>NC_142873.1:129231363-129534393 GCF_051225735.1 Oryctolagus cuniculus
AAAGCAGAAGGTCTGGTGGGGGCGGGGTGAGAACTCTGGAGGAGTGGTTAGGACAAGTCCATAGGCCTCACTTCTCCCTGCCCGTACTCTGCCTTGTTTTTCCTCTCCCCTCTCTAGCTTACATTACTTTTGTAGGCTGATCCTGGATGTTTGACATGAGGAAACTGATATTAGGGAGATGCTTTAGTTCTCCATCTCTGTGTCTTGTTGGGAAAAAGGATCCTGCATCATTTTGATTAAGATGCCATTGTGATGATTATTTTTTATCCTCTTATCCTGGGTGTTCATACTTAAAGAGCCCCCACAGCTTTACATTTATGTGATGAGTTTTGTGCTCTAGCTGTGAAAATTGAGCCATAGACTAAAAGCCTGCAGCAAGAATGGTTCCATATGTCTCCCACCCCACTGCCAGGTTGGCAGTCTGCAGCAGAAGAGTGAGCATGCTGGCATGCACAGAGAGGGATTTGTACATAGTAAGTGCAAAACCATCTTAGGTGCTGGGAGGATCAGAAAGGAGAGACAAACATAAGGGAAGTTTTTATTCTGAAGAAGCGGTGCCTTGGAGTGGGGTGCTGTTTGGGTCCTATTCCCTGCATGTGGTTGACCATGGGGAGATCTTGAAGGCCTGTGGACAGTAAAACAGGCCTGTTACATGAATGGCTCTGCTTCTGTTCTGGTGCTAGGGTCATTGTCTAGTCCTGGGGAGATTCCTGCCAAGGGCTGACCTGGGGACTAAATGAGGGCATTTGGAGATGCCCATGTTGCAAAATTAAAGGAATGTACAGAACTCACCATGCAGTTGGAGCCAAGTTTGTGAGCCAGAAAAGGAAGTTTAAAGGTATTATGGAATGGAAGGGAAAAAGGGAGAAGCAGAAATAGATGTTGCAAGCTAGAATTCATGGAAGTGGAGAGGAAGATGTTCTAAGGTGTTAAAAATGAGTGTGGAGAAACTGAGTAGGATGTGTCACTTGAAAGGGATGGTGGTGGGATGGGATAAGTTTGTGATGGTGGGATGGGGAAACATTATGTGGTAGCCCTTGTTTATGCTTAGAAAGAATCAAATTTGAGGATCATATTCTTACATAATCCCTATAACTCCCTTGGACACTGGGAGTCAGTGTTGCTAAGAGATTTGGCAAGGAATCCCTAACTGTCTTAAGTGGGGTGCTTTGGGTTGAAGTTCAGTGCCAAGGAGAACTGTTACGGTTGAGCTCCTCAGTGGTAATGTAGATAGTTACTCCTCAAGATCTATCTGATGCCCTCCTTGGCCATTGGCCTAGGGGAGGTAGATAGTGATGATTAGGTGGGTAGGGTAACTGACTAGAAAACTTGGATTCTTGCTCTCCAAAAATGTGATGGAACAGGGAGCCATGATTTGAGATTGCTGTGTCTAAAATAAATGCAATGTTTACAGGTAAAATTTTAAAAACACCAGCAGCATTTGAAAGTACAGTTGATCAACTCAAAAGGGATTGGTAGGTTGTTGGGATGGGTGAGGTAGAGACTGATGAATGGGATGAGACTACCATTTTGATGAGGTTTCCTTCCATTGGAAAGATAATACGATGAGAGGACCAGTGTTAGGGGTAAGCCTGAAAGGAAGTTCATAGTGATGGTGGTGGGTAATATTGGCAAGGAATCCCCAGGATACGCGGGGGTTTCTGTGATCCTCTTGCACTTGGTGCCCAGTGTTAGACCTTTCTTAGGACTAGACGCAGTAAGACAGACTAGATAAACTTTTGGCTTTTGTCTATAGTAGGAAGTCTTCATAGATGAGGTATCCAACCCTCCTTTTTGGTTTCATGTGCACAGAAGGAAGGTGCTTTCTAGAGGGCTTGGAAGAGTAGTGCGCTGAGCATTCTGGAGGCAGCCAATGCCCATGCCTTGACAGGGCTCCCAACGGGAGCAGGCATTGCTATGACAAGACCACTGCTTGCCCGCTACCTGACAGAGATGTGCCAACATACTCTGTGAGATTTGGTATGTGACAGACCGATTTTTCTCCCCTAGCTCTTGGCATCAGGGAAGATGAATGTCTGGTGGCAAGAGCCAGGGGTGGCCAGCCTCCATGAAGGGCTTGCCCCAGGGCCATAGCAGTGGGCCCAGTACAGATTTATTTTGAGAGGAGAGCTGAGGGCCTTGGGCTGTGAGTCTCAGCGGTCCCTACCTCTGAGATAAGGAGTTAGTCACATAGATGTTCTAGACCACACCTTTGCTATTCAAAGTGTGATCTGAGAACCAGAAGTATCTGTGTCACCTGGGAGTCTGTTATAAATGTAGAATATCAGGTCCTCCTTCAGAGCTAAACAAAATCCACAATTTGATAAGCTCTTCAGGCAATTTGAAGTCTGATTAACACTGTTCTAGTGTGAACTGGTGGTTCTCCAACTTTAGGGAACATCAGAATCACCCACAGGATTTGTTAAAACAAAGATTGCTGGCTCCTCCCACAGGGCTTCTGATTTAGAAAATCTGGGATGGAGGCCAGACATTGCACATTGCATTTCTAGTGAGTTCTGGGTGGTGGCGTGCCTTTGCTTTCTCATCTGTGCTGTAGGGGAGTAATTCCTGGCGGCTTGCAGAGATGTGGGCTCATAGGAGCCAAGATGTCAGAAAGGTATTCAGTGCATTGTAGGCAGATGTCACTCTGAGCATCACTTGCTCATTGGGCTCTTTAAATCTCTTGTTATGCCATCATGAGTGCTTCCCCATCCTGGTTTCTGGCTGTAGGTGTGAACAAAGGACATGGAATATGCAGAATTCCTCAAGGGGATACAGTCTTCTGAGATCTGCAGTTCCTGGGCCTGTGGATGGAGATTGCTGATCAAGGCCTCCAGAAGCCCAGCCAGCCAGCCAGCTTCTCTGGGCTCCTAGACAAGCTGACTGAGTGGGCCTGGTTCTGCCTTGTTCACCTGTTAGCCACTCCCTTCACCTCCACGTTGGATGCCAGAACTTTACAGAACACGTTGGTACATCTCTGTGGCTAGGAAGCAAGTGGTCTTTTCATAGCAGTGCCTGCTCCCGTGAGGAGTCCTGTCAAGGCCAGGGTATCAGCTGCTGCCAGAGTGTTCAGCACACTATTCAGTCCTCCCGAATGTACCTTCCAAAATTAGGATTGGATACCTCACCTATAAAGACCTCTCACTAATTTTGGGCAGTATTTGAATTGATTAGAAAAATGGTCTTTGTCTAACCAAGCTTCTGATTCATCATGTGGTCCTGAGCAAGTTACATGACTTTTCCCCACCTTGTAGGGGGAACAAGCTTTGGCTGAACAAGCTTTGGCTGCATGTACAGGATTCCCAGACTGTGGACTTTGGACCTCCAAAGTGAGGGTTGCTAAGGTAGAGGCTGTTGTGATGAGATCGATACAGCATAGTGAGACTGGTGCTGTGAAGTAGTTGGTTAAGCTTCTGCATGTGGCACTGGCTTCCCATATGGATTCCGGTTTGCGTCCAAGCTCCACTTCTGATCCAGATCTCTGCTAATGACCTGGGAAAGCAGTGGAAGTTGGCCCAAGTCCTTGGGCCCTTGTACCTACATGGGAGACCTGGAAGAAGCTCTTGGCTGCTGGCTTTGGATGGACCCAGCTTCTGCCATTGTGGCCATTTGGGGAATGAACCAGTGGATGGAAGACCCCTCTCTCAGTGTCTGCCTCTCTCTCTAACTTTTCCTCTCAAATAAATAAATCTTTTTTTTTTTTTTTTTTTTTTTTTTTTAATAAATAGGTACAGCATAGTGGTTAAGAGCATGGACTCCAGAACTAGACTCTATGAGTCTTGTCTCCACTACCTTCTAGCAGTTGACCTTGGGCAAGTTACTTGTACTCTTTATGCCTCAGCCTTATAGGACTGATGGGAGAATAAAATGAATTAATATATGTCAGTGTGAACAGTGCCTGGCATATAATGGTGTTATGTGTGAGCTGTGATGGTAGAATCAGTGCTAGTACTATTCTGACTCCTGGCCTCATAGTAAGCTATTGAGGTACAGCAGGTGCCTGGGAGATGGTCCCTTTTTCTCCAGGGTGCACAGAGAGTCACCAGGCCCTCTGTCAGCGTAGTGGACTAACCAGGGCACTCCCCAGAGAGACTGTTTTTGTTTCATTGGAAGGTGGAGTCGGGCTTGGCACCACCTCTCTACTTCCATGCCTTCTCTTAGTGCTACTGCCTCCAGAAGTCCTCTCCTGCACACAACCTGAGATTTGTTCAGATTAATTTTGTTACAACTATTTGTATACATGTAGCTACTAAGAAATCATTTGGTTGTTTGCTTTCCTGAAGGGTCAGCTTCCCAGAGGCCACCAGTATCTGCTTACCCGCAATAGTGTATGTAAAAGCGTTGGGGCTGAGGTTGATGCTCATATGGAGGTGGACACAGGAGTGTATACCCCTGAGTGAGGAAATGGTTTCTGAGGCTTTTGGCCTCTTTTCATTTATTGGTTCTATTTTTGTTTATTTTTGGAAAATTCAGATTTCAGTAAAGGTAAATTATAATTCACTCTGCACCCCCACCCACCTTGAGTAAAGAATAGCAGTGTCTATTTTTGGCCTCTTTTCTACATTTTAATTGCTTTGGGGTCTATGGGGATGCATGAAGGGGGACATGAAAGTGAAAAATCAGTCTTTATAAAGCTCTGATTTTTTTTTTTTTTTACCCTTCCTCGTCCTGAAACTTAGAGCATCAGCTCTCATCTGTCAAAGTGTAAATCAGCAATTAAAACCCAAACAGCCAAATGCCAAAGATGACCTGAAGCACAAAGCAACTGACAAACAAGTCCGGACAAATCGACGGGTAATTTATAAGCTTTGCCCTAAAATCTAATTATTTGGCAATTCGAATTTGCAGCCAGGCAGGGCTCGGCAATAAATTTAACCCGCCATAAATTATTTAGGAGCAGGCTGTGGTGTAAATCAAAACCACGAGTGTTTGTTTAAGAAATAAGCTCCTTGTGCATAAAATGTCTGTTTTTTTTTTTCCTTTTCCAAGGGAGAAACTGTTAAGCAGACCGTGCCCCATTGCCCAATATAGTCCTCGCTTCTCTCATCTAACTTCCCTTCTTCCCTGAGACTAGGAGGCTCCTTGGATCCTTGGAGAAAGGGCTCACCTTTGCATGGGACTTGCATCCAGAACCAAGTATATGAAAAATTCTGCATGTTTGCTTCTCTATCTTGTGGTATAATATTATTTTTTAATTTTATCAATCCTTTGAGTACAGGAACACCGCTTGTGGGAATTTTTTTTGTAGGGTGGAAGGAAGGGATAGATTGGTTGCCACTGTTTCTGAATTGAGAGAATGCCAGATTGAGAACGAGTAGCCATGAAAAATGATCCGCATATTCCCTTATTTCAGGTAGGACCATGGAAATAGTTCAGGTAGAGGAGAATCTATGCTTTGGAAAAAGGGCTAGAATACTATACTTTTGGACTCTCAGTGTCACTTCTGTCCTTTCTGCTTAAAAATCCTTTTTGTTGGTGGTGTTCTATCTTCAGCTACAATTTTATCACTGTAGACACTTTAGATGAAAGGGATTTGAATACCCTGAAAGCCACATACACATTTATTTTTTGTATCTACCAATTGTGGGTGTGAAATTCCATTTGAAATACTCTTGCAGTTTTGTTCTCAGTTTATCAGGGCAATCACTGAGGTTCCTAGTTGAGCAATTGGAAAGCAGCTAGGTTTAAAATCTCTACTTCAACTCTCTTAAAAAGGCAAATGAACATAAGTTTTGTTTAACACTTCCTTTTTATTTCTCTGTCTTCTCTCCTCTAAAAAAAGAAAGAAAGAATAGAAATTGCAACCAGCAGTTTATTGAGAGAGAGATGGTGGGAACAGTATGCTTGGAACCTTGCATATTTTGACAAATTCAAATTTTGAGGCTTTTGTTCTTAATTGTCAAGTTGTGGCCAGTCCTATTCCCCATAGCAGATCAGTGTTTTGGGTTTATGGTACTCTGTTCATAATGATGTAGGATAACCAGATTTAGCATGAAAGTGTCTTGTTCCAGGGAAACAGGACAGTTGGTTATTCTAGGTAAAATTTGTTAGCAATTGAGGGAAGAAACTATTTAGGAATGAGAATGCAGATATAGTAGAAAGTGCTTTGGAGTGCTACATGCTTGGGTTTGAATCCTGGCTCTCCTGCCTACTGTCTTTGTCATCTTAGGTAGATCATTTTACCTCTGATAATGTGGAGAGTTATGTGAAAGCAGTGTTTTCTCAGAGCCGGGCATTTAACTTTGCTCTTCCACTTTTCAGCCCTTTTCTATAGTTACACAGTAGTTGAGAGAGTAAGGACTGTGTGTCAGAACTGAGCCCGGTGCTAGAGATGCAAACCAAAGACTTCTTCTGGCTTCTGTCCTCCCTGAGCACATCGCCTAGGTCATGTGTTAACTGTAGCCCCAATGGAGGCTTTGCAGTAGCAAACCTCCAGGACTCCGTAGTCTACCCTTGCTGCTTTCCTGCTTTGAGAGCAGCCTCTGTTTTTAGGGACTAGCGGACAGTTATCTGCAGAACAGTCTTCCGGGCTAAGGGAAGACTTTTTTTGATCCATCGGAATTTGAAAGCTGCTAGTCCTACTCACAGGAAGTCTCATTTCCCCCATTTGGCGTTCCAGCTCTGTACGTTAGCAGTCTAACTGTGAGCCAGTGCTTTCACTTCCTTGGGCTTTAGTTTATTTGTGAAATAGGGATAGTGATGATTCCTGACTCTTAAATTGTTAGGAGGATTAAATGAGATCTTTCCTAGAGCACTTAGCACAGTGTGTGCCGCATAATAAGCAAAAATGGGAGGAATAAGATGATTCCATTCTCCTTTTGTCTTTATGTTGAAGGCCAGCTCCTTCCCACCCTTTGCTTGGACTGTTGACTATCTCATTGTGTTCATTTCTGTGACCACACCCAGCCCCTCCCTGGTAACTAGTAGGTGCTTAATAGTATTGGTTTATGATCTGATGATGAAGATGATCAGGATTAATAAGGGTAAAATAAGAACATGTATGTGTGTGAAAGCATACTTTTGTAAATGGAAAAGCATCACATGTTGTATGCCTCTCCACTTAAGGCATTTATCACAGTGCACTGTTCACTGTTCACATCTTTCCTGATCACTAGTCCGTGCACTTCTCCCAGCCAGAGACTGCATCTTGTATGATGTCCTGTAAAAGGAGGCTCTCAGGCAGCTTACTTGAATGCAGATGGATACAAGGGTATGTTGTGAAGCTGTTATTAGGGGAGGGGAAGAGGGCTGATTCCTTCCTGGTGCTACCGTTGTGCAAGAAGACATTCAAAAACCTCTCCTAGGGGAATAGTGACATTGGATGAGGGAAAAGGGGAGAGGCAGGAATCGTTTTATGAGTGCAGCTGGATCTAGAAACTGGCAGGTTGGCCCATCTTCAGAAATCCTTGTGAAGATGCTGTCAACCTGTAGTGTTAGGATCACTTTTCTGATCATTTTCTGCTAAAAACTATGAAGGAAGTCATTGGCCTGCCCTGGGTGCACTGGTTGCAGATCCATGCAAACTTGCTGTGGCCTGGGGCTCCTGTTCTGTGACTGGGATGTTGGGGCCAGTATTTCGAGGTTCTGGGCTTGCTGGCAGTATGGGAAGGTAAGAAGCCAGAGTCTTCTGTCAGAAGCTCCTCTTTTGCATCCTCAGTGACTCAAATGCATGTGCCAGTGTGCAGACACATTGTTACAGCAGCTCCTGATACTGCTGAGTGAGGAAGGAGCCCTGCAAATTCAGGGTTAGGCATTGGCCCTGGGAAGTCCCTCTTAGTGGCCTTGGGGAGAAGGCCTGATTGATGGGCCAGCAGCATTCGAGGGGCATGCTCATGATAGGCCCATTCTGATGTCTTAGGCCTTGGGTCCCTGCCTTGAGACATTTTAGAGGTCTGCCCTTTCTTTCCATGGAGCTGAGGTTGGCCTATTCTTACTTTCAGAGAGGGCAGCACTGAGTTGGTTCCATTTCCCCCAGCAGCGGGAAAGTTAAAGTTTGAATACTGAGCTACAGTGGAGACACTCAAAGGCCAAGTTGTCAGAGTCTGTTGGGGCTGCTGACTCAGTGCTGGTTAGAGTGGGAGCCGAAGTGCATACTATTTTATAATAAATACTAATGAAATTCTAGATCTGTAAGAACATTTCAGATATCTAAAACAAACCATGTGCTTGTAAAAAAGTGGAAAGAGATCAACTTTAAGCCATAAATTCTTGGTAATAGAGGGTGTTTTTTTCTATTTATGTTTGATAGATATTTTTGTTTCCAGAGGAATGTCAACTCCTAATTTCATAATGTATCATGGGCTTAAGAAAATTGAATTTAATAAAAGGCAAAGATGAATGGCATTCTTAAAGGTCCCAACACTTGTCTTTATTAGCAGGACAAACTGCAGGTCTCCAAACACTGCTTCTCTCCAAATGAAAGTTTAAATGAAAAGTACAGTTGTGTCACAGGTTAAATTTCATTGTGGGCCCAGCTAACATTGTTAGTGAGGAGCTGGCTGTATTTGTCTCCTTAGACACCAGGGCAGCCAAACTCGCCAGGCTGTGGAGCTCTTCATGCTGGGGAAGCCTTTCGTCCACTTGGTGGGGGAAGGATCTTTCAGGAATTCAGGGGTCAGATGAGTTTGACTCTGAACCACAACTTAGAGTTGGCTCTCAGATATCTTGGATATCTGATTTTTCAGGTGGACCAGATGTGTTCAGTTTTATTTTTCAGGGCAAACTACTTGGCTTTGTACTGCTTTGTTGGGGGGGGGGGGAGGCCCAGGGAATTGGAGAATAATTGCCTACATCTCTTTGCTTCTAGAGGACAGGTATCACCTGGTCTGTGCAGCAGCCTGGGCCTCCATCCTCATCAGCCTTGTAGCCATTCGCTCTTCCTCTATCTGGCAGTGAGCTGCTGTCAGCATGCCCGTGTTTGGGAGTCAGTCCAAGGAGCCCAGGCAACTAGAACCTTTGAATTTCTCTGGCATGACATCTGACTGCCTCAGTAAGGTTTTCAGTGCTAGTGTTATGTGCTGAATTGAACAAGATGCTTTAAAAACAAGCCCAATGGTGGTGTGTTTTGGAGGGAGGATGCCTGGCTTTTCTGGGACCTCCAGGAGATTGACTGTTTTTCCTGTTTCCCATCCCATCATTTCTTAGGCGCAGTCAGGTATCATTAGCTGTGGTGTTGCTTCTCCAGCTGTCTCTGGAGAGAACCAGTTTGCCTTGGCTGCAGTGGTACTGAAAAGGTCCTCTCCAGAACAGGGGTGTGGGGGAGGGTTGCCACTGGAGCTGACTACTGGGGCCACTTAGTGGGCAAAGCCCTTCCTCTTCTCTGCAGTGGTGGAGGCCTTTTGTACATGCTAATTCTACTTGGAGGCTTTTGCTTTTATTTATTTTTTTATTATTTCCTATTTGTCTCTTCCAGATGTTTTCAGGGCAGTTTTTTTGTGTTGTAAACTAATTCCATTCATGTTTTAAAAATTTATGAAAGCGCTAATAAAAATGTCAAAGTGGTAAAAATGTTAGCTTTTCCTCTGCTTTGATTAAATTTTGCAAACTGTTTTTGAATATTAAAAAGCAATAATTTTTTTTCTTCTCTCTCCTTGTTTTCCCTTTTCTCTCTGGTGCGCGTGTGCTCTCTCCTGCCCTCTCCCCCCTCTGGTGCGCTCCTCCCTTCCCAGGAGCGATGTATGAGGCTTGCTGCACAGCCAGCGTTCTGCAAGCGTGTTTGCACACCAGGACCTTGGTGCTGTGCATCTCTATTAAATAACGGAGACAAATTCATCTTAGAGACACCAAACAAATTGTCACCCCTCCTCCTCCTCTTCCATTACGTTCCAGTGGACTGGGAAGGGCTGGCTAAGCGATTGGGCGGGGAGGGAGGGAGCCAAGGAAAGTGTGTACTGTGTGAAAGGTGGGAGGCACTTGCTCCTGTTTCTCTTACTCTCTTCTCCTCTTTGGCATTCTCTTTGGCTTTATTATCTTCATATATATATATATACACACACACACATATATATATACATACATACTTATATGTATATAAAAAACTAATGAAGAAACTCACTGTGTTTAAACTTCATGCAAGGAAATCAGTGCATGGGTCTGATGGCTTGTTGTCCATGTGACTGAACATGCAGACTTATTACAAAACAGTGACCTGGGCAAGGGGAAGCAGAGCCTATTTTTAGGGACTCAAGTGAGCAGGCCTTTGCTAAAAAACTGGTTGGGGAAACCAGGAAGGATGATACCAGTGTCCTTTCCCTTTCCAGACGGAGCAGGGATGGCAGCTATGCCCAGTACCTGAGACTTGGGAGGGTATTTACAGGGAGAGGGTTAGGATTCTAACTACTGGCATCATCTCACTCGGTGTTGGGTTTGGCCTGGCAGGAGCTAAGGACCCAAAACACTCATCCTTTCTTGATTGGCAGTTATGATTTGAAATGTGTTGTTTAAAGTAATTTATGCTTTTTCTATGTCTATGACATTCCAGGAAATCATTGAATTCCCTATCCTGAAGCTGAATGGCCGGACCATGGAGATTGAGTCTACCTTTCACATGTATGTCCAGCCCGTAGTCCATCCACAGCTTACCCCCTTCTGTACAGAGGTAAGAACCCTGCAGGAGGGCAGCAACGGCTCTGGGAGAGGAGCTTTGGGGTCTCTGGTTCTCTATACAAGCCATTTAGGTAGAGCTTAGGTCTTCCTAGCTGTTAAGGCAAGTGCACATTGGACCCAGCAGTTGGCTTTTTGTGAAGTCTGCCACTCTTCTCAGGCCACTGTAGTCATTATGGACCCAGGGAGTATAGTGGTACAGTGTGTCCTAACCTCCCCAACAGTTCCCCTTCCTTATAAATCCCACCTGCCTGGTGTCTGGGCACTTGGAATCCAATGGCAGGATGGTGCTGCTGGGGCTCAAGTTCTTTCCAGTTTTGATTTCCTAAGGGCCCTTTGCAAGAGGGGCACGTTTCAATCACTGGGAAGGAAATGTTATGTTCAGGCTGTCTTAGCTTTCTGTCACCATTATGCTGATCCTCTATAAAGTGACTCTATGGGAAGCTCATTCTGATTTGTGGAAAGCACATTGTATCATTGAAAAGTGGCAGTCTGTGTGGAGCTTGAGGACAGGCTGGCCAAGACTGGTTTGTCTTTATTCTTGGCTGGTATGGTCCTCAGCCATTTTGAGTGCAGGTTCGTCGTGACCTCGTTTTATAGATTGAGAAACTGGGACTAACTGAAATTTTGATGTTTGCTGGTGGCTTAAAAGAGCCAGTGGCAGAGGAGAGGAGCCCCCAGCACAATGTGGAGAAGCTTACTGTAGCTGCTTTCTCCATGCTGTGTCGTGTTGTACATGGTGGTGACCACTGAGCCCTGGTGGAATCGCAGGTCAAGAATGTGGGGAGGTGGGTGCTGGCGCTGTGGCATAGTGGGTAAAACCACCGCCTGCAGTGCCAGCATACCATATGGGTGTTGGTTCAAGTCCTAGCTGCTCCTTTTCCAATCCAGCTCTGCTATGACCTGGGAAAGCAGTAGAAGATGGCCCTAGTCCTTGGGTCCCTGCACCCACGTGGGAGACCTGGAAGAAGCTCCAGGCTCCTGGCTTTGGATCAGCCCAGCTCCGGTCGTTGTGGCCATTTGGGGAGTGAACCAGTGGATGGAAGACCTCTCTCTCCATCTCTGTCTCTGCCTCTGTAACTCTGCTTTTTAAATAAATAAATAAATCTTAAAAAAAAAAAAAAAAAAAAAAAAAAAAAAAAGAATGTGTGGGGGCCAGCACTGTGGCTAAGCAGGTTAAGCCACAGGCCTAGGCTTAACTCACTGCACTGGCATCCTATATGGGCACTGATTCGAGTCCAGGCTGCTCCACTTTCAGTCTTGCTCCCTGCTAATGGGTCTGGAAAAGCAGCAGAAGATGGCCTAAGTGCTTGGACCCCTGTACCCACGTGGGAGACCCAGAAGAAGCTCCTGGCTCCTGGCTTCTGCCTGGCCCAGCCCCAGTGGTTGAGGCTATTTCAGGAGTGAACCAGCAGATGGGGGAATCTATTTCTCTTTCCTTAGCTTGCTCTGTAGCTCTGCTTTCAAGTAAATGAATAAATCTTTAAAAAAAAAAAAAAAATAGACTGTGTGGTAAGGCTGGCACTGAGGTGTAACAGGTTTAAGCTGCCACTTGCAGTGCCAGCATCCCATATTTGCACTGGTTTGAGTCTCAGCTGCTCCACTTCTGATCCAGCTCCCTGCTAATTCTCCTGGGAAAGCAGTGGAAGATGGCCCAAGAACTTGGGACCCTGCACCCTTGTGGGAGACCTGGAAGAAGCTGCTGGTTACTGACTTCAGCTTGGTCCAGCCCCAGCCATTGCAGCTATTTGGGGAGTTTACCAGTGGATGGAATACCTTTCTCTCTCTCTCTCCCCACCTTTCTCTGTAACTCTTCCTTTCAAATAAATCTTAAAAAAAAGAAAATAGTAGCAGAGGTGATAAAACGTGAGTGTTTCTAAATCTTTTTAAAAAAGAGTGGGCTGAGGTATATTAGAGGCTTTTTACCCTCACTTAGAGATTTACCTCCTATATGTGAATGAAATAGGGGGGAAAAGTTCTTTAGTAGTCCCCAAATAGTCCCCTCTGAGGAGACTGGGGAAGGGCCTGCCTGACGCTGCTGGGAGGTCCCGGGGCCTCTGAGGTTGCTTAGCCTACCTGCAAAGTCTCGAGGGTTGCTCCTGGACTTGCTGCAGTGTTTGCCACCTCAGCCAGCAGGACTTTGTTGCAGGCACTCACCTGCCAAGGTGCCTAGTCTCTTTAGCATTTTGTTGTTCCAACTAAAAATACTGAGGTTCTTGGTTCCTCCTTTGTCTGCTGGCCCTCCCCCTCCACCCTCCTTTCCCTTGGGCATTACCTACCTGTACCACCAGTGGGCACTGGTCTGTCCTTTCTGCTCCTTTTGAAAAATCGCCTTCCCTTACCCTAGGCAGTTACCTGAGCCCTCCACTAACCTGAAGGTCTAATGTCTTCATGTCCTTCTCTTCCTCCTCTCTGTGTGTGGCCTGCCCCTTCGGGGCCCCAGCTTTGTGAAGCACGGCTGCCTGGCCTTGCCAAGCAGACTCAGATTCTGGAAAGGTGGCTGCTGTTTAGGAATGGGCGGAGTGGCGCTGGAGCTTGACCCTGGCTGGTAGTGAATGCTCGACAGTTTTGGGAAAAGAGGGATTTTTCTTCAGAATGGCGGCGGCTGCTGCTTTTTTAGAAGAGAGAGGATGATGAATGATGAGTCTGTGATGAAAGGACGTGTCTTTTTTCTAGAAAGCTTCTCCAGGGACATACACAGGTCATTTGGCAGGAGGAAGTTTGGGATCCTGGCTATGAAACCTGGTCTGAAAGTGAAGATATGGTTATGCTGCAGGCACTGGGTCTGCCGTTTTACCTCAGGCTTCTAGAGCTCAAAACTCTCCATGTCCTGGTCTCTGATTTTTTCTCTAGTCTCATATCTGCTTGTTTCATCTCCCTCCTAGATCCTCTCACCCAAGGGTATCCTCTGCCTGTCTCTTTTTGCACATGATGGTCCCTATGCCTGTGCTCTGCTCCCACTCTCCTGCCCCTAACTCCCATTTGTCCTCCAGCCTTCCCTGTGCCCCAGTCTACATTGTTCTTACCCCAAATTACATTGACCAGATAATATTCTGTACTTATGTATCTGTGTCCCCACTAGACCTTGAGTTCCTTGAGGGCAAAAACCAGATCTGATCCATCTCCGCCCCATGATTAGGATCTGGTACCCAATACACTTGATACAGACTCCTTCAATGAATGCATATTGTCAGGAAGTATTTCCCATCTCCCCTAAAATCAGCTGTACTGCTAACTTGTTCTTTTGAGTAAGTAAAGTCTTCTTTGGAAAACCTCAGATTATCTAAATATTGCCAGGTGTCCATATTAGCTGGAATTGTGTCTCAGAAAAAAGACGGACACAGGATGGGGCTCTTGTTCCAAGACCTCATCCAGCCTGACAGCGGCTGCCTTTGGGGATAGGGCGGAGGTCGTTCCTAAGCCAGAGAATCTGTGGTTAGTAAGTATTAGGAACAGCCCAACCCTGTAGACCGTAGCTGAGCAGCTCTTCTGGCATGATTTTCTCTCAGATGGACAAGTTCCTAAGAACCCTAGCCCGTGTGTGTGTGTGTGCACATATGTTCATATGACATGTGAATACATGAGCACATGTATATGTGGGAAGAGAGGCTCACTGCTAGGAGAAAGGATTCTGCCTTGAGTGAGTCTTTAACTCACATGCAGAGACACTCACTGCTATGTGTGAAGAACATGTTATTAGCCTTCTGTGGTCCTTCCTTAGTTCTTGACAGTCTGCGTGGGGACGTGGTTCTAACAGAGAAGATGAGGTGTGTTTCCTTCCTTCCCAGGCCCTTTCTGTTTGACCTCTAGAATCTGCTCCATCTCTTCAGATCTCTAGTCCCTGACTCTGTGCAGTCTTGTTGTTGTTGTCATGAAAAAAGAAAAGAAAAAAAATGCCCATTTTGCTAAATGCCAGTAAAGGGCTTTGTCTTGCACCTGTACTTATAGAGGGTGAGATTTATTGGTCTCTTTGTCTGAGGAGAAAGAGTGGGTCTGATTATCAGATTGCACACCAGAGACAAGTGCTTATGTAATCAACAAACTGTCTTGGTGTCAGAATACGATTGTGTTGGAGATAAACTGTGAAAGGAGAAAGCGCTGGTTGCTGACATGCTATTGGCACTGAGTTTCCTGGGCTGCTTCCTGCAGTTTCTAGTATTTATGATGAAGCCGGCTCATTCCTGGACAAAGCCCTTGGGTGGGAAGGGGATCTCAGTAACCAGCCATGTTATCAGTCAGGGTCAAAAGCCCCTCGTCTGTGGTTTCCGAGTCTGGAGAAGTGGGAGTTAATCTGTAATCCCTTGGTGAAAAGAGCCACAGAGCACACATTAATTCTTCCTCTCACCTCTCCCGCTTTAAGTGGTTAAGGTCTCTGAGCTCTGTTTAGCCTGTGAGCCCTGGTTCTCAGCTTAATAATACTTGGCTTTGCTCTAGTACCTTTCATTGTGAAGATATGAAAAGCTTTTTTACAAACATATATTAACCCAAGTGGGAATAGGTATAAACTTCAGTATGGAGGGTTTAAGTTAGGCCTAAGGTAGAACCTCCCAGAATTAATTTTATAAAATTGTTGCAGCCTCTCATCTAAGTCTTATGAATATCTTACAAGTTGTTGCTCTCAGATACAGAGACTAACTTTCTTCATCTCACCTCCTCTTTATTGCGTGACTTGGCAGATCTGGTAAGAGATGTTCCATCCTTGAAGGGATTGATACAGGCGCAAGAGGACTTCCCCTAGAAGGCTGCCTTTAGTAGAACCAGTAGCTCAAGCCCCTGTGTTTCTGGGGGTTGAGTTCAAATCATTTAGGAACTCAGCTGTGAGCCCTGCCTTGCTGGGCCACAAATGGAAAATGCCCATTTTCTGGGAAGCCTGGAGACGGAAGGAGATGACCTCACTGGGCTCCTCTCAGACCCATGAATCTAGGCCTTCTAAGCACCAGAATGGAGTTTGTGAGAGCTGCAGATGCTAGGGCCCACTTGCAGTCTCAGGGTGGGAAGAGGTGAGCCTGGTCTACAGCGAGGGGTTGTAAGTTTTCCTTTTTGGTCCTCCAGTTTTTCCTTTTCTCGGTGATCTACCTTGGGCCCAGGGCAGGTGCTTATGGAGTACATAGGTGCAGACCTCTGCCCTGTCTGTAAGGAGGGAACATTCAAGTGTGCCATTGGTTCCCTGGGTAAAGAAGACTGTCTTGAAGCCTGTTGCTGTTCAGTTCATCTGAATTACCATTGGTGGGAGCCAGGGGACGGAGTGGACCTAACTTTTTCCCAGGAAACTGTGACCAGTCCTGAGACATTTGCATTCTGGTTCTTTCCAAGGAGAGTGGCTTTGGGCCCTCTTTTCAAGGGTGGTCCTGACCCTAAGCACCAGCTCCAGGCTTGAGGGTATGTCTCAGCCCTGGAAGGAGTTGGCGGGAGAGAAGCTGGGCCAGGATGGGCAGTGGTGGGTGCCTGGGTTTCAGTCAGTAACCTGAGTGGTAGACCTGGAATTGGGAATGAGCCTATTCCTGACCTTTGGCCCCTGCATGCCCGAGGCAAAGCAAAGGGCAGCTGCCTGCTCCGTTTGTGGCTCTGGAAGGCAGACAGGCTCCTGATACCAGCTGGGCTGAGGGGGCTGCCAAGAAGAGCACACATTCCACAAGGGCAGGGTCTCTATGGTTTTCTTTGCTGCTGGATCTCTAGTTACTAGAGTAGAGACTAGCACATAGTAGGTGCTCAGAGAATAGTTGCTGACTCAGTAGAAGGAAGAGTGCTTTGTACTCTAACATGAAAGCTGCTGACCCAGCCTCATCTCCCCACCCCTCAGCAGACCAGTCTTCTCCTTGACTCAGGCCCTCCCTCTGCTGGGCCGTTCTTTGGTCTCCCAAGCAAGGAAAGGGTGTGGAGTGCCAGCCGGGCGGGCATGCTGTGGGTTAAAGCCTTGCGAAACAACAGTGTAGTTAATCTTTCTAATTTATTTTCCTTTTAGACCATGGGAAGTCTGTAGGCAGCAGCTGTTACCCAATTAAAATACAGATTAATATAAAAACAGTTTCTGGAATATAAAATAGAGTGGCTGTGTCCTTACACTTCCTTAAAATACCACCTAATAATGACTTGATGAACTACAGAAACCCACCTAGAGGAACTCAGCGTTCTTAAAATGAAAATTTCTTCCCTAAAAGGTGTGTATTACCATTCCATGTAAGTCATGATGAGAAAATAACCTTCCCTCTTAGAGCCAGCGGTGTCTGTGAGTTGGGTATTTGGTATTCATTAAATGTAATTATAGTTTAATTGGAGTTTTAATCCCCACCCCCCGCCCCCAGCCACTTTAAAAAATGAAAAAGAAGTTTCCAAGCAAACCTGAGCTACTACTCTTCTGGAAGTAGCCAGGGGTGTGTTAGGTATGGTTATTTCCAGTTGGTGTCCAGGATGTGGGGACCCCCATGCCTTGGATCCTTATAGGCAGTCTATCCCTAATACATGCCTAAGGGATGTTTTTACTTAAAACAAAGCAAACATCACAAGCTTATTTGGACACAGGCTTGACCTAGGTAGAGCATAGGTGTGTGAATCAGAAATTCTCTAGGCCTGTTTCTGTGAGGTTGGCCTTTTTGTCTTAGTTTCCTTTTTGATAGAGGTGACTCTTTCCTGCATGGTTGGTTGGTATTGGGAACGCAGGTATATGCTTTGCTGATACTGTGGACGGTTAGAGGAAATGCTAGGCATTGGGGCTCAGAGGAGGGGTGGACTTGAAAACTAAGTGGACTCCCCAAATTTTATATGAACTTCTGTGAAGCTTGGCATTAGATTTATTTGGCACTGCAACTTGTAGGAAGTTAAGGAGCCTATTGATTACAAATGACATGTAAAACAAAAGTTTTTGCGAGATGAAAGCTGAAACAGGTATGAGATACACCATGTGGTCAGTGTGTGCATGTATGTGTGCCCCCCTTTCAGGGTGGGATTTTGTGGGGGAAACTCAAATGGTGTCCTGGGTCTGTATTCCCAAGATTCTTGGATTCTGAGCCAAAAACAGTGCCAGGTCAGAGCTGCTATTCACAGCAGAAGGAAAATAAGAGAAAGGAAATGTTCCAGGAGAACTTTGAGGCCCTATACCCTGGTTTTCTACCCATCAGCTATTTCTCTTTCCTTTCAGCTCACCGGGATTATTCAAGCCATGGTGGATGGCCAGCCAAGCCTACAGCAAGTACTGGAGGTAGGTTGAGTGACCTTTAATTCCTGACCTGTGACCCTTCCTGCTGCCTTCCTCTCCCTCCCCTCCTGAGGATGTAGCCGTGTAATTTGACTATGATTATGGGTTGATTAGAATAACATTTGCTGTCACATCAGTGACATGCTGTTGAGAGTATTGAACCATTGATCTGTCATCTCCAGCTGTTCCCGTCAGGGTTACTGACAAGATGTCCGAGCGCTGCCAGGAGTCGGAGCTCAGGGGCCCCACCCCTTCCTGACCATGGCCCTGTGCTGACTGGCTGTGGGCAGCCTGCACTTGGTGGTGTGGGGAGTAGAGGAACTGAGCTGTGGCATGGCGGGACTAGCCCTGGGGACTAGCCCTGGGGACTGGAGGTGTTTTTGTTTAGCTTTAGTGTTGGCTTCCTGTGGCATGTGAGCACTTCATTAACTCACCCAGAACTCCCCATCGATGTCTTTTGTTTGCTGTCAGCTCCTCCAGGAGCTGCGGCTGGGCCCGCCTGCCCCACTGCAGCTTGCCGCTGGATGCATTGTGCCTGTCAGGGGGGCAGAGGCTGCACTGGGTAATGATTCCTAATCAGAATAATTACAACAATTGCCTATGTGAGGGAAATCAAATTAAAGACTTTAGAACCCTTGGCAGAGACCATACTTCTCGGATGTTCTCCTCAGGGAGCCGGGAAAGGTTAAGACGCTGCTGCTTGTGCTCTAGCCCAAGGGAATAAGGAAGGGCACGCTTGGCCTCAGCTTGTGTTCTCCCCCTCTGGCCTGGAGCTGTTCAGGGGGAGAAATCCCCCTCCTGCATCCTTCTCTGTAGGGGGAGGGGAGAAGTGAAAGGGCCTGTGGATCTCATTAGGTGCTTTCCATGTTTTTAGGACCAATAAGCCCAAAGCTCAGCCCAGTTATCTAGGGAAATAACGGGGTGTGTACCGTGACTGCACTGGGAGTCTTCAGTCTGGAGGAAGTGGGTAGTGGTCCAGGAGAGGGGCAAGTGAAGGCTTTCTTCAGCTAAGAGATCCTGCCCCGTGGGGTAGAGAGATGCAGGATGAGTTTCCTGGGGCCCCTCAGGATGGAGCCAGGGTGAGAGAAGCAGGGTTAGGCTGACTTCGGTTGCTGAGTGTACTCCCACAGAGCCAAAGCTCTGTGACCAATCAGGTGCTGGTTAGGCTGGGGGTAGGGTGCCCATGGTAGAGTCAATGAAGATAAGATGGGCTCTGAGGGGCTTCGCAGCCTTATTGCCCCTCTTTGTTTGCTTGTTTGAGAGAAAGATCTTCCAATCCCCAGTTCACTCCCCAAATGCCCGCAATGGCTGGGGCTGGGCCAAGGCCCAGTCAGGAGGCTGGAACTCAATCCACATTTCCCACCTGGATGGCAGGAACCCACTCACGTGAGCCGTTACTGCTAGCTCTCAGGGTCTGCATTAGCAGGAAGGTGCAGCTGAGAGCTAGAGCTGGGACTGGACCTCAGGCACTACAGTGTTTAACCAGGCGTCTTAATCAGTAGGCCAGATGCCTACTCCTAGCCCCTCTTTTTGAGGGGAGCTTCTCAGTGTAGACTGTTCCCTGTAAGACAGACTCAAGGAGGAAGAAAGCACTCGTCTTTCCCTGTATCAGCATAGCTAGCATCCCTAGCTAGGGCCTGGCTCCCAAGGGAAGCCAGAGGACAGGGTTTTCTCCTGAACTTCTGTTCCTGAGATGCTGGAAGAGAATGCTTATCTGGGCCAGCACAAATCAGGGCTGGTGAGTTTCTGGATTTTTTGGCAGTGGCCCCAGTTGAGGGGGGATGTGTTCTTCAGGAAGCAGCCTCTTGCTAACCCCAGGCCAGCCCTGCAGTAGAGTGCTCAGGGGAGTCTAAGTCTCACCCAAGAAGTTAATTCCTGCTACTTCTGCATATTCTGTGGGTGAGGGGGTAAGATTCCTGGCCTAAATAGGGAGTTTCTGGCAGGGCACCAGACAGGGCTCTGCTTTGTCCTATTAACCCTGAGATGGTTCTAGAGCTAAAGAGCTATTTATTTGTCTGAACCAAGGCCTTGAGCAGGCAACCAGCTAGATGTTTGCCTGACTGGTTTGAAGTGAATCTCAGGCTGAGGACCTTCAGTACCTGGAAAAGTTGGTTGTCTTGGTGTTTCCTCCCACTTTTTTTTTATTTAATTTTTTTTGAAAGGCAGAGTTAGAGAGAGACAGGTTTTCCTTCCGTTGGTTCACCCCCCAAATGGCTGCTACGGCCGGCGCGCAGCGCCGATCTGAAGCCAGGAGCCAGGTGCTTTCTCCTGGTCTCCCATGCAGATGCAGGACCCAAGCACTTGGGCCATCCTCCACTGCCTTCCCAGGCCACAGCAGAGAGCTGGACTGGAAGAGGAGCAACCAAGACAGAGTCCAGCGCCCTGACAGGGACTAGAACCCGGGGTGCTGGCAACGCAGGTGGAGGATTAGCCTAGTGAGCCGTGGCACCAGCCGTTCCTCCACTTTTTAAAAACTAAAAAAAAAATCATTTAAAAAATTTTAAATTTATTTTTCATTTGATTTGAAAGGGACCAAGAGAGATGAAGAGAGCTCTTCTACTGTCTCACTCCCCAAATGCCTGTTGCAAAGCTGGGCCATGCTGAAGCCAGGAACCCTGACCTCTTTCCAGGTCTCCTACATGGGAGGCAGGGACCCAGTATTTGAGCCATCACCTGCTGCCTCCTGGGGTGTGCATTGGCAGGAAGCTGGGTCAGAAGTGAAGTAGTTTGGACTCAAACTGGGTCATCTGATACAGAATGTGGGCATCCCAAGCAGGATCTTAACCTCCATGCCTCTCTCCAAGCAGAGAAAGGAGGGAAACGGATAGGCTCGATTCATTTCCCTGGATAAACTTGTGGTGAAAGGCGCTCATTAACTGGATGGCCTGGATCCTAGTCTTCCAAAGACCTCACTGAGTGCTAAGTGTTTCTCATGGTGAAGGCATGGTCTTGCTGGACCTGGCATCCTGACTGTCTGGCTTTCATTTCCCACTGTGAGAGGTTGGGGCAAAGGGGAGCCCCTCTAGTGTGTGTGTGTGTGTGTGTCTGTCTGTCTGTCTGTCTGTCTGCATGTGCATGCAAGGAATTGGATCACAATGACTGGGGAGATGAACTGTTCAGCAATGGAAGGTTGAGAATTTAGCTGCTGGGGAGATTGTCTGGTGTACAGGCTGTGGAGAGGGTTTAGAAACACATAGTCTTCGTAGCTTGGCACTAGGGAACAGCTCTGGCATTCTGGACATTGGATTGCTGTAGCCATGGAACCAGATAGGATCGTTGGCCTTACTCAAGGCCTGCTTCAGCCTGGACCAGATTCCCAGAGTCTCAGAGGAGTCCAGGAAGCCAGCCAACACCTGCTAGAAGTAATCTTAGTTAAAGGTGTCTAGTTTGCCCTAGTCCAGCCTCATTTCCTGTCTCTTCTCTCTGTATGCTGTGGACTTTGGTTGCACTAAACTTTTACCTACTGTTGTTTTCAGTCAGTCAGCAGATACCTGTTGAGTAGACACTGTGTTGAATTATGGATTAAGGCAGTGAATAAAGCCGAGTCCCTGACTTTAGGGTTCTTACAGTCTGATAGGGAGGAAAAGACATGAAACAGATGATTGCTCCTCAAACACAGAATGGTTGTGCCTGACCCTCTAGTTTTGCCAGTAGTGTCCTTTCCTGTGTTCCACCATAATAAGCAAACCCAACCTTAAGCCCCTAGTTCAATTGTAATCTATATGAAACCTTTCCTGATTCTTTTTCTTTTTTTATTTTTTTTATTTTTGACAGGCAGAGTGGACAGTGAGAGAGAGAGACAGAGAGAAAGGTCTTCCTTTGCCATTGGTTCACCCTCCAATGGCCGCCGCGGCTGGCGCGCTGCGGCCAGTGCACCGCGCTGATCCGATGGCAGGAGCCAGGAGCCAGGTGCTTTTCCTGGTCTCCCATGGGGTGCAGGGCCCAAGCACCTGGGCCATCCTCCACTGCACTCCCGGGCCACAGCAGAGGGCTGGCCTGGAAGAGGGGCAACCGGGACAGAATCCGGCGCCCTGACCGGGACTAGAACCCGGTGTGCCGGCGCCGCTAGGCGGAGGATTAGCCTAGTGAGCCGCAGCGCCAGCCCTTTCCTGATTCTTTTCCCTGTGGGACTTAGAGCTAGTCACTTCCTCCTCTTGGTCCCGTAGCACTCTCGTCACTTCTCCATTACCACGTCGGCTTCTCCTTAGCTCAGCCTACTGTCAGCTTTATGGTAGACACTTAATACGTGATCACATTGAATTCTCAGAACAACTTTGTGAAGTTACTCATCCTACCGCCCCCCCTTTTTTTTTAAAAGATTTTTTATTTATTTATTTGAAAGTCAGAGTTATACAGAGAGAGAAGGAGAGGCAGAGAGAGAGAGAGAGGTCTTCCATCCGATGGTTCACTCCCCAGTTGGCTGCAACGGCCAGAGCTGTGCTGATCCGAAGCCAGGAGCCAGGAGTTTCTTCCAGGTCTCCCACACTGGTGCAGGGGCCCAAGGACTTGGGCCATCTTCTACTGCTTTCCCAGGCCATAGTAGAGAGCTGGACTGGAAGTGGAGCAACCGGGACTCGAACTGGCACCCATATGGGATGCTGGCACTGTAGGCGGCGGCTTTACCCACTACATCACAGCGCCGGCCCCCATCCTGCCCCTTTTTAAAGATAAAAGGAAACTGAGGTTTTGAGGGGAGATGACTTCTCAATGACTTTCCATTGATGATACAGCAGGGATAGTGAGAGCCAGAGGCTAGAACTCAGAGGTGTTTTGGCTTTCAGTCCTGCATTTTTAGCTACTGTGAAACAGCCATAAAAACATCAGTCTCCTGTGCAGACTGAAGATCTGCACTCCCTGTCCATGCCTGGAATCTTCTGAAAAGTGGGCAACTATTTCTTGTTACACAATTCTCTTGTTATTCAGTGAATTTAGTATTTGTGCTTCTAATGTAAATGCTGAAAGGAAAGAAAGACTTCAGGTGTGTTTGGGAGCAGTGTCTTTCCCTGTGTGGAAACTGAGCTTAGCCTTCAAATTATTGCACTGAATTTGAATCCTCAACTAGGGAGGTAAACATTTTCTTTACCTTCATTTGGTGAATAACCAAATTCATAAATTTGGCACCGAGCTGGCACTGTGGCTTAGTGGGTTAATGCCCTGACCTGAAGCGCCGGCATCCCATATGGGCGCTGGTTCGACTCCTGGCTCCTCCACTTCTGATCCAACTCTCTGCAATAGGCTGGGGAAGCAGTGGAAGATGATCCAAGTCTTTGCACCCCTGCACCCGCATGGGAGACCTGGAAGAAGCTCCTGGCTCCTGACTTCCGGTCGGCGCATCTCCAGCAGTTGCGGCCAATTGGGGAGTGAACCAATGGATGAAAGACCTCTATCTCTGCCACTCCTTTTCTCTCTCTGTTACTCTGCCTTTCAAATAAATAAATCTTTTTTTAAAAAAACAAAAAACACATAAATTTGGCTCATACCACATTTGGTGACAGAGAAGGAGAGGGAGAGGGAGGAAGGAAGGAAGCAAGCTGTGGTTCAAGGCCTCCCTCTCTTCTGCCTGTTCTCACTTCTTTGCTGAGGGCCGGTGAGAGGAACAACCAGGTCAGAGCACCGTGTTTGGGCTGAACTGCTGGGATCTGGGAAAGGCTGCCAGACAATGGGGCAGCAGAGGGGCTCCCTCCCCAGATTAACCTGGGTTTGTGGGATCTTCCAAAGGGCTCTACCTCCAGCTGCCTCCCTAGTCCTGAGCTTAGGTTGAGAGCCTGGAGCAGAGCCACGGCTGAGGAAGATTACACTTTTCTCCTGCTCTGATTACAAGTAGCTTATCTGTGTTTCACTGTTGTGGCTCTTCACAGGCTCAGGGAACAACAACAACAAAAAAATCTCATCTGTTCTTGTGTACTTTGCAGAGGGTCGATGAGTGGATGGCGAAGGAAGGCCTCTTAGATCCAAACGTCAAGTCAATTTTTGTCACCTGTGGAGACTGGGACTTAAAAGTCATGTGAGTATGAGAAGGGTTACTTTGCTGGCTTAGAATCTGTGGGACTAGGTCTTGCCTTTCCAAGGTTAAATGTTCAAGGCTACAGGCCAGGTAGGTCAGAGATTCCCCGGTCGTTGGGTCTTCTAGGACTAGCAGAGGGCTGGCAGCCCTGCCTTCTGCCTCTCTGGAGAAGGGTTGGACAGGTTGGGGGGCCTGGCTGGACTGCTATTGTGGCCTTCTTGCCTTTGCCTGTTTTCACCACTCACAACAGCCTTCTAATTGCTGACCTATATGTTATTGCCCTGGAAGGAAGGATTTCTATAAAACAAGGTCCTGAAACATTTTTTTCTTAAACTGTATCCATAGTGTTTACGATTCTAAGTGCCTTAGAAGTTATGAGTCATTTATCAACCCTATAAGGTGGGTTATTATGAATATTATTACTATTTTATAACTGAGGACATTAAAGCACAGAGGGGTTAAATAACTTGCCCAGGATGCACAGAGACAATTTTCAAACCCAGGCAACCTGGCTCCATGATCCTTGCTCTTAACTATCATACTGTGCTAAGTTTTCATCTGTCTTGCAAGACCCTAGTGCTTCAGCCGAGAGCCCAGTGGTGGGATGAGAGAGGGCAACTCCCTCTTTACTCCTTTGTCCCCACTGCTGTTTCTCCTTTGTCTCCTGATCCTGCCCTGGTTGTGAGCCACAGATCTGGTTCCTTTGCTGGGTTGACACTTTTGCATCTTTTCTGTCCTCATGGATGCCTGGCTTTAGACAGCCCCCAGGGAACTCGAAGGGGTGGAGGTGGTGGGGCACTGTTTGCTGAGGATTGATAGAATCGATACCTCTGTGTTCTTTGTGACTGAAGGCAGCAGCAAGCCTTCTGTGTGTGTGTGTGTGTGTGTGTGTGTGTGTGTGTTTGAGCTTTCGTGCATAAGCTAGGGTGTTGTTGAAGGTGGGGAGTACTGGCTCTGGAGAGCCATTTCCTGCCTAACCAGGCATTGTCTTCTTGCTGAGATCCCTTTTATGCCTTTTGGATGCTGGGCATTGAGGTGAAGTTATGTACCTAAATGTCAAGCCCTAAGTCTCTGGATGAGACAGGAGGAACAGCCTCGGGTCACATAAACACACACATTTCTCATCTCCTACTCCCTTTAGTTTGTGTCTACACATGGACTGACTGCACCCTCTAGTTGTGTTCCAGAGGGTGTCCGTACCCTCAGATGACAGTCACTGGTTAAGGAAATTGTGCCTGCTGAGACTGGAAGCAAACCTGAATGAGAGCAGTCCATGGAGAAGGTGACAAGGAGGAGACTGCTGTTCTTGTTTACAATGTTCTGGGCAGTGTTGAGCTCTTGAAGATGAGAAGGGCCCAATGTGGAGCCCTGTGGCTCAGTGGAAACTATACCTCTGGGGCAGGATTCAGGCTGATCCCCAGACTTATGGCACTGATATGGCCCAGCTAGGCCCTCTGCCTAGTCTAGGGGTCTGGTCCCTCCTGAGAGCCTCACCAGGTCTCCCACTCTTCCAGCATTTGTCCTCTTTGTCTTGGTCATCTGAACAGCTCCATTTCAGAAGCTGCTGTAACTGTGAATGGTGTGTACGTACGTGTGCATATGGAAACTTTCCTGTGTGTGATGTCGGAGGTCATCTGGTTGGGCTTCCCAAGCTCTGAGTTGGCCTTCCGAGGAATTTCAGAGGGTGTTATCTTCTTTGGGTCTAGCCTGTTCTGGCTCACAGCACTAGTCCACAGCCCTTGAGCCTTGCACTATACCACGGTACAGTGGGCCCAGGATAGATACTGGTGCCTCACTCACCACTTCACGTCTTCATGAGAAAATGATGTGATAGGAAGAGGGATTGGGTTGTGGAATCCAAGCACATATGAAAAGCAAATTTTAATGACCACACCTTATTTGATTTTGTCCTCCCAAATACCGTCTCTGCCAGGAGGTGGCATCTTTTGTTTATAGGTGAGCAAACAAACAAAAAACCCAAGCCTCAGAGAGGTGGAGACTTCTGGCTAGATGGCATTGAATTCTAAGACCATGTGGTTTCCAGAAGAGGTGGGTAGAGCAGACTTTGGTGGCTGATTTGGGTTTCAGTGGGGTAGGTTCATGAAGGGTGTTGCAGGAGGAAGCAAATATAGGAGGCAGGGATGGAGGAGGAAAGCTCTGTGCCTTCCTTTTAGAAAGAAGCAGGACTCTGCATAACTGCTGGAAGGCTCTTAATTAAATGTGTAACAAAATAAAAACAGCCAGAGAGGAAAGCTAAGTAGTGCGGCGTGACAGTGCACAGCTTATCGGTGTTCCTGGAACCTCTCGTCAGAGGCACGTCAGATGGCTCTCATCAGAGCCGTCTCCTCTTTATGCACCTGGTAAAGGCTGCCGATGAGCCTGACAAGGGTGTTGTTAAATTGACACGCACAACTTGTTAGTGTGTGGCTTACTTCTTATTTTGACATCCATTTCCAGATTTAACTAAGTCTAAAGAATAAAGAAAATATTTTCATTTCCCTCTCTAGTTTCCAGAAGTCATGGCTCCCTTCTTACTGTTCTGCCCCCCCCCCCCCCATCCCCCAAGCCAGCTTCACATCACTTTGGCTGGGAACGGCGTGATTAGTGAGGCACTGAGAAACAGGAACTGAAGTGGCAGCAGAAATCCCACTGGAGAAATCTGCTCCTATCCTGACAAAATCATTTTGTATCCATCTTTTGTCAAAGCCACATGACTTGATGCTCCAGTTTTACAGAGCTTTGATGCTAAAGAGAGACCTTGATGATGGTGTGTTTTAATTTAGTGAGTATGGATTTAATTTTCTGTCAACTTTTTCAAGATGCAACACTTGTTAGGAGTTTGGTCTTTGATCAGCTTACCTTCCCTCACCTTTCCTGGTGATTCTGGAAGCTCCCCCTGGTGTTTAGTTTTGTGTCTCTGCTAACCTTAGTAGGAGATGGGTCTTTAAACAGTTCCCATCTTTGGCATGGTGAGAGGGTAGGGCTGATGCAGAGTGAGACCTGCACAGGTGCTGCTTGAGCAGCGTAGATTTTAGCCTGTGGCTTGAAGATCCGGGTTTGCCAGCTGATTAGCAGCCTGTGTGAGAAGCTAGACCAGAGGCTTTCCTGGGGGGCTATGGATCTGAGCAAGGGTGCAGACCAGCAAAAGGGCAAGAGTGGAAGAAAGGGCTGGCCCTGGCGCGGTTCAGGAGGAGACCCCTGTGGGCAGGGGTTTGTGAGGATAATGAGGTGGAGGAGGGCTGGGGCCTGCTCAGGTTTGTTGAGAGGACCTTCATCTAAGGTCAGCCTCAGCTTTGGCATGGGAAATTGCCCCTTTACTAGAGGCTCAGTGTGTAAATGTTGGACTGGTGTTAGGCTTCAGTTTTTTCCCTGCCTTTTTAGTGGGGTGTGTATACCACACCTCTCTGCCTGTGCTGTGCAAGGGCGTACCTCAGGTTTTAGATACTGTGGAGGTGGGGGCAGGTATTTGGCTCATTGGTTAAGTCGCCACTTGGGACAACCTCATCCCATTCATAGTACCTGGTTCAAGTCCTACCTTCTTTGCTTCTGTTCCAGTTTCCTACTAATGTACATCCTGGGAGGCAGCAGCTGATGGTTCAAGTACTTGGATCCCTGCCAGATAAACTCTGAGCTCCTGATTTTGGCCTGACCCAACCCTGGTGTTGCAGGCATTTGGGGAGTGAGCCAGTGAGTGGAAGATCTCTCTCTAGCCTTTCAAATAAAAAGGAACATAAGGAAATACAGTTTTTAGAAATAGTTTCACTGAAAAGAGTAAAAAAAATCAAATGTAGAGCCAGAAAGTTATCTGCATTGTCACTGTTGATGTCAGTAGTTCTTGCTGAGGTTTACCTCAGTGCTGCAACCAAGGGATCAGAAATATTGGAGAGAAAAGCTGTTATTAGCTTGGGTGAGGTGTCACAGTGGTTGACCCACACACCCAGCAGGGCACTAGGGGGTTGTGATCATCCTGTAGGGTGTGGCGGGTGGGCAAGTGACACACTTGCAGAAGGGATGGGCCCTCTTGGCATTATTCAGCAAAACTGACTGCTTCATCCTTCTTCAGACACTTTTCATCTTTTCTTTGTCTCCTGTTTCTCTGATTCTTCCTTCTCGGTTGTTTCCACATATACTTCTCTCCTTACTTTATTCTTAAGTGTTGATGTTTCTTAAATATTGATGTTCCTTTGATCTCTGTCATTTTTTTTTTTTATTCTACACACTTGCACTTACCAGAGTGAGCTTAGCTGTGTTGCAGCTTCTACCCTCTGCATGCTGATGTGTTCAAACCTTTTTCTCTGACAAGTGGGAACTGATATGGCAGCAGAGATCTCAATGGAGAAAAAATTACCTGCACCATTTTCCCCTGAGTGCCACACCAGCTACCTATCCCATCCCTTCACCTACATGATCACAGGCTCAGGTCTTTTTTTTTTTTTTGACAGGTAGAGTTAGAGACAGAGAGAGACAGAGAGAAAGGTCGTCCTTCCGTTGGTTCACTCCCCTAATGGCCGTTAGGGCCAGAGCTACACCTGTCCGAAGCCAGGAGCTGGGTGCTTCCTCCTGGTCTCCCATGCAGATGCAGGGATCCAAGCACTTGAGCCATCCTCTGCTGCCCTCTCGGGCCACAGCAGAGAGCTGGACTGGAAGAGGAGCAACCAGGACTAGTAACCGGCGCCTCAACCGGGACTAGAATCTGAGGGGGCGGCACCGCAGGTGGAGGATTAGCTAAGTGAGCCACGGCGCCGGCCCTCAGGCTCAGGTCTTAACTGTCTCTCTACAGCCTGTCCTCCAGCATCTCATTAGTGACTGGTCCCCTCCACTCAGTTCTGTCAGAAACTGGAGAGCCATCCTTTCTGTAGCCACAACCAATTAATTTTCAGATTCTGTTGACTGTGCCTCTTGGAGGTTTTTCTCAAGCTCATTCGCTTCTTTCCATGCCCATTGCCATTGCCCGGGCTTAGGTTATCATGTTCTTGGATTGCCACAAAAGCTTTCTAATTGTCTCTTTGACTCCAGTCTACTCCAGCTACCTCTACTGCCTTCTAGTTGCAGCAGATTATGTTATACATCCCTGCCTACCCTTCATGGCTCGCCATTGTCCTCACAGTGAAGTCCACATTGTTTCTTGAAACTTTCAAGGCTCTCGTTTACTTCCCTAGTCTCACCTCTCAATATTCTGTATGCATCCCTGCCATCCAGAAAGATGCTCTAGTTGGCCAATTCCTAATGATGCCTCTTGACATCTTTCTCTGGGTGCATCAGACATTTAATTGTAGTGTAGTTGCATATATCTCTCTCACTAGATTGTGAGCACTGTGGAACCCTAGACAAGGGTTGATATGCAGTAATTGCTCGATAAATATTTGGTGAGTGACAACCAAGCAGTGGAGTGGTCCTGTGGATTCCCTACTCTGGGAGAAAGACAAGATCTACAGGAAGTAGATGAGGAGGATTGGTCTCCGGTGCAATCAGATAGAACAGGAGAGGAAATCTCGGGCCTTGGTGCACCAGCTTGTATAAGAGGAATTGAAGAATAAGGTGCCAGTGTCAGGAAGCCTTGGGTGTTCTCACTGCCAGCACTGAGTGTTGGGCTTTCCATGGTGGGTATTGGTGAAGATGGCAAGGGGGGAGGAGTGTGGTCCTAGAAACAACAAGAAGTGCTATCTCTAAGAAATTGGTGCTTCCAAGACTGAAGTCCGGGACTCCTCTGGAAAAGTTGACATCAGAAAATAAAGACAGTTTATGTTTATTGAGCACTTACTACATACCAGGAACCCTGTTGGGCAGTTTATACATATGTTATTTAATTACGCCTTTTTTTTTTTAAAAAAAAAATCCTTTTTAATAAATAAGAAAACTGGAGCTCAGAAGAATAAGTAATTTGTGGCAGGGCCGGGATTTGAACCCAGGCATTCTGACTCTAGAAGCCACATGCTTAGCCGCAGTGTTGTGTGACCGTCTGCTTCTCTCCTTTTCATGGCCTGTGACTTTGTGATCTGGTGAGAATGCTTTTCCTCCTCCTTTGCTTGCACTGAGTGGTAGAGCCTCAGGATGCTCTTGGACACCCTTGGCTGTGGTTCATGGTCTGGTGGTGTTAGAGCGCTGGACTGCTACATTCATTTTGATATGGGGACATGATTGGCCCACACCACAAGATGTGTAGGGCTGCCTGAGAGTCTCCTTGCTGGGTTACAAATTAATGAATCTTCTGATCTGTTTTAAGGAAACCACATCATCACTTTGGGCACCTCTGTCCTGGATTTATGTTTGAAAGCATGTGGGCATCTCACCATGTCACCAAGCTCATGAGAGCCTTGCCCCTTGTTCATGGTTATGCCAGTTGGTCCCAGCACTGAGCTGCATCATCTGTGATTAGCAGCCTGCTGGGGGAAGGGGCTTGAGTAAGAACTGCCTGCCAGTCCTGACTTGACTCATTTCCCGTTATTTTTATCTGTCACTGCAAGTGCTTGGGCTCCCCTCCTGAACTAATTAAGTCTGCATGTGTTTAGACACATTGCCAAATAGGGCTTAGCAAAGCGGAACTGAACTACATCTCTTTCTGAGTAGGGAAGGAAGGGTGGTTGAATGCACCTCCATGAGAGCCAGGGAGAAGCATGGGTGACATGGAGCGAGTGCCTGTGCAGATGATAGGCATCTGCCCTGGGCTCCCTAGGGGCCACAGCAGGTCTGCAAAACAGCCCTCTTATAGGCAGACCGGGAGTGGTGAGGGCCCACCCTCCAGCTCTTAGTGAAGAATGAGAGTGGAAACAGGGCAGGTTCTGAAGTGTGTTTTTCTCCCAGGCACAAGCAAAATTGATATGATGCTCTAGTTGGCCAATTCCTAATGATGCCTCTTGATATCTTTCTCTGGGTGCATCAGACATTTAATTGTAGTGTAGTTGCATATATCTCTCTCACTAGATTGTGAGCACTGTGGAACCCTAGACAAGGGTTGATATGCAGTAATTGCTCGATAAATATTTGGTGAGTGACAACCAAGCAGTGGAGTGGTCCTGTGGATTCCCTACTCTGGGAGAAAGACAAGATCTACAGGAAGTAGATGAGGAGGATTGGTCTCCGGTGCAATCAGATAGAACAGGAGAGGAAATCTCGGGCCTTGAAATTGAAAATCGAGTTTAGTAGGCTTTTCCTGGGGCATTTGCCGGGCTGTGTGTATTTGCTGCCCGGCGGAATCCATCTTGCTCCTGTAACTACAAGCACCTGAGGGGCTAGCAGGGTGCAGGGTGGCCTCTTCCAAGTCTGTGAGAAGTACATTGGAAACTTGGACAGCTGAAGACCCCAGTTCCCTCTGCACAGTCTCCTGTGGTCCCTGTGAGGTGGCACCAGGAAAGGTGCAGGGAAAGAGAATATAGCGTGCCCAGAATCTGATCCCCCTGGAGAGTGGATTTGGCCTGATGGATCACCATAGTGAGGCGACGGACAGAAAGTTTTTGCATCAGGCTGATGCCTTTCTTTTTCTTAGTGCGTCTTGGCCTGAGAACTAAGGTGCTCTGTGGCAGAACGGATTTGGGTAGTTATGGGGGCAAGCCAGGTTGTCTGAGGTAAGGAGTGGGGGTGGGGGTATTGCTTGCTACAGAAATCAGAAGAGCCAGCTGAAGGCCATGGTCAGGTCCTCAGTCCTATAGATAAGAGGCCAGTGGGTCAGCTTCCTGGCCATGAAGAGACTCCTCATGGGTAAAATTGGCTCAGAGTCAGCCCAAGCTCCCAGTGCACACAATGTATGTGGGGTGGGGGAGGAGGTTCTGGAGGTTGTATAGGAATTCTGAGCCTTGGAGTTGTAGTTTAAGCTCAGAGAGAACGGGAACCAGACCTTCTGGCCTCCATTCAGTTTCCCCAGAGCCCTCTCGTCAGCAGAGGTGCATCGGGTTAGCCCCAAGAAGGCAGCTTGAGTTGATGGGGTCATGTTTCAGCTGCAGCTAATCCAAGTCACTCGATATAAATCTTTCCTTGCTGCCTCTCCCTCCCTCCCATCCCCAACCCACAGACAGGGAAATGAATCCTGGCCCTCACCCTGAATACATCATGGCAGGCTTGCCTCTAATGAGAGAGGGCCATTCATTGTGGGGTGAAGCTCCCTGCAGAGCCGGGGATGCCATTAATTAAAGAAGAGCCACCTGAAGCCAGTGGTGCGGTGCAGCCTGCCACGCTCAGATGGAGTGGTGGGGGGGCAGCCTCGTTAGCCTGACAGCTCTTTGGGCTGAGAGTTCTTGAGCTTAGAAGAGTGAGGGACCCCCTCCCCCCACCCCCCACCCTGGAACTGAGAGCTCTGATGCCCCTGGGGCCAGCCTACTCACAAACATATGAAAGCCTCTTCTGTACTGGTCTGGGGCCTAGAACTGTCAGTAAAGTGGCTCCTAATTGTGAATTTGGCTAGGGATTATCCATTTCTTATCTGTGGGCTGTAGGGCAGAAGCAGGCTCCTGACTCCTAACCTTTGTTCCCATGATACTTTTCCATGTGGTCCTGGAGCTGCAAGTACTAGGCATCTCACCCTACCTCCTTCCCTAAAAGCCTCAGTTTGGATAGTCCACTAGAAGGTCACTGGGGAGAAGCCGTGTTGTCTGGTCAACAAGCCAGCCCTCCCCAACTCCCCACTCCTTCCAGCAGACAGAGTTTCTGTTGTGCCACATTCTGGGCATTTGTAGGCTGAAGGGTGGGACTCCAGTGTCAGCCTCATGTCACTGTCAGGAAGGTGTCACGTGGTCTAAATCTAACTTTAGTGATTATAGGAGCTTTTGAGTGAGAGTTTTACCCTATTAAAACAGTGAATAAAGCTGAAGATATTTGCTTAATGACTAATTAGGCTTTGAGATGTTTAAGGCAGTGGTGGCCTCATGCTTTGGCCTGCTTCAAAGCTGGTGACTGTATGGTTATTTACTGCTTAATGGGTCCAGATGCAAGTTTTGCTGCCTAGGTTCTGACCCTGGGATTTGATGGATGGAGCTCCCCTTGAACATCTTTGAGGGTCTTATCACTTCCTTGCCAGTAGGAGGGCTATGTGTGCTGAGACCTTTGCGTTAGCCCCGACTTCGGATAGCTTAGCCAGTCTCTGCCTGGCTTGTCAAGAAGACAAATTGGACCCTGTGCCTGTGGCCTGCAGGGCCGTCTCTGGAAGCTTGGTTCTACGCTCTGTGGCAGAATCTGACTGACAGGTTGTTTCAGAGGGCCTCGGAACCAGCTGTGGCTGTGGCTGGACTATGAACTGTCTCTGCTTTTGTAGGAACTCACCTGGCATGGGATAAATGTTCCATGCAGCTTCCTACCAGACCACTGACACCTAGGCCTAGGACTTGCGTTGCATACCTTTGGATTCTGAATATATATAGTTTATTTTCCTAGGCCTTGCCTGTTTGCTTGGGTCCATCTGTCTTGCTAGAGAGTGAAAGTTGGAGGATTTTTATCTCCTAAGCACCAAGGACAAGGAACCACTGTTCCTCCTGAAAAATACTTTGATTTGTGTGAGATAGTTTTTAGATCAGTTTTTTTTTTTTTTTAAGATTTATATATTTTTGAAAGAGTTAAGAGAATCCATCTGTTGGTTCACTCTCCAGATGGCTACAACATCCAGCACTGGGCCAGGCTGAAGCCAGGAGCTTCTTCCCAGTCTCCTATGTGGGTGGTAGGAGTGCATATAGTTGGACCATCTTCTGCCTTTCCCAGGCATTAGCAGGGAACTGTATTGGAAGTAGAGCATCTGGGACATGAAGCAGAGCTCACATGGGATGCCGCATGTGGTGGTTTTACCTGCTACACCACAATGGCAGCCCTTAGATCAGTATTTTAATAAAACTCTTTGTGTGACTCTTGAGTATCAACTTTTTTATCTTTTTTTTTTTTTTTTTAAAGATTTGTTTATTTGAGAGGCAGTGTTACAGACAGACAGAAGGAGAGACAGAGAGAGAAGTCTTCCATTCACTGGTTCACTCCCCAAATGGCCACAATGACTGGAGCTGGGCCGATCAGGAGCCAGAAACTTCTTCCAGGTCTCTCATGTGAGTGCGAGGGCCCAAGTACTTGGCACATCTTCTGCTTTCCCAGGCCATCAGCAGGGAGCTGGATCAGAAGTGGAGCAGCTGGGATTCAAACTGTCACCCATATGGAATGCTGGCACCACAAACAGACTCAACCTGCTATTCCACAGCGCTGACCTCTCTCTCTCTCTCTCTCTCTCTCTCTCAGAGATTTATTTGAAAACCAGAGTTACAAAGAGAGAGGTTTTCCATCTGCTAATTCACTCTCCAAATGGCTGCCGGAGCCAGGAGCTTCTTCCAGGTCTCCCACGTGGGTACAGGGGCCCAAGTACTTTAGCCATCCTCTTCTGCTTTCTCAGAGACATTAGTGGAGAGCTGGATCAGAATTAGAGCAGCCAGGACTTGAACTGGTGCCCAAATGGGATGCCAACATCGCAGGCAGTGGCTTTACCTGCCTTGCCACAATGCCAGCCCCCTTTTTTTGTTTTTAAGTGGAAGTGTGAAATAGGTATACCAGGGCACATAAAATATACAGATAATGTGTCATGTGTAGGTCGATATATAAAAGATTTATTTGAGAGGCAGAGTTACGGACAAAGAGAAGAGACAGGGAAATCTTCCATCCGCTGGTTCAGTCCCCAAATGGCCGCAACAGCCAGAGCTGAGCTGATCAGAAGCTAGGATCCAGGAGTTTCATCTGGGTCTCCCATATGGGTACAGGGGCCCAAGCACTTGGGCCATCTTCCACTGCTTTCCCAGGCCATTAGCAGGGAGCTGGATTCACAGTAGAGCAGTCAGGGCTCAAACTGGTGCCTAAATGGGTTGCCAGTACTACAGGTAGAGGCTTAACCTACTAAGCCACAGTGCTAGCGAGCTTGATATATTTTATACAAGCACACACTTATGTAGCCACCTCCTAGATTAAGATCAGAACTTTCCCATTATCTCGGAAAATCTCCCTGTGCCCCTTCTGAGCCAAAATATACACCCCCGCCCCCATAGCCAGGCTGTGACTTCTGCTATTTTTGGCTAGTTTTGCCCATTCTTGACTTCCGTATGAACAAGATATTGTACTCTTATATCTGACTCTTTTTGCACAAGGCAATGTGTGAGATTAATCCATATTGAATGTATCAGTAGAGTAGCCTTTTGTTGCTGTGTGGTATTCCAATGTATTATTCTTCATTTTGTTGATTTATTCTCTCTTTGTTGGAACATCTCCCTTCTTTAGTTGTCCAACACATGTTTGTTGAATAAATATGTGTTGTTCAATCTGTTATGAGGATCTACCTCACTCTTTAATACCTAATTCCAGTCTTTGGGCCATGTCTGTTCTGGGATCTGCAGTGGTCTCCTTCTCTGAGGTTCTGTGATGGGGAGGTGCTGGCCCCCATCCTGTGGAAGTGGTCTTTGCACCATACTAGCAGGTGTATTGACTCCTGCTATGTGCTTTGCACATTGCTAAGTATTGAAGGCACAGGAGAGCAAACTTCCCGAACTGCTGACTTCATGGAGTTTGCATTTCACTTCATGCAACTGGTGTTGTCCCCTGCCTTTTGAACCCTGAAGGCAGAAGAGCCTTGGTCTTGTCCAGGCTTCTCTCTCTTGTGAGGTTCTGCAGAAGCAGGGTAGCAGTGGCCCTGACCACCTCAGCAGGCTTCTCTCAGGCTTGTAGGCTTGTCTTCCTTTCCTGCTGATGCTGGCAAAGGTGGCATTAGCAGCAGCTGCTGCTCTTGCTGCTTGGCAGTGAAAGGGTTTCTCAGTATTGGTGCCTTCTTTCCACTATCTTGGAGTCTGATTTCCTCTGTGAGAAGAGAGAATTAATCTCCAACTTACAATGCCTGTAAGGTGAGTGACCTCTGTTTTGTCAGTGCTTGCCAATATGTCCTCTAATTCCCACACAAGGTAATGGAGACATTATTTTGTACCAAAGCTGCCACCAGTTCTCCTAGGGCAGCTGCTTGTGCAGATCTAGGCCTGGGAAAGGCAGGTCAGCTCCTTGAGGACCTCCTTGCAGATGCACAGGCACATGGAGGCTAGAAGGGTGTTAGCCCTGAGCTGCTTCACCCCTGTGGTTGGCAAATTCAGGAAGGAAAGATACCTACCATGCCATCACATTCTCCGTAACTCCACCCATGCCAATAGGGCGGCTGCTTAGGTTTCTATTGTCAGGTTCCTAGGATCACATGAGAGGCTGTGCACATCTCAGTGAGGAAGAAGAGTCAGGGAGCCAGGATCTTGGGAGTTGAAGGCCATGGAACTCAAGGCTTCAGCTGGAAACCTGGCCCATATCAGAATGATTTTTGGACTCTGGGGTTCTTCGCTTTGTAGGGCTTCGGAAGGGTGGCTATGAGTGGGTAGGATAAGTTTTCAGTGTCCCTGGCTAAAGGGTGACACAACTCAGACTTGATCGTTCTGTAAAACTGTTTTTTCCCAAGCCTGTGAGGATGTCGGTTTGGGGAAGAAAGCCAGCCAGCCCAGAGAATCCCGGGAACCTGACAGGCCTTTTTCTCTGCGCCTCTTTCTTGCAGGCAGCCCGAGGCAGCCTGTCTCTTTGTTAACAGAGTGACAGCAATGTGACACCATGGAAATAATTACTAACAAATCACGGTGCTGACTGCAAACAGCTCTCTGTCTTCAGAGGCATGTCAGGGTGCATTAGAGCAGGACTGGAGGAGCGCACATGGGGGCTGAGGCACAGCCCATACGCACACGCTCTGTTCCTCTTCCCCCACCCTGACCCCTTCCTGCGATGTCTGACTTTCTTGCTCTTGGCTTTTTCCCACTAGGTCAACCAGAGGGCCAGCTAGACAAGTGGCCTGTAGCTAGTCAGGCTTCCTCTGGGCAGGGTGCCAGAACTCTTATCTTTGCTAAGGAGCACCTGGGTGGTGATGAGGTCCAGGAGTTTTTCTATTGTGGGGTCCCCTAGGAGGTGAAAGGAGGTACCACCCTTGTTTTACTCCCGGCTACTTGGGTCACCTGCCAAGGGTATAGGGGTTTGGGATGGTGGGGAGAGTGTTTGCTTCAGCTGTCCCTGGATGTGGAAGAACCCGTTCATCTGTGTTGGCCTGGCTCCCCTCCCCCACCAGCCCTGGTTCTTCAATTGCCATAGTCAATTTTTGGTAAGTCGACTTTGTCTGTTCCCTCTTGGTTAGCAGAGTGATTGCTCTGACTGTCAGGGCTGTAAACAATGTTCCTGGGTGTGTGTGCTGGAGGCAGCCGTGTGAGGTGGGGAGAGGAGAGGAAGGAGGAGCAGTCCTCCGATGGCTCTCTCACTCGCCCCCTCCCCTCTCATACAATATTTATCCAGGGATGGGAGTCAGATGCAGCGACCTCAGGGGTCACCCAGTTAAATAGCTTCTGAACCTCCCTGCATTCTAATTGCTGCAGTTGTCCTTTGCTCTGGAGACTTCTCCTCCCCATTGTCTGCTGAGGCACACACTAATGGCTGTCCTTCCTGGCCCTGCTGGGAGGCCTGTGGGGGTGGTGGGGAGGAGAGGGCTCCTTGCTACCCTCCTCTCCCCAGGGTTAAGGGAATTTAGGGCCTATTAACAAGTGGTTCTGGTGCTTTCTCCTGTTCCCTCCAAAAACTGGCTGGAGAAGAAGGCCCAGGCAGTGGCCTTGGTTGATGGGGCCAAGGGCTTTCACCCATTTGCCACCCTATAACCAGAATTGTGGGACTAGCAACTCTTCTACAGGCCACCCGAAGCCAAGGGACAGACCCTTGAGTATTCAGCTGATGAGCCTCAACCTGTGTTCCCATGATCCCATATTTGGGATTTGGGAACTTGTAATGAAAGAATACAGTTCCCATTGGAATATGCTACATTCTGCCCAAAGATTGACCAAATGTAAAGTTTGTTTGATCCCCTGCGTTTCTATTTAGATGATTGATCATGGTAGCATGTGTCCTGTTTGTTGATTTAAGAGTGGCATATGCCACATATCTTCACTCGGCCTGCTTGTAAATGTCAGTTACCCTCCACTGCAGCTCTTCTCTCAAGGAATACTGTTGGAGACAGCCGTGGAAGTTGTTATGCATATCCTGGAGGTGCTGGCCTTCTAGCGGTGGCCCAGCATCAGCCCCTGTTGAGAGCTGCTCCAGGTCCATAAATACTGTCCTGGGGCCTGTGGGGACCATCAAGTGATCAGGACAGAAAGACCTGCACATGCATAACTAACTAGGGGTAAGTAAGGTAGACTATGAAAACATTTTAAAGAAGGCACAAAATAAATCCTTGGAGAACCCAGAGTAGCACTGTAGACAGAATAGGTAGGTGTTTTTTTTTTTGTTTTTTTTTTTTTTTTTTGTCAAGCAGAGTGGACAGTGAGAGAGAGACAGAGAAAGGTCTTCCTTTTGCCGTTGGTTCACCCTCCAATGGCCGGTGCACTGCGGCTGGCGCACTGCGCTGATCCGAAGCCAGGAGCCAGGTACTTATCCTGGTCTCCCATGGGGTGCAGGGCCCAAGCACTTGGGCCATCCTCCACTGCAGTCCCTGGCCACAGCAGAGAGCTGGCCTGGAAGAGGGGCAACCGGGACAGAATCCGGCGCCCCGACCGGGACTAGAACCCAGTGTGCCAGCGCCGCAAGGCGGATGATTAGCCTAGTGAGCCGCAGTGCTGGCCTTCTTTTTAACAGTAAATTTTTTTATAAATAAAAAAGCAGTTTTTTTTATTTTTTTTATTTCAGTTAAGTTGAACTAATCTGGTTGAAGCTGCCCACTCTTCCTCTTCCTTCCTAGTCCATAAAATGGCCTTTTGCCCCCCCTGAGAACTCTGGAGCTCCATGGGCCCAGTTTAAAAACCACAAGCCTGTTCTAATGCCCACATGGAAGTGTGAGACTGTACAGGTGATGTGCTTATACATCTTAAAGTATTATACATCTTATACATCTCCAGTCAGAGAGCTGGAATCAAGGCAGAGGAGGAATCAAGCCAGATGGTGAAGGGCAACAGCTCTGTCCTTGAGCAGAGACCAGGCTGTATCCTAGCTCCTGAGCACTAGGAGGGTGTCTCTCTGTGGTGCCTCCAGAGGGCATTGTTGGCCACATAAAAGGCAGCCCAGGCATGGGGTCAAGGTGGCAACAGGCCAAGTGGAGCCTGAAGTAGAAGGAGCAAGGTATTTTAGAGATGGCCCAAATACTAAGGAGCTCCTGATTTCCTTGGCAACGAAAGAAAAAGAAAATCAACTGAAGCACTGACCAAAGTGCCCTGGAAACCTCTCGTCATGCACCTGGTGGGCCTCTTCCCCATTCTACATTTCCTGCTGGAGGTTTTGCCATTCCATCTGGAAAGGAGAGCCTGGCCAGATCTTGGTGCCGGCTCCAGCACTTCCTACGCACCAGGTGGGGCACTCTGCCCTATCCTGGAAGAGTTGCATTGGAAAGACACTGGAGAGGCACCTTGTCTTTTTGGTTCCTAGAGAGGGGCTGGAGAATGGAAGTTTCAGGGTTTCATGGAGTACTTGTGGCCCTGGGAAGGTGCATGTTATGCTTTTCTGTAGGCTGTTTATAGCACTTGCATGCTTCCTGTGGATTCCACAGGGGAGAAATGGGAGTAGAGCGAGTTCACAGGTGGACTAAATAGCCATGGAGCAGGGAGATGCTCTAACACATGCAGTACCTTCTGGAAGCTTCAAATAAGCTGCGGGGCCTAAGCAATTTGAGATGAGTTTTCCATGGGAGGCCCAACAACCTAGCCTATAAGGCATCCCTCTATACCCACATGTGTTCTGGTTTCTGTTGGGAATTCTCCAGAGCAGCATGTCTGGGAATACTTCCAGTTGTGTTGCCAGATCCAGACGCAGGTGATGGCCTTTCGTCTGTACCACAGGGAAACCAAGAGGAAATTTGATGTCATTTGCCCCTGAACAGCAGGTCGCTGCCAGATCAGACACTGCTGATCAGAGCTGTGCAGAGGATACCCAAGGGGAGACTGATGCATGCAGCCCTGGTCTTCGAAGCTGGGGAGACTCCCAGGTGATAGCCTGGCTCACTCCCAGGGCTTTCTGTCTGGCTGGATTCACCCTGGCCTGGAGCCCAGTCCCGGACTACATGGCAGCTGTGGCCCATGCCAGGCCAGAGTTGCACATACACCAGGGGGAGGGAATGCAGGGGAAGGACAGGGCCTGGCAGTAGAAGACACGCAAGAGATAGTGAGGTGATCAGCCCTTCCTCAGAGTGGCTACCAGATATTGTAGAATGAGCAGAGTCTTGAGAATTAAGAGACCTGGGTTCATATCCTTGCTTCATTACATTCCTCTTAACATTCCTGTTGTAGGATCTCGGGAAAGTAACGTTGCCACTCTCAACTTTCATTTCCTCGTTTGTAAAATTACAAGTCTCTCTGGTCCCTGATATCTGTGGGGTGCCAGTGTCATCCTCACTCCCCTTCCCCAAGGCCTGGAAGGGTTGGCCTGTAACCCCTTATCATGGGGCCTTATAAGGAGTGAATTAGCTGAAGGTGATGTGAAGTGGAGTTGGGGTGTTTGGCCAGGAGGGCGTGGCCAGTCATCTCTGCTTGAGGCCCTCCTTGTCCAGTCCTTTCAAGCTGGCTTTTAAGAGATGGGTAAGGGTGATGTTGGCGAAGTGAGGTAGGAGACCTGCAGAGGTCACTCTTCATAACTCAGTGGCTCAGTTGTGCAGCCTCACACTTGTACTTTCTTCATGTTTAGGACAGTGGGACTTGCCCCATCCCTGCTCTTCCATTGATGTCCTGAGTGGGCCATAGTTCTCAGCACCACCGTGACATGTACTAATACGGCTGTGGGAAAAGATGTTTTAATACTGTGAGAGTTCTCCCTAGAAAACTGGCCCCTGCCCCACCCCCATCTGAAGCATTGCTGCTGGTGGTGAAATTCATTAGTGTTCCCTGACAGGCAGTGGCGACAGAGATGCTCACTGTCTGCTTCCCGCTCCCTCGCTCTCGTGCTCCTGCTTCACGCACGCTGATATTTAAAGCTGATGGGCTGCTTATAGACTTCTTGTACCATGACAAGTTTGGGGAGGGAGGGGTGCGGAAAGAGACAGACAAGGAGCCAGCTGTCACGCTGGTATTTCAAACAGTACTCTCTCCTGACCCTTTGCAGGCTCCAGCAAGTGTATCATCTTTCTGAAGCCTGTGGTTGGAATTGTAACCTGCAGCAGTCCCAGAGGATGGGGGCAAGTGTGTAGGGGCAAAGTGGGCTGAGAAGTCAGCAGTGCATATTCCCAGGCTGTGGATAGGCAGAGAATAGAAGGAGGTGGGAATGGGGTGGGGGTGGGGTAGGGGCCAAGAGGGAATGAACATGCTAGCTTGCTTGAGCAAAGGGATTGAAATTGCGTCTTTGTGTAAGTGTTCCCCAACATTGCCCTCCCATCACCAGAGAGATGAGATAGCCCTTTCTCAATAGTCATTTAGCTCAATCATTGTTGGTACTGTGGTTACCTTCTGCATGAGCCTGGAAGCTTTTAGAAGTTAGGAATCAGGTCTGATTAGACTCTACCTTTAAGGCCCTGGGTCTCAGCACTACTCATAGATGGGGGTAGGGAGGCAGTTAAGGTAAAAGCATTCTCCTGTTTTGTGTCTGACTGGAGTCTTGGATTTTGTTTCCTGGTGTTTGTGTGCTGATTCTTTAGATTTGGAGAGAGAGTCCTCAGGTGCCGCCTCCATCCATAACTCCTCCCCTCTTCCCAAACTTCTTTTTTTTTAATTTTTTTTTAATTTTTTTTATTTTTGACAGGCAGAGTGGACAGTGAGAGAGAGAGACAGGGAGAAAGGTCTTCCTTTGCCATTGGGTCACCCTCCAATGGCCGCCGCTGCAGCCGGCGCACCGCGCTGATCCGATGGCAGGAGCCAGGATCCAGGTGCTTTTCCTGGTCTCCCATGGGGTGCAGGGCCCAAGCACCTGGGCCATCCTCCACTGCACTCCCTGGCCATAGCAGAGAGCTGGCCTGGAAGAGGGGCAACTGGGACAGAATCCGGCGCCCTGACCGGGACTAGAACCCGGTGTGCCGGCGCCGCAAGGTGGAGGATTAGCCTAGTGAGCCACAGCGCCGGCTTCCCAAACTTCTTAGAATTCATTTTTGAAGCTGCTGAGTTATATGCCTGTCTTCTCCAGCAAGGATACTGCTCTAGTATCCTTTTCTGACTGAGGCACTGTCTTCTCAGTGCAGGTGACCTGGAAGTGTCTCCAGAGGCCTATGCTCGTTTGTTCTCAGCTGATCTCTTTATAGCCAGAATCTCTTCCCTATTACAAAGCCCTTATTCTAAAATGTGTTTCCTTTGGCTACCTCCCTTAACCCTTACAGAGCAGGCGTGGAGGTAATGCCACTTGCCCAAGAGTATATGGCCACTTGACCAACTTACCTCTTAGTGCAGTGGAGCCATGGTTTTGGATGAGGGTTGAGTGTATTCCCCACCCATCAGGGACCTTTCCAGCTCCAGGATCCCACTGTGGGGAAGGTCACTGTAGAACAGGCCAGGGAGGATGGCCCAAGTGCTTGGGCCCTGCACCTGCATGGGAGACTAGGCGGAAGCACCTGGCTCCTGGCTTCGGATCAGCGCAATGCGCTGGCTGTAGCAGCCATTTGAGGGGTGAACCAATGGAAGGAAGACTTCTCTCTCTCTCTCTCTCACTCACTCACTGTGTAACTCTGCCTGTCAACAAACAAACAAACAAACAAAAAACAGGCCAGGTTCCTTGCTTCCCTGCTCTTTAAACCTTATCCGTGCCCTCAGTGCTGCCCTTGGTGTCGTCAGTTTCAGGCACAGCAGTGTGTGTGTGCGTGCGTGTATGTGTGTGTGTGACAGGGTGGAGGTGGAGCACAGAGGGTTTACTCATGAAACACCTTGGACCTCTTCTTTTGGAGGCGGGGAGGGGCCAGGATACCTTTTCTCTCTGCAGACTCCAGAGTATTCTTGAACTGTCAAGGACCATCTTTGATGTGATCAACTCCTAACGCACCCATAGTCCCCATACTTAGCCCAGTCGGCTTCTAGCAGGAGTTTCTGGCTTGGGGCCTTTCTCTCCCTTCCTGTCCTCACTAATTCCTACGCTGGCTAAGACATATGTGTGCTGGGCCTGCCTGGGGTAGGTTGTGCTGTGCCTTCTGACTTGGTGCATCTCACAGGTGAGATGGATGTTAACCAGCTTTGATAAGTCGGAAGCTTGAACATTAATTTTTTATACATCAGCAGCAGCCAAGTGAGTGAATTCAATTATGAGTCTGCTTTCTCTCTGCCCACCTCCCTTCAGTGTGTTGGTTCAGAGCTGAGACTAAGGAACCTGTTGAAATGAGAAACCCCTATTTCCTAGCTTGACCCCCTCACTAATTCGGGTTAAATTGCTACGCGATTGCAGTGGTGACACATTGTGTCTGCCTCTGTTTGTATAAGAGGATGCAGTGGGGGAGGAAGGACCAATTTGTGCAGAGATAAAAGGTGTCACAGGAGATAACTAACGCCCTAGCCTCATGCCTGCTCTCATTGTTGCTCAATTTGCTCCGTGTGTAAGCCCAGCCTTCCCCTCTTTCTTCCTTCCCTCCCCTTGGTCATATTTTACCTCCATGCCACAGTGTAATGATGCCCTGCGTAGTGGGGGAGGAGATAGGCACCTCTGGCTGACAGCCCTTCCTGATAACCAAATTCTAGCCCATCCATCACCAGCTCCTCTCCTCAACTTGAGGAAAAGTGATCGTGAAAGGCGGGCCGTTTATCACCCAGGGCCTGTTTATCTCCTCTGGGTGGGGGAACGGAAACAGGAGAGACAAAGAACCATGTCCCCAGCTAAGTGCTGCCTTGGCTGGGGCAGCCTGTGTGTGCTGGATACGGACTCACGTGGCACTGGCTCTGGAGGCTCTGACTAGAGAGGACTCCCACACTGGGGCCCAGTGGGAATGGGACCTTTCCTGAGGCTCAGCCACCGGTCTTAGAGATTGCGGCAGTTCTGAGAAGCGGGGCAGCATCCTCTGTAGGTGTTTATGTTGGAATGAGCAAGTGTGGAAACAGCCCCCACCCCCCTTCAGAAGTGTGTCCTTGGCACTGTCTTCCCCTGGCTGATTTGCAGGCGTCTCTCTACCTCGTCCTCCCCGAGGCTGGGCCCTCTGTTTCCCTAGGGTCCTGTGGTGACTTTGAAGAAGACAGAGTCTAGCCGGTGCCGCGGCTCACTTGGCTAATTCTCCGCCTGCTAGAATCCTGGGTTCTAGTCCCGGTTGAGGCACTGGTTGCTCCTCTTCCAGTCCAGCTCTCTGCTGTGGCCTGGGAAGGCAGTGGAGGATGGCCCAAGTGCTTGGGCCCTGCACCCGCATGGGAGACCAGGAGGAAGTACCTGGCTTCTGGCTTCGGATCAGCGCAGTGCACCAGTTGTAGCAGCCATTTGGGGGGTGAACCAACGGAAAGGAAGACCTTTCTCTCTGTCTCTCTCTTTCACTGTCTAACTCTGCCTGTCAATAAATAAATGAATGAATGAATGAATAAATAAATAAGAGCAAGTTCCCTCATTCTCTCTCTCGCTCTCGATCTCTCTCTCCCCTTTAAAAAAATAAAATAAAAAAGAAGACAGAGTCTGTCTCCCTGATTTTCACCTCTGCTTAGCAGCTCTCTAGCTCTCTTCGTGTCAGATGAAATGCAGCCCTTTGCTCCTGCAGATGAGAAGTCTGCACATGTCCTAGAGCTGCAGGCATCACAACTGATGCCACATCACTCTGAGACCCAGATCCCACCACCTTTCCCAAGAGACAGAAGATGGACTAAGGGTATCTCCAGGGCGTGCTGTCTCCTTCTTCTTTAAGCGCTTGGATCTGCCAAAACTGAGAGTGACATGGACCTTCCTGAGTTGGATTTTCCCCTAAAAGGTAAAGAAAGAAAAGCACATAAGGAATAATGTCCATGACTTTCTCCAAAATGGATCCTGTTCTCTGGCTGGTGCTGTTGGTGCCTGTCTGCCAGTCTGGCTGTCGGGCCTCCTGCATGCTGCTGGTCTCCTTGACTCAAGCCTTGCAGCCCCCCCCCCCCCCCCCCAGCTCTGCTTCACCTAATCTTCAAAGCTGTGCTCCTGCTCGCAGTGGCTCCACCTTGGCCATACCTATTAGCAAGGAGGGTGTTCCCTTAATGAGCAACTGCCCTGCCTTGGCTGGCGCCGAGCTCGCCACACCTGTTTGCCATCAGAGCTGTCTGGGCCAGCCAGAGCAGCTCGATTGCAGGTGGTAGGGCTGAATGAGGGGTGGGGTGGGGATGCTGGGTTCCTTTTGTTTTGTGCTTTGTGCTTGGGGGGATGATTTCTTACACCACTGTTCCCCCCTCCTCCAACCCTGTCCCGCCATTTTCCTTTGTGTAAGCAGGGGAGGGGCTTTCTGCCTTCTTCTCTTTTATTCAAAAGGAGTACCAAGGGAACTTGAGGGGTACCCTTTCTTCTATAACTTCCCCCTGGATGGAGTAGTGAGGAGCCCAGCAGGATCTGAGCATAGGGTCTGATGTTCTGTTCTATTATGATCCTGAGGGGCCAGTATGATAAGAGCAGGGCCACATGATAAATGCCAAGGGTGAAGCTCTGTTCTGGCCCTAGGCCCCATAGTCTTTGGAAAGTGATTATGTCCCTTGATTTAGAGCCCACAGGCATGACTAGGAGGCCCTTCCTTAAAGGGGCCCCTTACATTCATGAAGCTGAAGAAAGTTTTGATTTGATTGAAAAAAATCCCATTCCTTTTTATGGCCTGGACATAATTGGCTCTTTTCTATTGGCTATCAGTGATGTCATTCCGACCCTCATAAAGAAGGGGAAATCACACCTGTGGACTCGGTGCATAAAATTTCATTGGGCAGCAGTAATAAGTATGACCAGATGATGTTTGGGCAGTTGAGGAGCTTTGTGCCCAGTGAATCCAGCTGCATGGAGACCTGGGCACCATAAACCTGCTTGCACGTTCATGCCCGCAGGCTAGTCCAGGGCCCACTGCCAGTGGCTCTTTTCTTGGGATCAGTGTCTGGTAGGAGCTTGGAGCATTCAGACTCTTTGTGCCCGGGGCACTTTCATCCTTAGACTCCTAAGAACCTTGAATCCAGGTGTGACCTTGAGTGACCAACATGCTACCAGCCTCCCTAAGGGTTTGCCTTTCTAGGGACATCTACACAACTGATGGCTATGCACTCAGAAGCCTTGGATTCCATTTCTAGTTTAACCCTTGGCTTGTATGATTGAGCAAATCCTTTTTCTTCTCTGAGCTTCAGTTCTTCTTCTTCTTTTAAATAGGGGATGATGAACACTGTAACTTACATTCCTCAGAGTCAGTCTCTTGGTATTCTCTAAGCTGGGGTAGGGTTGTGTGGGAGAGATGTGTAACTGTCTTCCCATGAGGCACCTGGGAATTCAAGTTCTGGCATTTGGCTCTGTGTGTCTCATGAAAATGGAGCTGTGCCCTCCTCCATTTATATTGCTTGTTTCTTGGGGTCACAGGGCGAGGACCACCCTGAGGACCATTTAACAGCCTGAATGCATGTGAATGAATCTGCAGAGTACACATGTACCTGCAAGCGATGTGAGCCCCCAAGTGAGAATTCCAGTCCCTACGTCCTATATGCTTCAATCAGGCCTGAGGTACAGATGGCATTCAGGATAGCTGGTGAGCTTTATCTGAGGCTGATACCCAGGCTGACACCTTCTGTGTGCTCTGTTTTCAGTGTAGGCAGTCTGATAAGTACATGTGTCTGTGTATCCTTCTCAAAGAGCAGCAAACAGGATCCTACTATTCTAGACCCTTCCTAACTTGGTAGAAATAGCCACAGCTGTCATCTGCACGTGAAATCCAGATGAGGAGGAGGAGGCCTCTTCCTCCCCCAGGACTGGCCACCAAAAGAATTGGGGGTGCTGCAGCTGACCAAGGGAAAATGAGATAGGAGCTCCCTGCCTTTTGCTTGCCGGTCCTCCAGACCTGTTTCTTTGTAGACTGTGATGCTCTGGTAGCCTCCTTCACTCATAAACCTTTATGTGATTTTTCTGAAGTAGCTCAGCTCAGCAAGCACTTTCACAAATACCGAGGATAAGGAACATGAAAGAAAGATCAGAGGAAATAAGGAAATTATTCAAACAGATTACAATTATGCTTGTTAGGCAGGCACATTCTGGCTTCTGAAAAATTGCCTAATTTCTTCATATTCTTGGTCCTTGGCCTCACATGGGCACATCCTATCTGGATACCCCATGATCATCTTGGCCTCAGCCAGAATTTCCCTATCAGGAACTTGACTGGTTAATGCTGCTTTGTCACCTGGATGTTTGAGAGGAGCCTGCCATTCAGGTAAGGTGTCTTGAGTCTCACAAAACTAAATCCTTAGGGCCAGTGCTGTGGCATAATGAGTAAAGCCGCTGCCTACATTGCTGGCATCCTGTATGGGCATCGGTTTGACTCCTGGCTGCTCCACTTCAGATCCAGCTCTCTGGAATGGAATACTGGCCCCTAGTATTTCAGTAGAAGATGTCCCAAGTCCTTGGGTTGCTGCATTGGTGTCGAAGACCCAGAAGAAGCTCCTGGCTCCTGGCTTTGGATTGGCCCAGCTCCGGCTCAGCCCAGTTCTGGCTATTGTGGCCATTTAGGAAATGAACCAGAGGATGGAAGATTCTCTCTCTGCCTCTGCCAATCTGTAGCTCTGCCTTTTTCAAAAAAAGAAATAAATCTTAGAAAATAACAATAACCGAAAAAAAAAAACACTCCAAAAACTAAATCCTTACTATAATACCTGAAACATGGAGGTTGGCTTCCTTTTTTTTTTTTTTTAAGATTTATTTATTTGAAAGGCAGAGTGACAGAAAGAGAGAGTGAGCTCTTCCATTTCCTGGTTTATTCCCCAAATGGCCACAGTGGCTGGAGCTAGGCCCATCCAGAGCCAGGAACCAGGAACTTCTTCCAGTTCTCCCACATGGGTTCAGGGGCCCAAACACTTGGGCCATCTTCTGCTTTCCCAGGTGTATCAGCAAGGAGCTGGCTTGAAAGTGGAGCAGCCAGGATGCAAACTGGCACCCGTGTGGGATGCCAGTGCTGCAATTGGTGGCTTAACCCACTTATGCCACAGCACCAACTACACCGCAGCACTGGCCCCAGTAAATAAATCTTTAAAAAAAAAAATAGCCAGGAAAGATGACAGGTGTTTTTTTTTCCCCTAAGAGAAGTAGCCTCAGATAATGCAGAGTCTCCGAGGAGCTACAGTTTATCATATCTCTGGAGAAACCAGAAACAACAGACTTAAAAAAGTAGACAAGTGCATCGTGAAATGGACATAAGAAATGTAAAAAGAGGACCTGGTGATCAAATGGGATGCGGAGCTCAGTGAGGGAAAGCAGTAAAGTCCTGTTCTGTGGCCTGACTAGTTCTGTGGTTTGAACGGGTCCCTGAACAATGGTGTTGAGAGCTGGGGCCTTTAACAGGAGCATAGGTAGTGAGAGCTCTTCCTTCATGAATAGAGTAATGCTGTTATCTTGGAAATGGGTTAGTTATCCTAGGAGTGGGTTCCTTATAACAAGATATATTTGGCCCCTTCCCTGAGTCCCTTTCTCATGCAAGTCTTCATTTGCCTTTCCATCTTGTATCATGGGATGAGATCTAAAAAGATATTTATTATTTATTTGAAAGGCACAGTTACAGAGTGAGAGGACACACACACAACACACACACACACACACACACACACACGGTGGCGGGGGGTGGGGGATCAGTTTTCCATCTGCTAGTTCATTCCCCAAATGGCTGCAATGACTGGGGCTGTGCCAGGCTGAAGCCAGGAGCCAGAAGCTTCTTCTCAGTCTCCCACATGGATGCAGGGGCCCAAACTTGGGTCGTCATCCTCTGCTTTCTCAGGCACATCAGCAGGGGCTGAATCGGAGGAGGGGCATCCAGAACGTAAACCGGTGCCCATATGGGATGTTAGCATTGCAGGTGACAGCTTAACTCGCTATGCCAGCACACTGGCCCCTAGTATTTCTAGTAACAACTTTTTCTGTTCTGTTGACTGTTTGTTTCATTGTCCATTCCTCTGCACAAGCTGAACTTTTTATGAGAAGGGTTAATTCTTACTTTTTTGAGTCCTAAGTTCTTGACCCTCATTAGGCATCAAATACAGGTTTTGTTGCATGGATTTCTTTGGTTAAAACAACATTAGGTGGGTGGGAGGAGGGAGAGGAAACAGCTGGTAAATTTGATTCTAAAAAAAAAGGTGGGGGCAGGGGGCGGCACCATGGCATAAGTGAGTAAAACCTCTGCTTGCAGTGCCAGCAACTCTGACTGCTCCACCTCCGATCCAGTTCTCTGCTTTGGCCTGGGTCAGCAGCAGAAGATGGCCCATGTCCTTGGACCCCTACACCTGCATGGGAGACCCTGAAGAAGCTCCTGGCTCCTGGCTTTGGATCGGCCCAGCTCTGGCTGTTGTAGCCATTTGGGGAGTGAACCAGCAGATGGAAGATTTCTCTGTCTCTCTCTGCCTCTCTGTAACTCTGCCTTTCAAATAAATAAGTAAATCTTTATTAAAAAAAAAAAAAGGAACAAAAATAGGCCTGTGGTTTAAATTCTTATCCTTCTGCATAGTCTCTTCTGTATTCAAAAAACTCCATAGCTAGAGGCTATGAACTGAAACCCTGCCCATCTATCTCTAAATCTGTTTCCTTCCTTCCTTCCTTCCTTCCTTCCTTCCTTCCTTCCTTCCTTCCTTCCTTCCTTCCTCTCTCTCTCTCTCTCTCTCTCTCTCTCTCTATTTATTTATTTATTTGAGAGGCAGTTACAGACAGAGAGAGGTCTCCCATCCACTGATTCAGTCCCCAAATGGCTGCAAAGGCCAGAGCTGAGCCAGGCTGAAGCTGAGAGCCAGGGAATTCTTCCCGATCTCCCTCATGTTTGCAGAGGCCCAGACACTTGGGCCATTCTCCACTGCTTTCTCAGGCCATTAGCAGAGACCTGCATTGGAAGAGGAGCAGCTGAGACACAAATTGGCACTCTTGTGGGTTGCCAGCGCTGCAGTGGGAGGCTTAACTTACTATGCTACAGCACTGGCCCCTCTTGCCTTGTTTCTCAGCCTCTCTGATATAGCAACACAACAGCAAACTGATGCATTGGGAAGAACATAGATTTTGGAGTCACACAGAATTGAATTGAGTTCTTGGCACTATGATTGTTTAGCCATGGGGCCTTGAGTAACCTCTCTGAATCTGCTTTTCTCCTCTGTAAAATGTAGACAACAGTGCTTACCTCCCTGCATTGCTTTGGAGATTAAATATGAGAATGTAAGTAAGAGACTAAGCACACTAAAGGCCTTTAGCATGTAGTCGCTGCAGATGTTATTTTCAGTAGGAGTCTGCAGGCCCTCACGGTTGGGTCCTGGAGCCCAGTGACCATGGGACTGAAGATGAGGGTCTGTTTCTTGGGTGGGGTGGGCCCTGTTTGGCTGTGTATCCTATATACTCTGTTGGACTTCTGGCTTAAGATTCCATGAGTGGAACATGAATATGCCCAACTCGTTCTCTTTTCCCTTTCTTGTAGGCTCCCAGGTCAGTGCCAGTACTTGGGCTTGCCAGTGGCGGATTACTTCAAGCAGTGGATTAATCTGAAGAAGGTACTGTGTCTCCCAGCCCCACTGAGGGCTCCCCCTGGTCTTCCTGTGCCTCAGAGCTCCCCTCCCTTGTTTTCTTTTCTCATCTTCTCTTTCTATTTCTTTTTGTTCTTTTCTTTTCTTAACATCCCTTCTTCATCTGCCGTAACTAATTAATTCACTGGGAGTAGGGAGCTGCTTGGAGACCAGGCTTCCGGGTGGAGTGTGACACTGCCTTAATTGTCACCCAGACTTGCAGAGGAGTCCCAGGTTTACTGGGCTCTCACTCACAGCTGAATCTCTAGACTGAGCTGTCTTGTCTCTAAGAGATGGGGCATGAGCTGGGCCTCTGGGGAGGTTTTCTCCTTTGATGTCATCATGAGTGTGGCTTCTGGTCCTCCTGACTGGCCCTGAGGTCTCTCTGGTTTGGAAGAGGAATTCATTCAATCTGACTTTAGTCATTCCTAACCTTAGCGGAGCTTTGCTCAGGTGAAGAAGGGCTATGCAGTCTTGAGCCTGGATCCCCTGGGACATGAGAGAGGAGACTGGCAGGAATGCAGCATCAGGCACCTGAGGAGTTGGCGCCAATTCTGTGGACCTGGAAGGACCCTGTGTGCTTAGGATAGTGAGCCCTGACAATGAATCATTCAGAAAACTGCATTTTGTGGTTTGTGCTGTACTTCCTGGGTAAGCAGAAGAAGGATGGGTAGGGATACACTCCCTGCTTCCCTGCTCCAGGAGGCCCAGGCCATGAGGGAGACCCATCCCATAAATCATAATGATGAGAAGACAACAGCCCTGGGGCAGCCTCAAGAACCTTATGCTGATGGTCGGCTTAGAGACAGAGGGAAGACATCCCAGAGGTCAGGGTGGTGACCCCTGGGGAGTCTGAGAAGAGAAAGGTCATCAGGGGTTCAGCCCATGTATCGCTAAAATTTGGGTGCTGAGCTGGGCATTCAAAGAAAGCAACTGTGGATATAAGGAGGAGCGAATGTTTTCTAGGCAAGGAAAGCAGCATGCAGGGGTGTGTGTGTGTGTGTGTGTGTGTGTCTGTCTAGAACTAAGTGAGCATGTGGAGGAACGATAGAAGAGAGGAGCTTTATATATGACTGAGAATGACCTCAGACTTAGTTCTGAGCTTTGTGGCAGCATTTATGAGCACCTTTTCTTTTCCCTGGTGTTCAGGTCTTTTGCACTCTGGCTTGTTTGTACTTTGACCCCTATCCAGCTCTCCTGCTTTTCTCCCAGCAACTGTGCAACCACTACTTACTAGTTGTCATCTTTGGCTGAAGTGGGGAGGCTCTGCCCTCCCTTTGGGCCTTGGCCTTTGGCACTTCCCTCTCTGAGGTGTCCCCCAGTCATCTTCAGGTGAATTCCCTCTCAGAGAAGATTCAGCTCAGATTTCACTTCTGGCGAGAAGCTCAGCTGTCAGTCTCTTGCCTTGAGGTCCCTTGGCACTTGAGCTCTTAGTTATAGTGGTTGAAACTGAGTCCAGGTGTGTTTACTTCCAGACATGTGTCTGCAGCCCAGAGACTGGGTCTGGTTCCTCTCTGTGCACCCGGGACGGCACTGGGGCTGGGGACAGTGTGCCCAGCGAGTGATTTCTGGCTGACTGGCTGACCTTGGAGAACTAGCTCCATCGAGGCCTTGCATGCTGGGTGAGGCTTGTGCTCCTGGAGGACAGCATGCCAGCTGTCAGAGCACATCTGAGGCAGCTTGCTGGCCTTAGCAAATGCAATGTGAAGGCCCGGCCAGGCGAGGCAGGCGCTGACCATGAACAATTCCTCTGTGAAGTTCACTAGACTTTTTGGTGTGTGGATAGCTCCCTGCCTCTGGGTTCCCTAGCAGAAAGGCAGGAAAACAGCCAACTCATGTGGTGACATTGCTACCCAGGGCCACCTTGATGCTACCAGGCCCCAAGGGTGGGGCTGTAGACGAGCTGTCCTGAGCCTGTTTAGTTTGGTTCTCCCCCACTGCCAAGCTGTAAAGGGAAAGAAAGAATTCAAGAGGAAACTGAGGACTCTGTTGCCAGTTGGCCTTGCGATTTCTTCTGTGAGGTAAACTGAGCAGGTCTGGGAAAAATAAGGGGTCTTTTTTTTTTTTTTTAATTTAAGATTTATTTATTTATTTGAAAGGCAGAGGCAAAGAGAGAGGTATTCCACCCACTGGTTTACTCCCCAAATGACTGCAACGGCCAGAGCGGGGCCAATCCAAAGCCAGGAACCAGAAGCCTCCTCCAGATCTCCTGCACGGGTGCAGGGACCCAAGGACTTGGGCCATCCTCCACTGCTTTCCCACGTCATAACAGAGAGCTGGATCAGAAGTAGGGCAGCCAGGACTTGAACCAGTGCCATGTATGGGATGCTGGCACTGCAGTTGGCAGCTTTACCTGCTAAACCACAGTGCTGGCCCCCAAAATAAGGGGCTTTAACACCTTTGGCTCTGCCCTCCAGCCACATCATATTCCAGGTATGTTTAAGGACCCAGTTAGAGAGATGGCGATGGTGAATTTTAGTCCAGGCCTTGCCAGTTGCCAATTAAGACAGGGAGGTTTCAGAGGTCCTGGAGGTCAGGGGCGTAGCCTTTTTTTTTTAAAAAAGATTTATTTATTTATTTGAAAGGCAGAGTTACAGAGAGGCAGAGAGAAAGAGAGAGAAGTCTTCCATCCCCTGGTTTACTCCCCAGATGGCCTCAACAGCTGGAGTTGTGCCGACCAGGAGCCAGGAGCTTCTTCTGGGTCTCCCACGTGGATGCAGAGGCCCGAGTCTTCTACTGCTTTCCCAGGCCATATCAGAGAGCTGGATCAAAAGTGGAGCAACTGGGAGTCGAACTGGCATCCATATGGGATGTCAGCACTGTAGGTGGTAGCTTTACCTGCTAAGTCACAGCACCGACCCCAGGGCATGGTCTTATTTCTGACCTTTATGCTGTGTGACTTAGTACAAGCTGCACTAAGATTCCTGTTCCCTTAGAAAGAGTAATGATGGGGTGAACATTTGGCTCAACAGTTAAGATGTTGCTTGGGACACCTGCATCCTGTGTCTGAGTGCCTGGGTTCAAGTCCTGGCTCTACTCCACATTCCATCTGTCTGCCAGTCCATACTTTGGGAGGCAGCAGGTGATGGTTCAAGTGGATGGGTCCTTGCCACCCATGTGGGAGACCCAGATGGAGTTCTGGGCTCCTTGCTTCAGCCTGGCCCAGTCCTGGCTGTTGGCATTTGGGGAGTCAACCAGCAGATGGGAAATCTCTCTTTGTCTCTCTTTCAAATAAATTGAAAAAAACTTCAAAAATTATAAAACCAGTGATAGAGAAGACTTATTCTTTTCCTTGTTTCCTGCTCTGTGACGCTGATCTTATTCTGTCCTTTCTCCTTTCCTGCCTTCTCTCCATCTGAACTCCCAGAATTTTGCCCCATGATAAAAAAATAGCACAGTTCCTGGTCTGTTTGGCCTCCTGACACCTGCCTAGTGAGTAAGCAGCTGGAGCTGAATTCAACAGCCCCATTTTCTAGGGACTCTAATATGAGAAGAGGCGAAAATGTTGATCAGCTGCCCTCTTCTCCCCTCAAGTGGTGTGGGTTGCATCAGGAGAGATCAACTTTGCAATGGCTGGGTTTCTATCTCCTGCCTACACTTACTTCCCCTGTAGCAGAGTGGAGCAAGCCAGTGTTTGCTGACATTTGGAATGTCATTGAATGATCTAATACTTTTATTGAGCTGTCAGCTTACAGAGGACTTGGGGCCCTGCTCCCAGCTCCCTTCAGGAGATCAGGGTTGTCAATGAGGGGCCAGAAGAATACACGCACATGCACACACACATATTAATACATGTGACTTGTATAAATGAATACACCAAAAGTGAGTATACTCAGAATTGTACACATCCATACATGCATACTATACTCACCTACAGAAATATTTGGAAATACGCAGCCATGAATGTATTTATTTTTTTATACATGTGTATTCATAAAGTATAAAGACACATGCCATACATAAACATTTACATCTTCATCAAAGAATATTCTTGAGTGCTTTCTGTATGCCAGATATTGGGCTGAGCCCTGGGGATATAACAAAAAAATAGGGATGGGCATTTGGCTTGGTGGTTAAGATACCACTTGTGATACCTGCATCCGATATCAGAGTGCCTAGGTTCAAGTCCTGGCTCTTCCTCTGATTTTAGCTTCATGTTAACATGGAGCCCACGAGGCAGTAGGCTCTAAGCAATTGGGTTCCTGCCACCCACATTGGGAATCCAAGGTTTACTTCCCAGCTCCCAGCTTCAGCCTGGCCCAGCCCCATTATTGTAGGAATTTGTAGAGTAAACCATGGCTGGAAGATTTGTTTCTCTACTTTTCAAATCAATGAAATAAATAATTTTAAAGACCTAGAAAGGATTAATGTTCAGTCATTTCAATTGAATTGAAACGGGTCATATAATAAGGAACCTGACATAGTAGTTTGGGATCAGAGGATAGTTTCTTGAGGGAGTGTCTGAGCTGAGCCCAGAAGGATGGGTAGGAATTGGCTAAGCACAGGAAAGAGCATATGGTAAGGCCCTGAGGTAAAGCCTGGCAGCTTCATGGAAACCAGGACAAGATTTTTGCCTCTTTTGTTCACTGTTCTTTCCGCAGTGCTTTGAATGGATCTGGCACACGGAAGTTTAATCATATCTGTTGGGTGAATGATTGCCTGAAGCATTGTGAATGTGGGAAGAGGAGAGTCATATGAGATGAACCTGGAGGGGGAAGGCAGTAGCTTGTAGACCACACTTTGATTTTGACCTTATCTTTAGGGTAAGGGGAAGCTATTAAAGGGATTAAACAGAAGAGAGGCATCATCTGATTTGCATTTTTAAAAAGCTGTCTCTGACTACAGTGCAGAGAGAGAGGTGCAGATATGGGAGACCAGTTACTGGTTTTTCTTAACAGAGCTTCATTCCGCATTTTTGTATGGGAATAATCATTGCTGAATTTGTACTATCCCTGGTCTCTGTTCATTGAATACCAGTGGTGCTCCTCTTCAAATCAGGGTGACAACCAAAAATGTGGCCCCCACCTCCAGTTTCCAATGGCTTGGATGGGGGTTAGAGGGGATAAGGATAATCTCTGGTTGAGAACCACAGAATTAGACCATTGCTGTAGTCCAGATTATTTTGACTAAATTGATAGCAGTGGGAATGTAAAGAAACAATCTGATTCTAGAGTGTTCAATAGTATAATCAGTTCTGCTATAATGCAGCATATAGGGTCCTAAAAATCACCGTGCTATGGAAAGTCTGCAGTAAAAATGAGATTAGGAGTACAGCACTCAAGATTCATCAGTGATGTGAAAAAAAAAAAGGGAGGGAGATATGAAGAAAACAAAAATGCCAGCCTAGTTTTACATGTTAAGTGATTAAGAAATACATAGATACTACTACATGTGTAGCACTTAACCTTAAAAAAGACCCAAAGATTGCTTGTAAAAATGGGCGTGAGAAGATTCCCAGATGGTGGAAGAAGGTTTTCTGAGATCAATTGGATGTTGGATGGCCTGTCACACTTGTGGTGATCCAGGAGGCTGGTAGATATTTCAGGTGTGTGCCTGTGTGTGTTTCACCTTTTTAATTGGGTATAGTTTCCTATGTGTGTCTAGTGTTTCCTGTGGACAAAACTGTACAACAACAAATGCAAAATTTGCATTATGCTAAATTGTTCCTTAATACCTGAATCACATTGGAACAAATGTGCTCTTTCAGAATGAGTGTTACAGAAACAGTGACTGTATATAGACAAGAAATGATTGGGGCTGGCACTGTGGCACAGTAGGTTGAGCCACTGCCTGAGGCATCAACATCCCATATGGACTCTGGTTCAAGTCCTGGCTGTTCCACTTCTATCCAGCTCCCTATTAATGGGCTGGGAAAAGCAGCAGAAGATGGCCCAAGTCTGTGGTCTCCTGCCACTCACATGGGAGACCCAGAAGAAGTTCCTAGTTCCTGGCTTCAGCCTGGACCAGCCCCAGTTTTGTGGCCATTTGGGGAGTGAACCAGCTGATGGAAAATCTCTGTCTCTTTGTTTCCCCTTCTCCCTCTCTGTAACTCTTCCTTTCAAATAAATAAATTAATAAATACATTTTAAAAACAAAGAAATGATTGATTGTGAAGGTTGGTGATGAGGAATGTTTTTATTATTTAAGCAACTGGGTGAGTTAGAGTGAATTTACTGAGATAATGGAAGAAGGAAAAGCTTTAGAATTAGAAGAATTCAGTGTGGGTATTTTGAGTATGACCTTTAGAGACATTCTTGTGAAAACATTGAGGAGACAGTTGAATATTTAGGTCTGAGGCTGAGGGATGAAGTCTGTATAAAAGATAAAGATTTGGGGATATCATGGGTGTCTGAATAATAATTAAAGCATGGAAGTGTGTGGGATTGCTAAAGAAGAGTGTTTAAGGTGAAGAGAAAGCCTGGGACAGAACACTGAGAAAAATCCACAGTTAAGGGATAGAGAAGGAAGAAGAGTTAGGAGTAGAGAAGGAGGGAGGGTTTTTACTGGTAATAAAGTTCTTGTTTATTGATTACATTTTGTATGCTGTGCCTGTGTTGTCTGAACTAGTTTTCACTAGTCACATGTGTCAATAGATCACCTGAAATGTAGTTAGTATAATTGAGGAACAAATTATAATTTGATTTTAATTAATTTAAACTTAGATTTAAAACTTTTTGAGAGGCCAGCACTGTGGTGTCGTGGGTAGTGAAGCTGCTGCCTTTGGCACTGGCGTTCCATTTAGGCGCTGGTTCAAGTCCCAGCTACTCCACTACTGATTCTACTGCTTGCTAATGCACCTGGGAATGCAGCAGAAGACAGCCCAAGTCCTTGGGCCCCTGTACCCACGTGGGAGACCCAGAAGAAGCTCCTGGCTCCTGGCTTCGCCTTGCCCAGCCCCAGCTTTGCAGCCATTTGGGGAGTGAACCAGTGGGTGGAAGATCTCACTCTCTCTCTCTCCCTCTCTCTCTGTAACTCTGCCTTTCAAATAAATAAGTCTTTTTTAAAAAATGTAAATTCACCAACCAGGTTGTTCTAAACACATTTCAATTTTTTTTCAAAAAATTATTTTAAAGATGTATTTATTTGAAAGGCAGAGTTACAGAGAGAGAGAATGAGAAATAGATCTCTTCTGGATCGGAAGTGGAGCAGCTGGGACATGAACCAGGACCCATATGGGATGCCAGCATCACTGGCAACAGCCTAACCCACTACACCACAACACTGGCCCTGGTAAATCTACATTTTAAACTGTTAATTGTGTAAAAATTGAAATTCAGGCTATTTCTGATGATTTGAAAAATTTTTATTTCCAAGGCAGAGAGAGAAACAGAGCATGCTTCCAACTGCTGGTTCACCCCCCACTCCCACCCTGAATGCCCATAATGGCTGGGGCTAGGCCCTGTCAAAGCCAGAGCTAGGAATTCAACCTGGGTCTCCAAGTGGGTGGCAGGAATCCACTTACTTGAGCCATCACTTGCCTCCTCCAAAAGGCTACATTTGCAAGAAGCTGCAGTCAGGAGCTAGAGCTAGGAACAAATCCAGGCCCTCTATATAGGATGCCACAGTCTTAATCAGTAGGCCAGACACCTACCGCCCCCTACCCTGCTCCCTTCCCCACAAGAAGATTTAGCATCCTAATTGAAATGTGCTGTAAATATGTTACACGGAAGATTTCAAAGACTTGGTATGAAAACATGCAAACCATCTATAATTTTTTGTGTTGGTTACATGTTGAAATTAAGATTTAGATATATTAAATATATTAAAATAATTTCATCTATTTCATTTTACTTTTTAATATGGCCACTTGAAAAATTTTAAATATAATACTGGCTCCCATTACATCTATTTGTTTTGGACACTGTACTTATATAACTACATTATCTAATCCTTACAACAACTTTGGTTAGTAGTTGCTGTTTTCACATTTTAAGATTGAGAGGGGACAGACATTTGGTGCAGCAGTTAAGATGCCACTTGGGGCCGGCGCCACGATTCACTTGGCTAATCTTCCGCCTGTGGCGCCAGTACCCCAGGTTCTAGTCCCGGTTGCTCCTCTTCCAGTCCAGCTCTCTGCTGTGGCCCGGGAGTGCAGTGGAGGATGGCCCAAGTGCTTGGGCCCTGCACCCGCATGGGAGACCAGGAGGAAGCACCTGGTTCCTGGCTTCGGATCGGTGCAGCTTGCTGGCCATAGCGGCCATTTGAGGGGTGAACCAATGGAAGGAAGACCTTTCTCTGTCTCTTTCTCTCTCACTGTCTAACTCTGCCTGTCAAAAAAAAAAAAAAAAAAAAAAAAGCCACTTGGAACTCTTGCTTCCCACATTAGAGCACTTAAGTTTGAGTCTGGGCTCTGCTTCTAATGTATGCCTTTGGAGGCAGTGGTGATGGCTCAAATATTTTGATGCGTACCATCCATATGTGAAACCTGGATTGAGTTCCAGTTCCTGGTTTCACCCTGGACCAGCACCAGCTTTTGCAGGCATTTGGGGGAGTGAACCTGTGAATAGAAGATCAGTCTCCTGTCTCTCTGCTTCTCTGCCTTTCAAATAAAATGAAAATAAATAAGATTGAGAAATAGTGAAGCTTGCTTGATGTACATGGCAGAGCTAGAACTTAGTTTTTCCCTGCTCTTCATGCTAAAGAGATGAATAAAAGAATTATAGAAGAAAAGAGCCCATGAGAGTGTGTTTTCAGAGGCACTGAGGAAAGAAGTTGTTTTCTGAAAAGCAGTGGTCAGCTTGAGACACTTAATGTAAAGACTGAAATACATGTGCTGACTTTAGCAACAAGTGACAGTGGTGAAAACTTTGCTGGCATGATAAGGACAGGAGCCAAATTAGAGTGGATTGGGGAATAAACAAAAAAAATGAGGTGATAGAGAAATTGTAGCTTTTTAAATTTTTTTCAGAAAGGTGGCTTTGAAGGGGAAAGAAAGGATAAGAGCTATGGTAGAGGTTGGTGGAGGTTGATGCGAGTTTTTGTTTTTAAGGTAGAAAACATACATGTGTGTTTGTGAGCTCTGTTATCAGAGGAGGAAAGGAAAAAGGTAGAGAGGGGAGTCAGTAAGGGAGAAGGTGAAGAGATGGGATAGAGAACACAGATTCTCGATGTTGGCTCTCCTCCATTGTAACAGGAGGGGTGGGGACGATGATCGCTGCAGGTAGAGGTATGCAGGCCTGTGGATTTGGTGCTGGCAAGCCCACGTAGTCCCCAGCCAATGCCTTTATTTTTCTCTGTGAAACAGAAAGTGAGTCCTTGCCTTGTAACTAACGGGAGGGCTGGGAAAGTTTCTGGAAAATGCAAGAGGATAGCTACAGTTCTAGTAGATGGTAAATATGTAAGCTGACTTGGGAGCCCGGTAGGACCTCTGGCCGTGCTGAGGGTCCTGCTGAAGCTGATGATAATAGTGGAGACTCTGTTCAGTTGCATGACTTCTCTTTAGTGGAGCAGCTGAGCTGCCTGGCTGAGAACATGGAAAAAGTAGACTTTTAGATTGGTCCAGGGTGAAGGTTTTCCTCAAGAAGCTGTAATAAAAGGAACAAGGGAGTTGAAGATATTGTTAAGTCAACAGTTGGCAAAATGGGTAATGTGATCTGAGCAGGAGGGTGAGGGAACAGAACATGGCAGGAGACGTGATAGATGGGGGAAAGTAGATGGGTCCCAGTAAGATGACAAACAGGCGTTCTGGGTGTAATTGAGCAGGCAGATGGGAGGATTAGAGATTATGGTTTGAGGCCGGTGCTGCGGCTCACTAGGCTAATCCTCCACCTTGCGGCGCCGGCACACCGGGTTCTAGTCCCGGTCGGGGTGCTGGATTCTGTCCCGGTTGCCCCTCTTCCAGGCCAGCTCTCTGCTGTGGCCAGGGAGTGCAGTGGAGGATGGCCCAAGTCCTTGGGCCCTGCACCCCATGGGAGACCAGGATAAGTACCTGGCTCCTGGCTTCGGATCAGCGTGGTGCGCCGGCTGCAGCGCGCCGGCCGCGGCGGCCATTGGAGGGTGAACCAATGGCAAAAGGAAGACCTTTCTCTGTCTCTCTCTCTCACTGTCCACTCTGCCTGTCAAAAAAAAAAAAAAAATATTAAAAAAAGAGATTATGGTTTGAGAGCAGGATGTCTGAATTAGTGATTTCAGAGATGGGACAGTTCTTGGCATTAGCAGGTCCCAAGATGCAGCATGGAAAGGAGTAGCTGAAGTTGGGTGAAAAGAATGTTGTTGTAAATGAGGAATCAAGAAACAGAAAGGGGAGTGGACATTTGGTACAGTGGTAAAGATACCATTTAGGATGCCCACATCCCATTTTGGAGCTCCATTTCCAATTCCAGCTTCTTGGTAATATGCACCCTGGTAGACAGCAGATGATGAGCAAGTACTTGAGTCCCTGGCTCCTTGGCTTTGGCCTGGCTCAACCTCGTGGCTGTTGCAAGCATTTTGGGAGTAAAACAGCAAGTGGAAGATCTTTCTCCATCTGTCTGCTGTCTGTCTCTATCATCCTTTCAAATATACTGAAAATATTAATCTTAGAAACAGGTTGGATAAGATCTCCATAAAGATGGGAGTATGTGGTTCTACACATACACATATAAGGTATATTTACTCACTGCATATGTATGGACACACACACACACACACATATATATATATAAATATGTCTACAAGCATGCCTACAGACATATACAATTCAGCCATTGCTGTGTGTGCATACACTCTGACCGATTGTCAGTAACGCCGTTTGATGCCTGGGCAGGCAGTCTTAGCAGCATTCTGAGTCAGTCCTGAGAGGGCTCAGCCAGTCATGGTTCTCAGTTGAAGGGACACAGGCCACCTGGAATTTAGCAGACCCAGTTGCACCAAGGGGTGAAAATTACTGCACCACTTTCCTTCTGCCTTCTGTACTCTCTGTACTGCTTCAGTTTCTGGGTGCTCTGAGGTGGTGGAATTAGGACTAACTCTTACAGAGAAAGTAAAGAGAAGCAGAGAGTCCCTCTGAGAGGCATTCTGTCTCCTCCACCTCCCCTGGGAGAGGACAGCAGGAAAAACTGCAGAAGAGAGGGTTGGTGTCCTCCATTGAGCAGGACTTTTCCTAACCTTGGAGCACTCAGAGTCCCAGTCAGTGCAGTAATAAATTAAGGGCTTGTGGAAGAATAAATTCTTGCCTTTAGTGAAGTTCTTCATTGGGGGCCATGGACAGGTCAGCAGGTGGGGACCGTGTGGTTTGGCGGTGTCAGCAAGCAGGCTGGAAAACCCCAGGAGGGAGAGGATCAGGAACCCTGCCTGCCAGGTCCCTTTGTCGAGCCATGAGGGTAAAACTGCTCAGGTGCTTCTCGCAGAAGTGAGAAGCCTATAGAATGGTGGCTGTGTGATGCTGGCCACAGAGACCCTCCACTGGGGCTATTCCAAAGCTGCTTTGGAAAACCAAGGGAGGCAGGACTATTTAGGGGCCCTGCAAGGTGTTTTTGTTTTTAGGAAAAGAAATGAGTTTGCTCTAAGGGTGGAAATTTCTGGGCCACTCAGTGGTCAGAACCAGAACTGGGACTGCTGTCTGTGTCATCAGCTTCATCTGGAGTGGGAAGCATTGTCCACAGGGCAGAGGGCAGACATGAGCTACTATCCTGCTGGGAGCCAGCTTTGGGGGCCAGGTAGGTCAGGACCTCTCCCAGTCTTTGGGAGGAAACGTATGCAGTTTGGGCTACAGAGCACAAGGTATAGGTGAGGGAGCCGTGGGGATACACACCTAGACCTGGTGTCAGGAAAGGATGAGTGGGAGAGCAGCCCAAAGTGCACGCTGCCAAAACCCTGAGTGGGGCGTCTGAGGGGCACGAGGCTACCAGACTGTGAGCTCAAGAACCTAGGCCTCAAGAGTCCAGATCTCAGGGCCAGCGCTGAGGCGTAGAAGGTTAAGCCTCCGCCTGCAGTGCCAGCATCCCATATTGACGCCGGTTTGAGTCCCTGCTGCTCCACTTCTGATCCAGCTCCCTGCCAATGTGCCTGGACAAGCAACGGAAGATGGCCCAAGTACTTGGGCCCCTGTCACTCATGTGGGAGACTCAAAAGAAGCTCCTGGCTCCTGGCTTCAGCCTGGCCCAGCCCTGGCTATTGCAGCCGTTTGGGGAGTGAACCACAGGATGGAAGACTTCTCTCTCTCCTTTTCTCTGTATTTCTGTCTTTCAAATAAATAATTCCAGACCCCAGGACCAGCATTGTGGCATAGCAGGTAAAACTGCCGCCTATGATCCCGGCACCGCATATGGGTACCAGTTTGTGTCCTGGCTACCCCGCTTCTGATCTAGCTCTCTGGTTATGGCCTGGGAAAGCAACAGAAGATGGTCCAAGTACTTGAACCCCTGCCACCCATGTGGGAGACCCGGAATAAGCTCCTGGCTCCTGGCTTCGGCCTGGCTGTTGTGGCTACTTGGAGAGTGAACCAGTGGGTAAATGACCTCTCTCTCTCTCTCTGTCTCTCACTCTTTCTGTAACTCTGACATTCAATTAAATAAATAAATAAATCTTTAAAAAAGAAAAGATTCCAGATCCGGAGTTATTCTTCCTTCCGTGCCACCCTCTGCCTCTGGGAATAAGCTCTTAGGGTCTGGTCTAGGGCTGGAGGAGGGGACAGCGCTTCATCTCCAGCCCCGGGCTGCTAGAGCTAGAGGGAATGTCTCCTCTCTTCTCGCCTCCCTGCCCCCATGGTGTAGTGCCCAGCCTGGGCTTTTCCTTTAAATATGTCTTACAGCTGTCTGAACTCTGAAATTTCTTTCACTCCTTCCCTCGCCTTGTTAACATGTGTTGCCTTTGGGGTAATCAGGGAAAAAATATTATGTCCTTTTACAATTACCGGGTTTTGGAATATTAAAATGTCTCGCTGCATCGGCACTGTTATTTTGATTGGTATTCTAACCTTTGACTAGCCCATAAAGCGCGCCGCTCCTGAAGCCAATATTGCAGGACTGAAATTTAATTCCGAAATGATTCCAGATAATAGGGAGACAGATAATATATGCATGAAGGATATTATGTTTGGACTAACTGCAGCAGGGCCAGGGCTGGGGAGCTGAATAATAGCCCAGAGTGAGTTATAATCTGTGGGACAGAAATGCCTTACTGTCAGGGCCAGGAGAGGAACTCTTAAATCAAAGGCACGGGAAAAGGTGCAATTGCAGGGTGCTTGTTTTGACAGGAGGAGCACTGTAGCCAAGAAGGTAGGTATTGAAGGCCGTGTCCCATCCTCTCTCTTGAACAAGATGTCGACGCCCCGGATGATGTAGCTCATTGCAGCATCCCTATCCCCATCTCTCCCATCCTTCTATAACATCCTAGCCTTATCAGACTTCTTGCTGCTTTTCAGGTGGGTGTGACTGTTTCACTTCCCTTTGCTTATGGTGTCACATTGCCTTTCTGCTTTTAATGTGTTGGGAGAACTCCTGTTCATCCTTCAAAACCTCTTTTGTGTGCAGTCTTCTCTGAGATTCCCCTCTGATAGAAATACTCAGTTACCTCCTGGCTTCAGAACTTGGTGCTGAGTGTATCACATGCTCTTGTAGTGGTCTGCTTACATGTTTGTGATTCTGACTATGCTGTGAGCTTCTTGAGGTCTGTATCCCATCCATTTCTGTCTTTCCAGTGCCGAACACTGGACCTGGCACTTGCTAGGTATCCAGAGTCGTGAACTGAACCCACACTGAATGGAGAGCTGGACCAGTGAATTCTGGAGTCAGATGCCAATTCATATGCTGGCTTTCCCAGACAAATAGACTTAGAGAAGTGCAGTAACTTGCCTAAAGAAGAGGGCGAGGCTAGGATTTGAATGCTAGCTCATGTGTTCTTTTCCCCAGACCGTGTATATTGGGCAGTTGGAGGTTAGGGTAGGAAAAACCAATTCCTCTCTGATTCCTTTCTTCCACAGCCTTGCACTTGAGTGCTCCTTGCTGGAGGGCGCGATGGTTCTTAGCGTTCTTGGGACCTGGAGGCCTGGACAGGGTTGTGCCTTTGGGACTAGTTATTGCACACAAAAGATACTTCTCTCTTGTGAATTTGTAACCAAGGATGAAGAAAGCATCTTGGCAAAGGTACCTAAGTGTGATTTTGGAGACTTAGAGAGGTAGGAGAGAGGTAGGCAAATCCTCTTCTCCCTTTAGCAGTTGTTGGAACTTGTATTTGGGGTATATATAGTATATAGTGAAAAATGAATTTGGTTTTAAGAGGAATTTATTTTACTTTATTATTACAATACTATCCATGTAAAGCTCAGAAAACAGTATGGCTGTATCTGAGACTGAGTCTTCCAATGGTCTGTGGGGTATACACACAGGACCCTGATGGAGGGGTGGCTCACAGACTAGGGACCACTGCTGCAAGAGAGGACTCTTTGGAGTCTGGTGAGTCTTACTCAGACTTCTAATGTGGCTACCAGCCAGCTGTGTGATCTGGAGCAAGTCCTTCTCTGAACCTTCACTGACACCTGACATGCAGCACTTAACCCTCTGGAGTCCAGCAGGGCTTGTTTAGGATCTTGGCTCTATACTTACCAACTATGGTGCCTTAGGAGAATTGCTTAACTTCTTTGAGCCTCAGTATCCTGCTCTGTCAAGCAAGAAAGATATTACCCATATCCCAGAGGTGACCTGAGGATGAAATGATAGCACTGTGTCCCTGCTCTTCCCATGCCCCGTTACTGACTGTGAGAACTGGGGTGGCGAGGCTGCAGAGAAGAGACAGGCTCAAGGAGACAGGAGCTCAAGGTAGACACAATGGACTTTGTTGGCAGGAGCTAGGAAAAAGAGCCCTACCCTCCACCCCACCCACAACAGAGTCCAGGAGAGGATGAGTTAATGTTGTCCTTGACCAGCTTGCCCTTAGCTCATGCCATGGGATGGGGTCAATCATCTCATGCTCTTGACTCCAGCTGCCATCAGCATGCCTGACCATGCAGTGAGTGCAGAGTTGCAGTCACCGTAGATCAATTCCCAGCTCTATCATCTACCTGTGTTATGACTTTGGACAAGTTATTTACCTTCTCTGAACTTTGGTTTCCTCATTCAATTGTAGACATAATAACAACACAGTAATAAAAACAGGTGCTATGGGAGTGCAGTGGAGGATGGCCCAGGTGCTTGGGTCCTGCACCCACATGGGAGACCAGGAAGAAGCACCTGGCTCCTGGCTTTGGATCGGTGCAGCGCGCCGGCCACAGTGCACTGACCATAGCAGCCACTTGGGGGTTGAACCAACGGAAAAAGGAAGACCTTTCTCTGTTTCTCTCTCTCTCACTGTGTAACTCTGCCTGTCCCCGCCCCCCCCCAAAAAAAAAAAAAAAAAAAAAAAACCAGGTGCTGGTGTAAATGCTATTCTATATATGGATATGGATTAACTCAATCTTCAAAAAACTCTGTGAGACAGGTATTCTTGTTAGCCATTGTACAGATGAAGAAACTGAGGCACAGAGCAGTTATATCCCTTCGACAAAGAAGGGTGGGGTAGGTGTTTGAATCTGGGCAGTAGAATCTGAAGCTTGTGCTCTGTTGCCTCCAGTGTCAAGGAGGGCAGAGTCATTTTGACTTGGGGTGTGGGAGAGAAAGTCAACAAAGGTTTCAGTGAGGAGACACTGGAGCTGAAAGGCAAGCAAGTTTTCCAGAGACAGGATAGGAAGGGCATCCAGCAGAGGGAGCAGTGTGAAGGCCTCAGGCAGTGATACAGCTGGCTAGGCTGGAGAAATGCAGACAGAATTTTTCCATTTTCTTAAGCTGCAGTGTATGCCTTTTGCTAGAGGAAAAGCAGAGTGAGAGCAGGAGCGAGAACAGACAAGTGCAGGACCTAGAGTGGAGACAGCCTCAGCTGCCTTTTTTTTTTTTTAAAGATTTATGTATTTATTTGAAAGAGAGGAGAGGCAGAGAGAGAGAGAGAGGGAGGGAGGGAGGAGAGGCAGAGAGAGAGAGAGAGAGGTCTTCCATGCGTTGGTTCACTCCCCAGTTGGCCACAATGGCTGGAGCTGCACCAATCTGAAGCCAGGAACCAGGAACTTCTTCCAAGTCTCCCACACTGGTGCAGGGGCCCAAGGCCTTGGGCCATCTTCTGCTGCTTTCCCAGGCCATAGCAGAGAGCTTGATTGAAAGAGGAGCAGCCAGGTCTTGAACCAGCACCCATATGGAATGCCAGTGCTTCAGGCCAGGGTCGTAACCCACTGCGCCACAGTGCCAGCCCCCTCCCGTTTTTTTTTAAATTATTTGAGAGGCAGAGCGAGACAGAAAGAGAGAGCTCCCATTTGCTGGCTCACTCCCCAAATGCCCACAATGACTGAGGCTGGGCCAGGGCAAAGCCAGGAGCCAGGTACACTATCCAGGTCTCCCAAATGGGTAACAGGAACCCAGTTACTTGAACCATCACTTGTGTCCTCCAAGGATCTGCGATGGCAGGAAGCTGGAGCCAGGAATCGAACCTGGTACTTCAGTGTGGAACATGAGCACCTTAACTGCAAGGCTCAAGGCCTGCTCCCTCAGCTGCTGTATAAGAGTGGTATAGTAGTTCCAGAAAACTACCTTGTTTATGTCCACCTAAGGGCAGAAAGCCTGTGGCCTGGGGGTAGCTGGCAGGAGAGAGGCCACCCTGCTTTGTAGCATATTGGCTGTGGACAGTTGGAGAGTGCTGGGCAGAAAGCCCCTGTATCGTTATGGTAAGATGTGAGAAGTTTCAGCGTGAGGAGCCAGTTAGATGGTGTTCGTAAAGCTCCTAGAAGAGTGCTGGTCTTTATGTGAGGGTAAGGCGGCTTGGCATACCATGGCGAGGGAGACAGCTGACCTTGGTCTGCATCCTGGATGGGAGTGGCCGCACAGGGGAAGAAGCAGCCGAGGGAGTCAGCTCGGGGCGATGAGATTCTCCCTGCCTCCGAGCTTCCCTGCGGCAGCTGCAGTGGACCTCCCCTGGCGTTCTTGTTGGTGCTCTGTGACAGGGCTTCAGAAGCGGGCCTGCCCGGGTCTGGTACTGCTGACTCTGCTGAGAATCTGTGTCCTGTCAGAGGATGTGGCCTCTTAGTGATGGTCCCACTGTGAGCCTCCTCTTGCTTCCTCTTGTGTCCTTGAGGAAGTGAATTCTGGGCTTCCTCTGGAGTGCAGGAGAACGGAGAGCTCTCCTAGACCTGTTTGGAGCCTGGATGTAAATCCAGGCATCTGACTACAGCACCTGTAATTCCCTAAACCTTGGGCCCAGTGTTGATGCCTTCAGTTATTGTGTGTGACTTGGTCTCTCCCTGTGAGAGACCTTAAGTGACTTGAGAAACAGACTACGCCTGCGTCTTCTCTGAGTCCACAGAACTGGGGAAGCGGAGGGGACTCCAGCAGGCTAACAGAGGCACACACACTGGCAGAGCTGAGGGCAGTTTGGGGAAAAGGTGGGCCTGGCATCGGGGCAGTGCAGACACAACTACATTCTGCTGAGTCTGAGAGCTTAAGGAAGTACTTAGTTACTCTGCCTGCTCCCCAGATGCTTTAAAAAAAAAAAAAAAAGATTTATTTATTTTACTTGAAAGGCAGAGCTACAGAGAGAGAGAGGGAGAAGCAGAGAGAGAGAGAGGTTCCATCCGCTGGTTCACTCCCCAAATGGCCGTGACAGCTGGAGCTGGGCCAGTCTGAAGCCAGGAGCTTCTTCCGGATCTCTGGGTGCAGGGGCCCAAGGACTTGGGCCATCTTCCACTGCTTTCCCAGGCATGCTAGCAGGGAGCTGGATTGGAAGTAGAGCCGCTGGGGCTCGAACCAGTGTCCATATGAAATGCCAGTGCAATAGCCGGCCACTTAATCTGCTATGCCACAGTGCCAGCCCCTCTCCCCAGATTCTTGTGTTTGTGTTTTCTTCTTTGGATTTTGTTGTTGCTAGTCTGGACCCTGGAAACTGGGAGACATTGCAGAAAAGGAGAGGACAAGACAGGAGGCAAAACCCTGACTCCCATCTCCCACAGTACCCTGCAAGCTGTGCTGCAAAGGCAGGTTTGACTGATACTGTTAGTATCAGTAGTAACAACACCAGTCGGTACTAGCCTTTTGTGCTAGATGCTCTGTACACATTATTGCATTAAACCTCCTGTTTTGTGTGTGCTGAAATAGAGGCTCACAGAGATTAAGAAGCTTGCTTAAGGCCATGTGACTAGGAGGCTGTGAATCCAGGCTCTCTCCTGCCATAACTTCCCTCCTGCCATTTGTTACCCAGCAGAGTCCCTCTGAGGAGCTCCTCTTAGTCTGGCCTGGTGTGAGCTGGAGGCGTAGCAAACACACAGCAGCCATTACTAGTTTTGTGGTCAGTGAAAAAGTCAGTGATGGGGAATGGACAGGAATTGGCTTCATCCTCCAAATCTGTCGAGTGACACCTATTTAATTGAGTGTGTGTGAGTAAGAGAGGGTGCACGCCTGTTTACATGTATGTCTGTATGTCTTGAAGAAGTATATCTCCCTGTATGGGGAGGTTTGTGTAGGACAGGGTGTATCTGTGTGTATTCTGGTATGTGCCCATGCCCACCAGCAGGAATATTGGTAGAAATGTCTGTGTGGGCTTTGTAGTCTGACTCTAGCACTGGAGGTGGGCAGCGAGGCCCTTGTCTCTAGAGGGCAGCATGGTGCAATACAAACGACCCAGGAATGAACTTGAGCTGGACACTAGAAGACAAAGGCTCTGATGTCAGGTCACTTGCCCTTTCTGGAGCCTAAGTTTCTTTGTCTAAAAGGAGTTGGATGAGGTGATGTCTTCTTGTGGTCTCTTCTGCCTTTGCCATTATGGGTCATTCACGATGCCAAAGCCTTCCCCTTAATGAGACAGGTGCAAGAAAGGCCAGTGAAGCCCTTCATTTACATGCCCCACTTTGATCTGTAGCCTCAGGACTGCTCTGTTATCCCATTGGGGAAAGTTGAGAGACCTGGGACAGCAGGGCATTACCTGGCATCAGGTCAGGAGAGCCAGGTCCTCAGGTACTGCAGAGGAGTTAGGGTAGCTGGCACCTCTCATAGTTTGGGGCAGCTTAGACTGGAACTGAAAGACGTTAGGCTTTGGCCTTCACTGTGAGAACCTGTGGTCTCACTTCTTTGTGGGGTAGAAAGGAAGGAGTCTCAGTACCCTGAAGGCAACGAACAGCCCAGGCCCTTCCACCAGCCTTTGGTCCTCTTTATTGGTTATCTTGGCAGTTGCTTAGCAGTGGCCAAGAAGAGACCAGGAAAAAACAGCTGGATATATGCTCACATTCATGTGGAGCTGTGCTGGTTCATCCCATGACCTTTTCCGTGAGCTGACTTGGCCTGCTGTCCACTCCTGGGAGAAGAGTGTTTGGGCATAGCTTTCCTTGAGTGACCCCTCACAGATGTCACAGATGGGACATTTGGTAATGTCAGTCTTCAAGTGGGATTGTAATAGCATTTTGTCTATTCTGTTTCATTAATTAGCTATTACTTTCCTGCAGCCTTTGGATATGCCAGCCAATTCACTAGAGAAAGAAGCAGCAATGTGCAGACTCAGATATAGTGCCCATAGCCCTGGTGAGGACTTTTCTCTGTCTCATTTGGCTTAGGTCAGCTTGGACCTGTACCTTGAGTAGTAAGTGACTTGTGCTCTTCCTGGGCCTGGACATCTGTATTCACATCCTACTGCCAATCACTCCCTGGAGCCCCGAGTGTCCGAGTATCTGGACTCAGAGGTGAAGCAGATCTGGGTTCCACCTGTGCAGAGCTCCTGGAATGCTGGGGAAGATGAGTGGGTCAATAGGCATATGGGGAATATAGAATAGAAATGGTAAGGACAGTGATAGGAATATGTATGTGAGGTAATCATCCGTGTTAAAGATGTTTTATTTAGAATTCATCTGTATCCTGAGTTGAAAACGATGAGACATGTTAAACATGTCTGTGTGCTCATGTGCTCCCTGCCTGTACCGCTTGATAATCTCACAGCTACCTGATGAGCTAGTCCTTCCTCGTGCCTGCTGTGACTTCTTCAAAGGCCTTAAAGAAGGGCCCTCCTGAGTCCATAGGTTGACCTACTTGCAAGAGAGGAGCGGCCCTCCTGGGGAGATGAGGGCCAGGCTGACTGCTCAGGAATGCTTGTGTGGATGTGGGCAGGTGTGCTTGTGAGTGTGCACAGACATGGCAGCTGCCAGTGGACTGTCCTTAGCGCCACAAGCCAATCTCAGGCCACTGGGCCTGGGCTTGGGACCTGCTTGGCTGCAAGCAGGCAGGGAGGCTGCAGGCAGATCCCAGGGCAGGCCTGAGGCCTCCCCAGTGGTGTGTTTGCTGTGCCTAATTACCCGGCAGTTGTTTAACTATGCAAGCTGCATGCCTGCCTTTATTGCGCTGTGATTGCCGAGCTGCCTATGGGGAGTGTCATAAAAAGATATAAAATGCCCATTATCTGTCTGACGCCCTCCTCCTGGACTGTGGGTGTTTGTGTTTTATTTTATTTTTATGGCTGAAGGGAAGCTCTGCAGGAAGGAAAGGGAGGAAAGAGGAGAGAGGGGAGGGGAGGCCCTACAGGAATTGGGGGCTGGGAGACTTGAGAAACCCCTTCTTGTTGGTCAGAAGGGCTCCCCTGACCAGAGGGGAGATGAGGAAATGTCAGATCTCCAGGATCAGGACATTTTGCTTAGAAAATGAGGGCCAAATCTTGCCCTTCCCATTCACTTGCATGTCCTGCTTCCACCTTACGTATGCCAGCCTTGTTCCTGTGAGTGGGCCCACCGCCCCCGTGCAGGGCGTTCTGCAAATGGGTTGTGGGACTCTCATTCCTTCCAGTTCTCAACCAGCTTTGCCTGCTGGCCTCCTGTAGCAAATACCATGGGCACTGTCCCATACTCCTCTTGCTCTATGGAAGGCTTCTGTCCCTACAGCTTCAGTGTCCTATCTGCAGTTAGCCATAGTTGGTTGTTCAGGCAGAGCATAGCCAAGAATTTACAGGGTTTTAGGGAAACTTCCCATATCAGGAGAGGGAAGGCAATTAATATAGATTAAGCACCTGCCGTGTGCCAGCCAGTACCTCTGTAAGGTACTGAGGCCAGAGATCAGACAGCAACTCTAGTCTTGAAGAGCCCACACAATATAACTAGAGCACCAAGGTGCGTGGTAGGTATTCAATAAATGTTTGTCAGGCGGGATTGAATTCAACATAGTCTTTCATTCACGCATGTTCATTCAGTGAATCTCTCTTTAGTATCTGCTGGATCAGGCACTCTGCCAAGCACGGAGGATAAAATAGATACAATCCTAGCCCTCACTGGTCATTGAGATTTGCTAGAAGGACTTAAGGACTTAAACCTTGGATATTGCAACTCCAAAAACCATGCCCTTTCAACTCTGACACACTGTTTCCCATGCCTGAACCATCAAACCTGAGACTATCCTGTACTGATCTTCTTTACTTGAAAAACCTTGATGTCTGCTTAATGAAGTACAAGCTGTCTAGCCTGACCTCAGAGCCCCAAAGTCTGCCAAGAGCCTGTAGGTGCACTTCCAGCTGTATTCATATTCATTCCACTTACCTGCAAGTGCTCTTGCTGCATTCCTGCCTAGTGAACTCCTGCTTACCCTTCATGACCTGCTTCTGAGGCCAGCTTTGTGGGGCACCAGGTTAAGCCACTGTCTGTATCACCAGCATTCCATATGGGAGCGCGGGTTTGAGTCCCGGCTATGCTGCTTCCAATCCAGCTTCCTGCTAATGTGCTTGGGAAGGCCGCAGTTGATGGCCCAAGTACTTTCTTGGGGCTCTGACACCACTGTGGGCGACCCAGATTGGAGTCCCTGTCTCCTGGCTTTGGCCTTGCCCAACCCTGGCTGTTGTGGCCACTTGGGGAATGAACCAGCAGATGGAAGACCTCTTTCCTTCTTTCTCCATCTCTCTGTCACTCTACCTTTCAAATAAATAAATCTTTGAAAGAAAGACGACAGCTACTGCTTCGTAGGTCCTCTATGAAGACTTTTCCAGTTTCCCAGTGGAACTTCCTCTCTCTTCCTGCACCTATCTTGATGTCTTTGGAGGGCGAGGCACTATGCCAGAGCCTTCCCTGACTCTGTGCCCTATTGGTGAGCCTGCGGAGGCTTCTTGCATTTCTTTGATCATAGTAGATGCATTAGGGCATTTTCTGTTGCCCAGCCTATGGACTAGGTAAGTTACAAAGCAAAGAGATTTGTTTTTTTCTCGTTGAGGTTCAAAGGTGAGGGTCTACATCTGGTGACCTTGGTGGCAGAGTCCTTAGGCCATACAGGGCATCACATGGTGAGAGACAGGGAATGTACATGGGTGTACTCTCTCTCTCTCTCTCTCTCTCTCTCTCTCTTTTTTTTTTTTTTTGACAGAGTTAGACAGTGAGAGAGAGAGACAGAGAGAAAGGTCCAGCCGGCGCCGCAGCTCACTAGGCTAATCCTCTGCCTTGCGGTGCTGGCACACCGGCTGGGTTCTAGTCCCGGTTGGGGTGCCGGATTCTTCCCGGTTGCCCCTCTTCCAGGCCAGCTCTCTGCTGTGGCCAGGGAGTGCAGTGGAGGATGGCCAAGTACTTGGGCCCTGCACCCCACGGGAGACCAGGATAAGTACCTGGCTCCTGGCTTCGGATCAGCGTGGTGCGCCGGCCGCAGCGTGCTGGCTGCGGTGGCCATTGGAGGGTGAACCAACGGCAAAGAAAGACCTTTCTCTCTGTCTCTGTCTCTCTCTCTCACTGTCCACTCTGCCTGTCAAAAAAAAAAAAAAAAAAAAAAAAAAAAGAGAAAGGTCCATTGGTTCACCCCTAAAATGGCCAGGAGCCAGGTGCTTCCTCCTGGTCTCCCATGCGGGTGCAGGGCCAAAGCACTTGGGCCATCCTCCACTGCCTTCCTGGGCCACAGCAGAGAGCTAGACTAGAAGAGGAGCAACCAGGTCAGAATCTGGCACCCCAACCGGGACTAGAACCCAGAGTAGCAGCGTCGCAGGCAGAGGATTAGCCTAGTGAGCCGCGGTGCCGGCCACGTGGGTGTACTCTCTGTCCATCATCTTATAAAGCCAGCAACTTCCAGTACCAGTGGCTCCACCCCCTGAACACCCTAGTCTGATATGAACTTCTCACCTTCCTAATACCTCTCAGAGTAGGATTAAATTCCAGTATGAGTCAGACATAAGTAACCCATAGCAATATACTTTAAAATATCAATTTTACTGAGCTATAATTCACATCCCAAACACTTTACTCATTTAAGATGTACAGCTTACTGTTATTAGAGTTGTGCAGCCATCATTACCATGTAAGTTTACAACATTTTTGCCACCCTCCCCCCCACCCCAAGAAACTCTATTACCAATCACTTCCCATTTCTCCCTAGATGTTCCCAGCCCTAAGCATCCACGAATCTACCTTCCATCTTTATAATTTTGCCTAGTTTGGCAGTTCTGGGAATTTCCCACACACATGACCTGTGTGACTGGTTTCTTCTATATTGCATAGTTCTCAGGGTTCCTTCATGTGGGACCTTGACACAGTACTTCGTTTCTTTGTATCACTGAATAATATTCAATTTTATGGATATACTGTATTTTGTATTCACTCATCAGTTGATGGATATTTGAGTTATTTCTACTTTTTTGGTTATGAATACTGCTACTATGAACATTCATACACAAATTCAAGTTTACTATTTTTATTTTCTCTTCCTTCCTTTCTTTTCTTTCTTTCTACATTTATCTGTCTTTCCTAGTAGTTGTGAGTTCTGTGAGCATAGGGGTTACTTCTGTATTGTACACTACCGTATCCCCATCACTTAACTCATGAGTAGTGCTGAGTAATTGTCAATGAACAAAAATATATTCACTTTTTGTTTTGTTTTGTTTTGACAGAGTGGACAGTGAGAGAGAGAGACAGACAGGAAGGTCTTCCTTTTGCCGTTGGTTCACCCCACAATGGCCACTGTGGCCTGCGCACTGCGCTGATCCAAAGCCAGGAGCCAGGTGCTTCCTCCTGATCTCCCATGCGGGTGCAGGGCCCAAGCACTTGGGCCATCCTCCACTGCACTCCTGGGCCACAGCAGAGAGCTGGACAGGAAGAGGAGCGACTGGGACAGAATCCGGCGCCCTGACCGGGACTAGAACCTGGTGTGCCGGTGCCACAGGCGGAGGATTAGCCTATTGAGCCGCAGCACCGGCCACATCCACTTTCTAATTCTTTTCCTCTCTTGGGGTGTTACAGCCAATTGTTGGGACGTATTCCCAAAGGCTACTCTGCCGTGAGTGCATATCTGCCACTCTAGCTGGAGTCTTAAGTCCATTTGTCGGTGTCCTGGACCATGCCCTCTTCATTCTGCTCTTGGTCTCTCTGCCTTCAGGCCTGGACCAACAACAAGTGATCTGAGAAACTTCCCTGAGTTCTCTTGGGTGGCAAATAAGACCTCCAGCTCACTCACTGCTAATTCCACTGTTCTGCTTTCTTGCCTGCTTCTCCTGAGGGTCTCTGGATTGTTCTGTGCAGGGAGGGCTGGGATTGGGAGAGAATCCTGGAGGACATGAGTGTTGGGCAGGGTGATATTTTTGCTTGGAGCCAGGCTGGTTACCAGAAGAGGATGCCAGTCAACAGCCGGTATGTACCAGGTCCGTGGAAGAAAAGGAATTTCTACAACCGATAGCTTCTGAGAAACTAGTAAAGCCAATATTTTTCTTCTCTTTGTACTTATTCACCCTAATAGTTTGAGCCCATAATTAGAATTGGACTTTATTAGGCTAATTAGGAGGTAGGAATGATGGCAGGAGGGCATGTGGAGATGCATCAGGGCAGTGGGCAGTAAATCTAGAGTTTTAATAGGTTTGTTCCATAATCTGGTGGTTTGGAAAGCTGACTGGGTGGCTGGCCTCCCCCCACCCCCTTCCTCCTACTCCCACCACTCCTTGAAGTGGCCTTCACACTTTGCCGTCCTTGTCCTCGATGCTGGCAGCGGCACTAGGATATGGGGGCTCAGGAAAGAGGGAGGGGACCCCACCCGGAGCTTCATTGCCTATGCACGCGCCGTCCAGCCTGGCGGCATGATTACCTTGCTGAGAAATCCGTCCAGGCGCGGGGCTGCTGATAGCAATCATTGATTAAGAGGGTAATTGTCCTGAAAATTCAGATTGATCAGAAGGCAGAAATGATAACTTGTGTAACTGTGTTTAAAGCCACGTCCTGTCAATAGAAGAGACTGAGATGTATCACACCAAGAGGGGGGCAGAACGGATGGGTGTATGCAGGCGGGCAGGCACTGCCATCCTTCTCTCAGCCTGAGCAGGATGTTTCTTGTCAGTAACCTGGACTATTGGAGATTCAATCACTTTTATCTCCCCCTCTCTCTCAATCCAAATGCCTTTTCATATTAGGAAATTAGAATCGGCCCTGCTCATGCAAGATTTATTAGCTCTGCTGAGCAGTCGCACTGAAGAGTAAATGATTTTGCTTTGCTGGAGCTTTTTACACATTAAGACCCAACTTCCCCTTCTGAGCTCTGTGCCACTGGCTGCCTGGAGGAGTAAGCTCTAGAACCAGGTGCTCAGAAGTGAGGGAAAAGCATCCCTCAGATCTGGCTTCCTGATCTACCAGAGACCCTGTTGTATCTGCCTGCCTTCTACTTGATCCCGAAACAGGTCCCTTACTGAGGTCTAGTGTTTCTCTCAACTGAAAGACAGAGCCTCCAAGGAGAGAGGAGATTCAGGCCTCTGACCTGAGTGACCTGGAGAGGAAGGGTTCAGAGAAGGCTTCAGGAGCTGGAGGAAGCAGAGCTTGGGAGGGGTGAGAATGTGTGCTGGGTAAGGATTGGCAATAGAGGCAGAGGATTGAGGGGCTGCCGTAACTTCTCTTCTGAGCCTAGGCCTCTGCTTCTGTCAGGTGGGCTGCAAAGGTTGGAGCAGCTTTCTGAGTCCCTGGGGAAGCTGTCCAGGAAGTCACTGGTTTCTTCGTGTGTGGCAGCTTTAGATATAGGCAGGTGGCAGGGTTGACGCTGGTTGAAGCTGCCTGGTATCCCAGTAACACAGACTCTTAGGAAAGAAGAGGCCTGGGATCCATGTTTCAGGAGTCTTCCTGTGATCTTAGGCTTGGAGGTATGTGGACTGGTACTGCCACTTGGATCTACCATATGCTGAAGTCCAGGACACTGGTAGACTAGGGAGGACTGGTCTCCTTCTCTGAGACCATGTAACACACACATACACATCTCTCTCTCTCTCCCTCTCCCTCTCTCCCTCTCTCCCTCTCTCCCTCTCTCCCTCCCTCCCGCCCTTCCTCTTCAGCCCCCCCCCCCCACCTCCTTGGGTCACTTGGGCCCACGGATGAACTTTAGTCCCTGTCATTTTCCTACTCTCCTTGTTGCAGGTGTCTGATCATCCTGGAGGTCAGGTGGAATAGAAGAAAGTGTGGCGAGTCCTGGTGTGGGAACTGAGGAAAGGTTAATGGAACTTCTGAATTTTCTGTAAAAAGGATCCTAAGGACTACCCTTAGCCATTTTAACATCCCTTTCACCCTGAGGTTTGCTCTTCTGTTTGAGCATTCAGGGTATTCCCCCAAATTGAGATTTAACTCAGCACTACATTGACAGTTGAGGCTGGAAATGATGAGATCTGTAGGAGTGGATGATGGTAGGAGTAGGTTGTACCCATTTTGTCCCAAAAAGAGAGTTGTGATTTGGACAGTAGGTAGAGGGAGAGAAGAGGAGACTTTTTGGAGAGAAGAGTCTGGAGAGTGTCTGCAAGATGCTCCCTCAAGGGGCTGGCGCTGTGGCACAGCAGGTTAAAACTACAGCCTACAGTGCCAGCATCCCATATAGGTGCCAATTCAAGTCCTTGCTGTTCCACTTCTGATCCAGCTTCCTGCTATTGCACCTTGGAAAGCAGCAGAAGATGGCCCAAGGCCTTGGGCCCCTGCACCCACGTGTGAGACCCAGATGAAGCTCCTGGCTTCTGGCTTTGGGCCTGGCCCAGCCCTGGCCATTGTGACCATTTGGAAAGTGAACCAGCAGATGGAAGATATCTCTATCTTCTCTCTGTCTCTGTGTATCTCTCTCTTTCAAATAAATAAATAAATAAATCTTTAAATAAGTAAATAAAAAGGTGCTCCCTCGATAGGACCTGCCTCTAAACATATCACCAGACCCCTGGTTTTCTGCTGAGGCACTTTTCCTGTTCAGGCTCTGTCCTTGGGGAAGCCTTGACTCCCCTGAGTGTCTCCTCCCACTAAGCCAGATTGAGCAGGGCAGGGCTCCCTTCTTCACATGCCAGTCCCTCTTTCCACCCCTACCCCTACCCCTCCAAATTGCCACGAGTGTTCTGAGGAAGGAAGGGTTGCAGTGCCCTACTCTGATGGATTATGCAGCCATTGGGTGCGCAGGGCTGTCTGAGCTTTCCCATGTGGAGTGCTTCTGCTCCGGCTCTGTTGCATTCCAGAGAGAAGGTTGACCTGTGTTTGGTCAGGGCTTGTTTTGGCAAAGTCAAAGAAAGGATGGAAGTATCGTGGGCAGCTTGGACCTGGGAATAGAGAACTCAGAAGATAGAATCCCAGTGTAGTAAAGAAAACCCAGAGTCACTACAGGGTAATGCAGTTGTAAATGGTGTTGCCCTGCAGAGTCCAGAATGAGGGAGTGAATTCTCCAGAAGAGCTCAGATGGGCATGTGGAAGGGGGACCTGGGACTGGTCTGTGAGGAGCATGGCGAGCATGCTGTGGAGAAAAGGGTGGGTGAGCATCTGGGCCAGAGAGCAAATATCATCGGAGGTGAGGTGAGTTGTGTTAGGGTAGGACTAGGGCCCAGGGGGGCTTCCTGTTCCTGTTGGCTTCATCTTAATTTGGAGGTATGGACCATGCTGCTGCTTTAGGAAGCCTGGCTGGCTGCTGTGGGCTTGGAGCCTCAGGTTGAAAAGAGGTACAGAGAAGAGCCTTTGGGAATGGATCCCAAGCCCTCCCTCTGCTCTATTCCCTTCTCTGTTCTGCCAAAAGAGCAAGGAAGGGGTGAGGATTCAGGGTAGAGAAACAGCTCCGGTGAAGCTTCAGGCCTGCTTGCTGCACCCTTGCTAAGCCTATGCCCAGGCCTGTTTTGTACCCAGACCCAGCCCTCTGCCAAGGGCCAGCTTGGTTCCATAACCTGGTTGGGAGGCTGGAAGGAGACCGGGAAGCCCAGAGACTCATTTTCACTGGAATTTGACCTAAAGCAGGATTGGAAGGGAAGAAAAGAATTTGAACAAAAGTGCAGGCAGGAAGGAGCTGTTAACGAGCCTTTCTTTCTCTTTGGGGACGGAGAGGAGCGCATAGCGGGGCGCAGCCGCCAGCTCTCCTCTGAGCGGCTCTCTAAGGTAGCTGCAGACTCTGGCCGCTGCCTTCACGCGCGCTCTCTGCTTTTTTCCCTCTCCTCTTTCTCGGCTCTCTCTATTATGGGGACTTGCTCCAGCTCTTTCTCTCTCTTCTGTCTCTCCTTTTGTTCTCTCTTTGTCTATTTATCACACTGTGAAGGTTGAAAGAGATGTTATTAATCTGGGAGAATGAAGGCAGGATTAGTGGTATGAATCGGATTTTGAGAGGTGTAATGATAGAAAGACTCGCTCGGCTGGCGGCCTGCGTGAGCTTGATAAATGGGGAGCACTCCAGACTGACTCGCGCCTTCCTCCGCGCTGTGCGCCCTGCCCGCTGGGGCGTGCCGCGCTCTCAGATCTGCCAGCCGGCCCACCCCGCTCCTACCTGAACCGGAGCAAAAAGCCAAGGGTAAAGCAGACACAAATATCTCTCATCGCACTTGGAGACATCATTGCTTTCAGCACCCTTTTCAAGTGGAGGCCTGTCGAGTTCTCACAGGACTGTGGGCAGAGGGAAGAGGAACCCCGACCTCAAGCCAAAACCATCCACCCGCATGGAGGGCCTGAGTAGAGCTTCCCGTCTGCCTCTGAAATGGACGTCAGGGGTTAAGCCCTGGACCAGCCAACCAGGAGTTGCAGGACCATATGTAGTATATGATTAGGCAGAGTGCTGTTGTGGAGGTCAGGGTAGAACGTGGAGGGTAGTGGGGAGAGAATTCCAAAATGGCTTCCTGAAGGTAGAATCCTGGCAGACAGATTGGGAGCTGGTTGAAGAAGGTAAATGTTTTAGGTGATGGACTAGTTTAAACACAGAAGTGGGGGCAGAAAGAAACCACTGCTGTAGAAGCTTGAAGCCCCTCAGACCTTGTAAATTTTTAACCAGGAAGGGGCCTTAAAAATCCAGTAATTAAGCCCCCTCATTTTCCATTGAGGAAACTGTGGGAGGCCTGGTGCCTAGAATTACCATTTCCTGAAATGATTCTCGATCTTCAAGTCTTCAAGTCCTGTTGCTTATTCTACAGGTGCCCCCTTCCTGTCATTCTGGGGCAGTATAGTGAGCTGCCGCCTCTCCTCTGTGGCTTTGCTCACATCCCTTCAGCCGTGGTCTTTGTGAGCAGAAGATCCTGGTGTAGCCGCCTGCTGCTTGCTGCTCAGCTCCCCTCTGCAGGATCTGTGGCTTGCAGTCCCCCTCACACCGATGTCCCCACTCAGCCTGCGCTCGAGGATCAGAAAGCTGGCTCTGGGCTCCAGAGGCCTGAGGGCTTCCCTCCTGGATAGCCCTGCTGTGATTCTCTCTACACACTTGTTGTTCACCATCACTGGGCACAGAGTGGCTTCTCTCTGTCTTTCCCCTGAAAGAACTGTGAGCTCTGTGAGGGTAGGCTCTACCTGCGATTCCATTTGAGTTGCCAGGACTAGCGGGCATTCTGTGAATGTGTGAATGTTCCATGAATGAATGCTTATGTAGTTTCTTCCTTTCCTTATAGACAGAAAGTGGTCTTGGTTCTCTCAGTTTTTCCAAGGCCTGACTACCCTTAGGTATAGAGAGGAATAGGTGTGCAAAAGAACTGAGCTTTAACATTGTTAGAGTGCTGCAAGCTTCATAGCGTGATGGTGGGAGGCCCTTGGGTGGCCTTGCTGTGTCTTCTGAGGCCCTGCATGGGTTGCATCCCTGCTTTCCTCATCAGCCTGTTTCATGCTTGCTTTCTTTGTTCCAAGGATACTGGCCTTGATTGGATTGCCTTCCTTTGCTGGGGCATAGTTTGCCTACAGGCATTAGTATGTCCCCAGTCAGTTTCCTGTCATGAGGGAGCTATTCCCAACTGGGCCAAACTCCCCTCTCTTGACCCAACACAACAACTTATGTTTCCTCTTTGAGCCCTTTTTCTGGCTGCAACTTAATGATTTGTGTGGCTACTAAGTTCCAGTCTTCTTTGTCCAGTAGACTGCAAGCTCTCTGAGGATGGTGCTGTGTCTCTGTGTGCACATGGCCTGGCATGTTATAGGTTCTCAATAAATACTTGCTCTGAATCAGTCAGTGGGCTTCCAAAGCATGGCCTCTTCACTTTCTACCTGGGTAGAGTGAGGACTGATTGGACAAGGACAGGGACAGGGGCAGGATGCTGGGTGTGCCCCAGAGGGAAGATTCTTTGGGCCTTAGCTCTGGAGGTGCTGGTGTTCCACCTTCTCATCTTTCAGGCTTCCTTTTTTCCCTCTCAGCATCAGAGAAGAGGAGGGCTTCATCTGACTCTGCAGGCTTTTACTCTCTCCCTGGGTGACCCTACCCACCCCTAGTTTCGTGTGCCACTCACCTGCTTTCTTAGGACTTCCTTGTCTAAGCCCTCAGACCGCTGAACTGCGCTCCCAGCCTAGTGTGTCCCACCAAAGGCCATCTTGGGCCTTCGTGGTGCTTGCCCTCAATTGTAGCCAGGATTTGTCCTTCAGGATTCTGGGAGTATCAGGGTCCTGTCTGTGTAGTTTTACAAGCATCTCTGCCTTTCCTTCTAGCCTGGGAGCTGCTTGAGGGCAGTGGCCTGGTCTGCTTGAGCTGTGTACCCCCAGCACCTAGTTGCTCAAAAAAAGCGTGTGTAATGTGGGAGTAATCCACTCAAGAGGGAGGGGGATCTGGAATGAATGTTCTAAACACCCTTCTCCTTTTTGCCAGGAAGGAATCAGTGAAGGTGGGTGTGCTCTGTAAACACGCCTTCCTGTGTGAGGGGTGGGCAGCTGGTGGTGGTGGTGTTGCATGCTCAATAAAGGATTATATTTTAATTTGGAAAGCACTTTAGAAACTTAAAGTGCTTTGCTTAAGTGCTGACTGCTATTAGTGTCTCCTTTTTATTAGGAAAAAGGACATGATTTTTGTCTTTTATCTTCAGGCCTGTCCAACTTCTGAGAGTCAAACTTAGCAAAATGCCTGCCCCTCACTGAGGACTAGTTACATGCCAGGTTCAAAGCTCTGGACTTGAAACATAGAATTCTGCTTTGCAGACTGGTTCTGACACCCCTGAGGGGATTAGCCCTGACAGCTCCGTATTGGGAAGGGGGTAGGAGAGACAGGGTCATCTGACATAGTTCAAGCTGCAGTCTCTAGCACCTCCTGTCCTTATCTAGGCCTGGGCAAGGGGGAGGACAGAAGAACCTAGGCTGTTTTGGGGGTACAGGGAAGCAACCTTAGTGATTATCAAAAAACAAAACAAAACAAAACAAAAACAACATTTACAGTGTAATATGAAGGGCCAGACCTTTGGGAGAGAATTGGGGAGGAGGGATTGGGTTTGTTCAGCGTGGTCAAGCATGATAGGACCAGCCGGCAGAGGCAGCACAGCTGCTGGCCCTGATGATGTAAGAGCCGGCTGAGGGCTGAGTCAGATAGAGGGAGAGCATGTAGTAGTCGCAGATGGAGCTACAGGAGGCCGCAAGCTGGGAACTTGCTGTAGGCCTTGCAGATGCTTGGGAGAGCCTTGCTGGTTTGAAGAAATGATAACATCCCTCCCCATGTAGATAATCTAGTGCTGCAGTCACAGGAGTGTAGGAGTACAGGAGGCTCAAGTGAGCCTTGTTGGATCTCTCTGTGTGGGCTCTGCCCCAGGCTCATTCCTGAGCAGCCACTAGAGAGACCAATACTCTGGTCTCAGTCTGGACTGTCCCTGTCTGCCCTGGAAGCCCTGCCCAGGGCTGGACATGGAGAGGTGGGAGCTCTGGCCCAGCTTGCTGGTGCCCTAAAGACTCCAACTCCTAATCGGGTCCTAATCTAGGGGAGCTAGAATGGGTGTGGGGTGGAGGGAATACCCTGAGCCTACTGCCTTAACTGAATTTCCATACCTCCTGTTGTTAATTATAGAGATGTAATAATGCGATTAGTGCACGATTAAAAAAAATCCCTGATATGATTACCATGGATTTAATATCACATGATATATCATTATATCGTTATGCAGTGACAGATGTAATTGAAATACACTTATTGGAGCCGGGGGTGGTGTTTCATTCAATCCTCAGCACCCCGGGGAGGCAAGGGCTGACTAAAAAGAAGCAGTGGGAGAGGAAATTGTAATGAAAACAAAGAAAACTCCAAATGTAGCTTTCACCCTGGGCATCTGGCTCAGACTGACGTGCTGCCTTAGACTCTGTGATGGTGCACGTGGAGCTCACCTCCTCTGCAGGCACTGAGGCAGCCTGGCTCCTGGGCTGCTTATCTTGCTCTAATCCCAGAAACCTCAGTGTCCCCAAGCCCCCTCTGACTCAGCAGTGAAGCCAAGGGATCCGGGAACATGAAGGAGATAACTCCATCCAAAAATACTCAGGACCCTAAGGGATCAGTTGAACTGGCATCTGTCCTCCACTCCTGGGGTCCCCCAGGTCTATATATGGTGGAACCCAGAGCTGTGGCACAGCCCCCTCCCTTTGCTGTGGTGGTGACCCGGCACACTAGAGGCAGCAGTACTGTTGTAGGCAGTGAGCAGCGAGGTTAAGTTCACAGGATAATTATCCCACTCAAGGTCTGTTGATGGGCAGAGGCAGCAGCAGCTCGGGGTCCCCTGAAGTATGTTGGTAGCCAGAGAACACTGCACACAACAGAACTACCAGCTGGGGTTAGGGCAGATGGGCTTGTGTCACCCGATGCAAGTGCCCATCATTTTGCTGCCATCTCTGTGCTAGAATCAGGTAAGGGGCTACCCATTGGCTGAAGAGTTTAGAAAAGGAGAAAGGAAGCAGAACAGTCTCCTTTCTAAACACTGGCAGCTGAGCACCCAGCTACAAGAATGGCCATGGGAAGAGTGCTGTTGTGCTGGGCAAGAACAGCAGTGGTTCCTGGAGGAGGCTGGAGTAGGACTGGCCGAGCAGCAGCAGTGGAAACTGGGTGTTCGTGCTTGGCAGAAGTGAGCCCAGGGAGATGTCTTTCTGCTGCAGCCTTCCCTCGGTGAAGGCCATTCAGACAGCAGACGCCGCCCTTCCTTAGAGGGACCACAAGTTTGTGAACAGATCAGTGTTGCAGGGCTGTTCAGAGGGCTTAAAGGAAAGATGGGTCAGGAAGACTGTGAAGAAAGGTACTTTTGAGTTGTGTATTGAAAGATTAGGACACAGAATGGGAGAAAGCAGAAGGCATTCTAGGAATTGCTTCCTAGAATTGCTTGAATTAAGTCTTGGAAGCATGAACCAACATTCTCAGGTCTTGAGCAGGAAGGAAGAGGAGGGAGTCAAGATTGACTCCCATATTTCTGGCTTGGTAGACCGGGTGGATGGTAATGGCTTTCACTGGGATTTGGGGATCCAGGAGAAAAAGCAGTTTAAAGAGATGTTGAAGTGGGTTTTAAACATGCTGAGAATCAAGTGTCTGTGAGAAATCCAAAGTAGACAATAGAAAATACATTTATATATACATTGAATATATTTAAGTATGTTAAATTTTGTTAAATTTGTATATATTAAATATATATTTGAAATATTTATATAAAATGGTATTATTTCATTTATTCATATGAGAGAGAGCACTCTCATTTGCCTGTTCGTGCCCCAAATGCCTGAGGCTTGGCTAAGCCTGAACCTGGGAGCTGGGAACGCAATCTAGGTCTCCTGCATGGCAGGGACCCAATTATTAGAGTCATCACCTGCTCTCCCAAGATCTGCATTAGCAGGAAGCAGGAGTCGGGAGCTAGAGCCAGGAATCAAACCCAGGTACTCTGATGTGGGACCCAGGAGCCTTAACCACTAGGCTGAACACCTGCTCCAGAACGTGTATGTGTGTGTGTTATATATAATTATTACATCTTATTTTATAATATGTGTGTATAAGGTTGAAGACAAGGGAGTTGAGATCACACAAGGAGAATGTTAGCACATAGAGAAAAAAGGGAGGAGTGCGTGTAGAGCATATGAGTGCATGAATAAGATGAGCAAATGCAGAAACTACAGCGGCAATTGTGAGGGACACAGGAGACAAGTGGGACAACTGAAGGAGTGGAATATCAGGAAAACCAAAGGTGGGGATTCAGAGATGAAGTAGGCTGCAGAGTGGTGAGAGCATGGAAGAACACGAGGCTGTCCAGACATATGGGGGCGTGGGGGGCAGCATGGTGAGGATTGTTGACCTTGACAGGGGCTAAGCTCCGTGGTAAGGATGGACAATAGACCTCAAGGAATTAAGTAATGATGGGCAGGTAAATGGAGATAATTTTGAGAAGTTTGGTTGTTAACAGGAAAACAAGGAATAAGTGGATGGAGACAGGTGAATGGGGGGGGGTGTTAAAAATAATAATCTAATATTTATATAACTTTCAAAGAGCAAGGCACAGTTTTAAGCACTTTACATACAATAACTCATTCAATCCTCACATCAGCCATAGAGGACAGGAACCATTATTACCCTCACTTTACAAGAGGAAATTAAGGCACAGAGAAGTTATGTAGGGCCGGCACCATGGCTCACTTGGTTAACCTCCGCCTGTGATGCCGGCATCCCATATGGGCGCCAGGTACTAGTCCCAGTTGCCCCTCTTCCAGTCCAGCTCTCTGCTGTGGCCTGGGAAGGCAGTGGAGGATGGCCCAAGTGCTTGGGCCCTGCACCCGCATGGAGACCAGGAGGAAGCACCTGGCTCCTGGCTTCAGATCGGCACAGCACCGGTCGTGGTGGCCATTTGGGGGATGAACCAATGGAAGGAAGACCTTTCTCTCTGTCTCTCTCACTATTTAATCTCTACCTGTCAAATAAATTTTAAAAAAATATAAAAAGAAGTTATGTAAAGATAATAAAGATTCAGGCCTGTGGTTGAATTCTAGCAGGAAGGAGCCAGCAGAGAGAGGGAGGTTAGAAACTATAGAAAGGGGATGCTAGATGGACCCGGGGCCTGAGGAGGCACTTAAGGCTATCTTCTGCTTTCCCAGGTGCATGAGCAGTGAGCTGGATCAGAAGCAGTGCAGCTGGGACTTGAACTGGCACTCTGATATGGGATGCCAGCCTTGCAAACAGCAGCTTAAACCACTGCACCACAATGGCAGCCCTGTCTTTCTTTACCTTGTCTCCTGGCTTCTCTGTGTGGTCTCCGCATGGGTTTCGGCTTCCTCACAGCATGACTGCCACAGGACAACTTAAGGTTCCAGGGCAATTACTAAGAGAGATGGAAGTGGAAGGCACCTGAGCATTTCTTTTTTTTTTTTTTTTTTTTAAGATTTATTTATTTATTTGAAAGAGTTACACAGAGAGGAAAGGCAGAGAGAGAGAGAGAGAGGTCTTCCATCCGATGGTTCACTCCCTGATTGGCCACAACGGCCAGAGCTGCGCCGATCTGGAGCCAGGAGCTTCTACCAGGTCTCCCACATGGGTACAGCGGCCTGAGGACTTGGGCCATCTTCTACTGCTTTCCCAAGCCATAGCAGAGAGCTGGATTGGAAGTGGAGCAGTCAGGTCTTGAACCAGCACCCATATGGGATGCCAGTGCTTCACGCCAGGGCGTTAACTTGCTGTGCCACAGCACCGGCCCCCTGAGCATTTCTTAATAGTCACATTACTTCTGCAGTGCACTATCAGTTGAAATAGTCACAAAGCCCACACTGATTCCCAGGCAGAGGAGGGGCATCGACTCCCTCTGTTGATTACAGATATGTCAGAATCACTGTGTGAGAAGAGCTTGTACGATGGGAGACAGTGTTACAGCCATCACTGGAAAATACAGTCTGCCACTGCTGGTGTTGGGTTGAAACTGGAGAAGGGAGAGTACAATGAAAGTCAAAATGTGTGTTAAGTGGTAGCACTGGGAATATCTGGTGAGTGTTCCTGAGTGACCTCAGATACACCTGGGGAAAGTACTGCTATCCCATTTTGTAGTACAAGAAACTGAGGCACAAAGAGGCTTAATAGTTCTTTCAAAATTATAGTGCTAATACCCGGCAGAACTAGGAATCAAATCCCGATTTGTATGACCCCTGGGTGCTGAGCATACTGCCTTTAGGAGACCTGGACTACTGGGTGTGCTCTAGGTATGCATGGCATATGCCATTCCAGTATGAACTGTGGCCTAGGCACTTGATTCCCTAGCTACAGAAGTGTTAGTTGGATAAAAAGTTTAGCAGTATTTATGTCTGTCAGACTTTCTCCCCCATTCTTGAGAATATTACCTCTATAGCATCACCTCTGTTGGGTGTTATGAAAATGGCAGGTGTTTGGTATGGTTCCTAGTCCAGGGAAATGGCCCATCAGTCCTAGGCCCACAGAGGGTGACAAAGTCATCCAGAGATATGATTAAAGGCCTGCTCCTCCTCATCTCCCACATGGGGAGGCCACACAGGCTGAATGTGTTGGTGCACCTGTGTTGGTGGTAGCTCTGAAGCTCTGGGTTTTCTGGAAGTTACAGAGCAGTCTGTACTTCTGTCTGCAGACTGAGCTGGGTTCTAACCCTTCGGCCCAACCACTGCCATGCCCGTTCTGTGTCACCCCATGCTCAGTGCCCTGCTAGGTAGTGCACGGGTGGGCAGAGACACCATAGCAGCTGTTGATGCCTCGTCTTTCCTCTTTGAAGGATCTGATGCTGCTGCCGACGAGGGCTACTTCATCTATTAAACCCAATACACTTGTCGCAGCTGCTAAGCCCCCGTAAGCCGCCGGGCGCCGTGTTTGTGATGGGACTGACAGTGCATGGAGGAGGCTGATTATACACGATTCCATTTCGCGGGCCCAGCAATGTAATTTCACAGGGCGATCAGCGTTTGCATGTAATAGCAGGCTGTGCTGAGGTGTCAGAATATTAAAGGCGCTAATGGCAAAGCTCCCTGTTACACAGGGGGCCACCCGCCGCGCCTACAGCAGGGCTGTGCGGCAGGCCCGTCGCAGATGGCTGGCCACTAAGCTAATGGGGCAGCAGCCAAGGCGGGCAGAGCCACAAGAGGGGAGAGCCAGCCGGGAGCAGCTCGGCACCTGCTTCCCCGCGCATGGAAATTACAGCAGCCCAGGGGAAGGGAAGTGTGCGTGCTTGCCTGGCACAGGGCTGGGCTGGGCTGGGTTGGTAGACCCAGCGTCTTTTCCCCTAACTCCACCCATCCATGTGGCTCAGCGTCGGTACCTGCCCTGGATGGGATTCAGGAGCTCCTCGCTCATCCTCCCGCCTGTCCCACCCTCTGTCTAAGTCTCCCCAGGGTTTAGCTGCTGACTGTGCACAATTGGGCAGGTGGACCTGAGAGCTGAAAGAGGTGCCACAGGAGAAGTGGCTCCTAGAGAATTTGGAAGCAGCATTCGTTGGGAGAGGTGCTCAGGTGCAAGCTCTTGGAGAGAACTGTGAGAACAGATTCCTGCCCCATGCAGCTCAAGGTCAGAAAGCTTGTGGGCCCTTCCCCCACTCCCCCAGGCTGGCACATGTGAGGGAGGAAGCAGGCAGGGATCAAAGGGTGGACATAAGACCCCTAGAGACCCAAGTTGCTGTTGGCACATGGAGTTCGGAGGCAGTGCCTTAGGATGTCACTCTTTCTTTCCAAGTTGTCTGTCCAGTCACACCCAAGCTCTAGTGTGCTTCCTCCTTTGTCCTTGCTATGTCTCTGCCTAGAGCGCTATACCCTACTGTCATCTGTCAAACCCTCCAGGCCCTCCAGGAAGCTTCCCTAGCCTCCTCCAACCCCACATGGACCTGCTTGTCTTCCTTGCCCGCTGTGGGTGGCCCTCTGGGCTTAGCCTCCCTGTCCTATTCTGATGAGTCCCTGGGTGCCAGCCTTAGCTTCTCAGCCAGAGTCTCTGACGCCTAGCCCATATCACCTTGCGCTGAGCTGGTTCACGAACGGCTCTAGCAAGGCTTGTAGACAGATGTCATCTCATTCTGTGTCTGTGAGTAGCAAGGAGGGCCAGAATGGGCAGAGGGCCCAGAGGGAGAGACCAGTAGATGGTAGGAGCATGTGGGTATACATGTCATTGGACCACTCCAGATGCAGATATGTGGGGACAAGGGTTGGGCTTTAGAAGCGAGTGCTGGGGCTGAGGGCGTGTGGAGACAGATGCAGAGGGGCAGCAGGTATGCACATGTGGACCTGACACTGGCAGGAGCGCAGGTTGCTGTTGGAGTCTCTGGGTTCTTTGGGTGGCTGTCTGTGTCTGCTGGCTGTGTCTGAGGAGTGCCTGAGATGGCAGAAGTCGGGGGGAGCCTGGGGTGCTGGACCCTGCTACTGTGCCTAGGGCAGTTTCAAGAGGCTGGCCACATCTGAAGCTTCAGCTCTGCAGGGCTGTGTTTCAGTACCTGGGAGAGCCATGCCGGAGTTCTCAGCAGGGGCAACAGGAGGAGAGCCCAGGCTGAAGGAGAGCAGTTTTAATTAACCAGTTTTAATATCATTTTGGACTTTGGCTGGGATGTGAAGGCCCCGCTGGAAGCAGCATTTGTAAAAATTAAATCCCTCTTATTAGGAGCTTGGCAGACCCATGTGCACGTGCCTCCCCTGCCCCCCACCCCATGCCCCCAAGGAGGTGCTGGATGAGGCCATGTCACGGCAGCAATTGGTTATCTCGTCTTATCTGGGAATATGAAACCGTGCGGCATGACACCCGCGGCCGCAGCAGAGACGCCAATTCATCTCGTCCTCGCGCTGACAAGCTAGACTGCCCTTCCTGAAAGGCATCCGTCAGGCGGGACCAGGCCACGCCGTGCTTGGTACCACTGCCCTCCAGCCAGAGGCTCTGGCTTGCCCTGGTCCAGCCTGGCCCTCCTGGGCTTTGCTGTTGCCCTTCCATTCCTCTTCTACACATGCCAGCCTGTAGATCTTGGGGAGTCATAATTATAATGATAATCTAATCATGGTGACGCGCGGGGCAAGCATCTAATGTTATCTGAAGTGGTCTTCCCGCTTAGCAGCGATAAGGCTCGGGATGACGTGCAGATAACGTTGAGCTGCCCTGTCCCCAAGCCGCCAGCAGAGCGGAGGAGCCTCCGCAGCCCTGCCGCCCGCCCGCCGCTCTAAGCCGGGAAGCGGCAGCACCTGCTAATGCAAGTGTTTAATATTTGATGGGCTGGGATAAAGCAGGATCACCTTCGAATTGAATTGAGTGTCAGCCGAGAATCTATTACTGAAATTCGGCTGTGATTTGACAGCAAAGTAGACGATGTTATTCTTCACTAGTTACTGCAATCTTCTCCCCGACATCACTTAAATATTTTTTTCTTTGCTTGAGTAAACACACATTATCCTTCTTTTTCCCCCTTCCTTCCCTTTTTCCTTTTTAGAGGGGAAAAAAAAAACCATCCAGCTCGCCTTCTCCAGGCTGATAGAGTAGATTGTTATTTCTTTATTTGTCCTATTAAATGGAATTTCTGATCGTTTAATCCGGCCTTTGTAAGTGATTTTAAAGTACTTGAAAGGCGCCCGCCACTGCTCTCTGGCCCGCTGCGCTCCAGCCTCGGCCCTGGCCATGCTCAGCAGCAGCTCCTCCAGCTGTGCACCGCCCACTGGCTGCTTCCCCTTGCTGCCTGTGCCCTGGCTCTGCCCCAGCTCTATGCCAGCATCCTCCCACTCTGTCCTTGAGCCTCACAGTCAGGCCCTGATTTGTGGGTACAGCTGTGGCCTGGGAAAGGGTAGGAAAATACTTACTGAGAAGCTGGGCTGTGACTGGTCCTTCCGTGGTCAAAGAAAATGGTGTTGGAGGGTGCTGAGCATTAAGTGCAACAGACCCTAGCCTCTTAGCCATGGGGTTGGAGGGTGGGTTCCTGCCCCTGGGATGGACAGGTGCTACTGGTCCTCTGCCCAGCCACTGGGCACACTGTTGTGTCCAGCCTCCTGCCTTTCATTTCTGACCCTATGCTGATCCCTATCCTCTGTGTGTAGTCGGGTGGGGACCTCCGGTGCCCAGCAGGGGCACGGCAGGCACCGCAGTGCGTGTCTGAACATGGCTGGCAATCACTTTACTTTCATCACTAGACCCACCATCCAACTTCTGGAAATGTATTCAAGCTTCATTCCCACCGACCAGGGTCCTGCATACTGTCACCTTCCTGCCACTGGGAGGAGAACAGCCTGGTGTTCAGGGACTTCTGAAGTGAGGGAGTGGGTAATGTTTGAAGGGTGAGCTGGCTACTAGCCCCAGGTAGATACCGAGGACTTTGTTAGCAGGCTAAGCAGGAATTAAATCCCGTCCAGACACTTGGTAGTGTTCTAACCCATGAGGTCTCTTCTCTCTGGGTCTCAGTTTCCTCATCTGTGACGTCAGCTCAGTCATGCCCGTGAGGGAAGGTACTGTCCCTACCCTGCCATGTGTCCCCGCTGATGGAGGTGGCGCGGGTAGGGAATGGAGGGGGGCAAAGGAGTGCTGGGGGCCTGAGCAGATCGATGCCCCCAGCACTTCCTTCCCCAACCCCAGGAAAACAATTAAGTACAGATCGATGGGTGGCCGCTTTGAATATGCATAAGTGAACACTTGACCTTCAGCAGAGCGTCTGCTCCCCCCACCACACACACACACACACACACACACACACACACACACTCTGTTCCCTCACAGCTGGTTGAGTCAACCAGGTGACCTTACTCCCTTCCTCAGTTGAGCCTCCACATGGCACTCAGAGCCTTCCCCACAGCCTGCTTCGCTCAGGGCCTAAAGCAACATGACCGTGGCAGGCCATTGGCTAGCTCTTGCTTCAGGATTCTTTTCCTTTGGGTAAAATTTGGATACTCTGGTCTCCAAGGTTCTTCCCAAGACCAGTCTTTGTGACCAACAACATTGAGGAGAGGGAGCCCAGCAAAGAGCTGGGAGCTCTTGGGGCGGGGGGCGGGTATCTGAGGAAGGGTACACGGTGAAGGTGTGAGGGGCTGCTCCTGATAAGAGAGATCTTAGAGACCAGGAGTTCTCTAGAGAGGAGCCCCGCTGAGGGGCACTTAGTGAGCGGAGAAGGAGGTGAAAAGGGAACTGGCCTCCAGCGAGTAAGCCCTTGGTGGGGAGGGGTGTTTAGGGGGTGAGGGTGGTTCAGGGATTGGGGCCTCTGTTAACTGCTGTTGCCTTCTGCCTTCTGTCTTCCAGGCTTACAGCTTCGCCATGGGCTGCTGGCCCAAGAATGGACTTCTAGACATGAACAAGGGCCTCAGCCTGCAACACATAGGTCGGCCCCACAGCGGCATTGGTCAGTCCCTCTGCATATCCCCCTGGCAGCTCGGCCAGTCCCCTGCCCTCACGCCCCAGTGCTGTGGCCCACAGAGGGGCTCCATGGCTCATTCAGTACCCCAGTGAGACTGTATCCATAGCTGGGGGGAGGGGATTATGGAAACAGGACCATCGGAAAGGACTTTTCAGAACAACTTTTTGGAGAAAGCTAGGAGCTAGGCTTTGGGTGAGTCATAGGTGGCGTTGAGTTCAGAGTCCCCAACTCATGGCTGGGGGGCAGGGTCCTCAGGAGGGTGGGCACATGTCAGCTTACTCACCCCACCCCCACCGCCCTGTGGAGCTGGAGGAGGCTGTTTAATATTGTTTCTAGTCTGTGGCCACTAAACTGGACGATCAATGGGAGTTAAAGAGATGAATTATTTAAACCTCACCAGCTTTTAATTAGTCGGGGTCCTTCTGACCGATGGCTCCGTCCACAGGGTATTGACTCCCCCGCAGGAGCAGCAGCTTCCATTGAGCGCTGCCTGAATTGGGAGGGACCACTTGGGGTGCTAGGTGGGGGTACACCCTCAGGGGGATTCCAGCTTGGGAGGGGACCAGAGTAGCCATTGGAGGCTCTGCTAGTTTCTGATAAGTCTGTAGGACTGTGTCTAAGAGTATAATGTGTCCATGAGTGTGCCTGCCTGTGTGAAGGATTTATGTGTGTGTTTAGCAGTACGTCCGTATTGTTCCGGAGGCACATGTCTGTATATGGAAGTAGGCACCAGCCCGCGCGTGAACCTGTCAGAAATGGTATCTGTTTCTGTGCATGCAAATGCTTTCAAGCAGGATACTTCAAAGTGAGGAGGAGTTGGGTGTTCTGAATGGTCCGTGACATTGCCACAAACTGTGCCTTTGCAGAGCTATCACTGTGGGGGTCGGGCTGGGGGAACTGCAGGGATTCAACCAGAGGACTGAAGGACCCAGCCCGTTATGCTGGGGCCTAGGAGGAACTGAGCGTCCTGGGGGAAGGTCCCAAACTCATGAAGCTCACATCCTAGGAGGAAGCAGACACTGAAACAGGTGCTTGCCACAGTACTAAGAGCTGCGATAGAAAGCCCTTGGTTGCCCCAAGGGAGGTTTTCTCTATTCTTAGTTGTCAAGGTGGCTTCTACTTCTGTTTGCACCCCCACTGACTCCTGCCTGGTATCTTTCTTATTGGGACATCTAAAGGCTCTTCTTGGGTCTCAGAGGAAAAGAGAACGCACTGAAAGGCCCAAAGAACTGGGTCTTCCCTCCCACAGAAGCTTTTCCATGCAACCAAACCCAGCATGGTGATGCACTGGGAGGTCAGCGGGAAGTTTCCTGGAGAATAGGATACTTGAGTTGGGATCCTTGAAGGAGGAATGAGTTTCCAAGGTGGAACAATGAGAGAAGCGTGTCCCAGGTAGGAGGAATGTGTGTACAAAGGCCTGGGGTATGAGAAAGCCCAGCATGTTAGGATAAGCTTAAACATCTACAAGTAGGTTCCAGTGGCTGGAGTTGAAAATCAGAACTAGGGAGCAGCTAGAAAATACAGGGAGGAATAATGCCCAGATAAAAGGTATGGATTTTTTTCCTGGGGTTTAGAGGAGACATAGGAAGATTGTGAGAGAATGACATGATCAGAGCTCTGATTCACAATCCACAAGGCAGTTTGTGCTGCTCAAAACTAGTGCTTATGGATGTGCTTATGGATGGATCAAAGAATGAGAGAATAAATGAATTCATAAAAGAATGATGGGAAAGGGAATGCCAGAACGGACTTGCCTATGAGAAGGAGCTGCAGTAATTGCTTCTTTCGGGGATGGGGTGGGGACCACCAGTAGGGCTCCCACATGGCCTTGAGCCAGGGGCCTTGCTTCTGTGTGTCTGATTCAAGTTGTGTTCAGAGGGAGAAGGGGTTCCCTGTCCCCACTTTTTGTTGCTTCTTGAGTCACAGTGGCATCCCTCTGTCTGCTCATCTTCGCTGACCCCGGATGAGGAGCCCTCAGCTATCCCTTCCGTCTTCATAAAAGAATGTTTCTCCCTCCCTCCTAGGGCCCAGCCCGCAGCCCAGAGTGAAGTAGAGTGAGGGCTTTGGACAGGGAGTTCTGGCTGTCCCACCCACAGCTCTGTGACCTTAAACAAAGGGCAGTGCTACCTGCTTCTCAGGGCCAATGCGGGGTTCCACTGAGTCACCCGAGTGAAGGGCTGCAGGGCCTCTGCAAAGCCTGCAACCAGTGGGTGCTCAGGAATGCCCCGTCTGCGGCCTGCCAACCTCGGGGGCTCTCCACGGCCCTGGGGCTTCTTGGCACTTGGTCTTTGTAGTCTCTGAATGAAGAGGGCTGCCCTGCCAGCTCCTGGCTGGCTCTGAGGTGTGGGTGAGGGTGCTTGGAAGGGAGGAGGACGCAGGGCATTAATTGGGCTGGGAGAGGCAGGGAGGGGAGGCATGGGTTTTGAGCAGTGAGGTTAATGGCCCTCGCGCCAAAGAGACAGCTTTAATGAGCTTCAGCTGGCGGTGCCCCGAGTTACTGTGCGTGCTAAAAGGGTCGCGCTGTAAGAGTTTGATGTGGACTGCTTTCCAGCCCTGGGGTCAAGGGTCAGCTTCTGTCACTGGCCACTCAGGCTGGTCCTCAGTGACATGGTGCTAATTAACTGTGTGAGGAGCTGCCAGCCTGGAGTAGGGAGTGGTATGTATATTGGTGGGGGTGGGGGTGAGGCGGCATTGGGAGATGCTGGTCTGAGGCTCTGCACACCCCACCCCTTAGCCATCTCCAGGGTGTGCTTGGTTCTCTCACAGTGGCCTGGGGCATGGCATTGGTGGTATGGAGGCAGGCTTGCTGGAGGGTTGTGGTGACAGGTGTGGGGCAGGACAATAAGGCTCTAGAGGAGAGAGGGCCAACTGGGATGTCTGTGGGCAGTGGGGAGACATGGAAGTGTCTGGGACCAGGGAGTGACTTGGTCAGAGTGGTCTGCTGGTTTTTCCAGGAAGGTCTAGTGAGGAGGAAGTGCAGGCAGGCTGGCAGGGGGAGATACAGTAAAGTGAGCAAGAGATGCTGGTTGATGCAGAGCCAGGGCAGTGGCTGTGGGAGTGGAAGCAAGGGACCTCTCATGCAATGTGTACCTTGCACTTGCTACAGGTCAAAAGCTGTGACAGGTGCTAGAAAGTGTTGGTAAAGATGTCAGACACAGTGCCCTGCCCCAGCAAAGCTCGCAGGTAGGATCATGAGCTGGGCCCTGGATGTGCAGGGAGAGAGAAGGTTCAGGGATGGGCGAAGCTCTGGACAAGGAGGCCATCAGAGGTGCACCAGTGTGACATCCTAGTCAGGGGAGACTGGATCCCTGCTGGCCTGGTGTGTTTGGCCTTGGGAACCTGATAAGCAAGGTAGTGTGGAGTAGATCAGAACGGCTGATTGCTAAGGCTGCTGGTGGAGTCTATCAGCATCCTTGGCTTAGGCCCAGGGCTCTGAGGCAGGGCTGCTGCCACAGGGCCTGTGAGTGGTCTTGCTTTGATTTCGGCAAAAGATCAGCAAGGTGTGTTCTTTGGGGGTACTTCATATTAACCAATTTAATTTTCAAAGCAGTAATATAAAGGCGGGCATCATCATTCCCGTTTTTAGAGATGAGGAAACTGAGACTTAGTTAAGTGACTTTCCTGAGGTCACACAGCCCATTGATTTGAGGGCCAGGATTGTAACCCAGGTCCATCCAAGTGCAGAGCCTGTGTTCTGAGCGTTGTACTAGATGCTGAAGCACCCTTTTGAAGTCGGCCATTGTGCTGCCAACAGAGACAGTGTACAAGAAGACAGATGCCCTTCCCTCAGCATCCTGTGGAACACATTGGGCTCAGCAGGCTTCAGAAGGCTTCCTGAGAAAGGAAAAGAGGCATTGCACCCTGTGCTGCGGGCCTCTGCCCTCCTTTGGGCCCTGATGGTTCCTGTGATTTTAGTTTGCTCTCCACCTCTTGGCCCAGGAAAATCCTTCCCCTCTTTCAGAGACCGCCTCCTCTGGGAAGCATCCTGGCCCTCTCATTAGGAGTGTGCAGAGCACAAGCTTGGGCTCAATTACAATTTGTGAGAGGTGATGACCAGGCCCTACACACTAGGGCTCTCTGAAGGCAGGGCTTGGGCCTCCTTGCAGCCTTTCTTTTTGGAAATCTGCACAGGAGATATCAGTAAAATCTCACGCGTGATTGTGACGTGGAGGCCCTATAGACGGCTCCTTTCTGCTGGCTGGGAGGGTAACTGGACCCCTCCCGGATGCCCGGCTGGGTGGTCCTGCCCTGGAGCGTAGCCCCTGTGCTCCAGATAGGGAAGGATGGTTCTGAAGCTGCTGGGCAGGGGCGTGGCTGGAGGCCAAGTGCACTCTCTGGCACTTACTGCCCAGCACCGTTTGGCAAGAGAGCTGGGCTGGCAGGTAGCTAGGTGGGGGCCTGCCCCCCCGGGGGCAGTACTGGCCTGTGGTCTCCCCTGAAAGAGTGGGGTGTCTATCAAGAGTCCAGTCAGAACGCATTAGCTCTGTGACACGGATCTCATTAGTGACCGTGAGAGGTGTCACCGCGGGAGAATCGGCGGCTCAGGGAGACGCTTGTACCAAAAGGAAGAAAGGACAGTGACAGCCTTTTCTCTGCCGCCTCTGCCGCCAGCTCACTGGGCCGCCCGCCCTCCTGCTCGTGGGGGAGTAGGGGGTGCTGGCTAATGAGCTCGTCTACACTACAGCTTTGCCTTCCCCTCCTTGAAGTTTCCCAGGTCCCTCTGAAGACCTCAGGCCTGGGATTAGCACACAGCGAATGCCAGCCCCCCTCTTGCCCAGCGGGGAGTTCCTTCTGATCACCCTGCTCCTGCTACCATAGGCAAGGGAAAGGAGGTGGTGCCAAGGCAGAGCCACTGTGGCCTGGAGCGGGGGAAGGCTCAGGCTCCTCTGCAGCACTTGCCAGAGTGATCATGTCACCTCTCTGCGGAGGGCTCTTGCTTCCAAGAGGTGCAGTCTCTGCTCCCCTTGCCCAGTGACATCTCCTAGCCCAGCAGTGTCCCCACCCCGTGGTGAGCAGCCCTTGGCCCAAGGCAGGAAAGAATATCAGATCTCTGGCTGAGGATTCAGCACATAGCATTTAGATCTGGTATCACACGGGACTTTCTGGCTCGCTAACAAGCTTTGGAATCTGCCAGAGCCCAGTGTCTAGCCTTTAGATTGCCTGTGAATGCTGAAGTATTGCTGTGAGGCCCCTGCAAACCTTGATGTTACTCTTTCCATCTGTCCCAGAGAAGTGCCTTGCCCCCTCCCACCAGCTTTGGTCACCTTCAGCACCAGGAGGGGAAGAGTCAGCCTGGATATCTTTGGGGGAGGGGCAGAGACCATGGCAGGAGTGTCTTCATCAACACTCACCCCCTCACTCTCAGGTGTGGCCGTGAGAACGTAAAGATTCAGGGGGTAGGTGCCCATAAGAAGGGGCAACTCTCTAGGCATTGGCAGCAGTTCTACTCGCCTGCCTGAGGAGTGCTCCTTCCACCCTGAGCTGACCCCTTGGAGTCCCAGGCACATCTGAGGAATTGGCCCTTCCCACACACCAGGCTCTAGTTGTCAGTAGCAACCACAGATGGAAGAATGGACAGGTGGAAGGGTGAGTTGACGGATGGATGGAGGAAGGTTCTAGTGTGTGTCTGTGGATATGTGTTCTGTGTTTGATGCCTTGGGAAGTACAATCTTTGTTTCCATACCTTCAGAGCCCTGGGCCCCAGGCTGGCCTCCCCTTGTCTCTCTCTGTATCTCCTGTCAAACCATCACAGACGTAAATGACAAAGAAATCAGAAAGACAGATCAATGCCGGCCAAATTAGCACTTGCAGATAGACTGTGCGGGGATGTCAGCGCCCTGACCCCTGGTGATCTTGCAGCCTCCGCTGCTGATATTATGCAAATTGCATCCATCTGGCAGGACCTGCGTGCTGGCTGCTCTTACTCAGAGGAGTAATGGGCTGGGGGGTGGGCGGGAGTGTTGGAGCAAGAGTCAGTGGACTGAGTGTGTGCGTGTGTGTGCATGTGTGAGCATGTGTTTGAGTGTATGTGAGGGCGTGCGGTGCCCACCAAGCGCTGGGCGGTGATTGAGTGATTGACAGGGCAGATAAGGGGCTGCATTGGATTCCTTTGGGCCTGGGGATTAGGAACAGCCACAGATGGGAGATAACTGGACTTCATTTCAGTTTATTTTCCTCCTTATCCCCTCTCCCCACCTTCACTCCCCGAAAAACACAATCTCTGTAGTTTGTGTTTTCATCAATATTTGCAAGTCATTACGACCGGTTTAAGGTGAGAGACAATGTCAGGGCCCAGGCCAGGCCAGCCCCGCACTGATCCTGCACAGGTCTGGTACCCTGAGAATGAGTCCCTGGAGTACCACCTTCATTCCAGTGCTGTTCCCAGCAGCCCTCCTCGCAGGCCCTGATGCTCACTGGACCATCGTGCCTTACGGGCCACCCTGCTGACCTGCCTCATCTGACCCACTGCCCTCTGACATTGTTTAGGCTCCAACATAGGTGTTTCTGTTGCTGGTGTTAACTGTGCCCCCTGGGACTGCCCTTACTCTTCTACAAGGTTCTGGACCCTTCCTCACAGCCCTTTCCATTTTGAACACTACTGACCAGGTCCCAGGCCAGCTGTGCACAGCGGTGGCTGTGACCAATGGACAGGGGATTTGTTGGTCAGATCTGGATCACACCAGCATCATTTGACAAGTGCCTGGTGCCTTGAACACTACACTGGGCTGTGTATCCATTACCTCACTGAATCCTCTAGCCCCATGAGGACTGCCATCTCTACGCTGTGTGAGGGAACAGGCTCAGGAAGGTTGCATTCACTCCAGCTGCATAATAGGGAAGTAGGAGATCCCGAATTTTTTATTAGAAGATTTATGTATTTATTTGAAATGCAGAGCGATGGAGAGAGAGAGAGTGATATCTCCCATCAGCTGGTTTACTCCCCAAATGGCCACAACAGCTGGGGTTTGGCCAGGCTGAAGCCAGAAGCCAGGGGCTCCATCTAGGTTTCCCCTGTGGGTGGCGGGGGCCTCAGTACCTGGGCCATCTTCTGCTGCCTCTCAGGTGCATTAGTAGGAAGCTGGATCCTACATGCAAAGTAACCAGGATTTAACCTAGACACTGACGTGGAATGTGGACATCCCAAATGGCAGAAGCAGCCTGACCCTGCACCACATCTACCCCAGACAGCCAGAATTTAAATACAGCTCTCTTTTGGCCTGGAATTGACTCTTGTCTACCAGGCCCATGGTTTTGCTGCCATGCAGCCTGCCTCCAACTCTGGATGTATCACTATGCTTGGATCACTGAAGTGAGCCATCCTTGTCCAGTAGGCAGACAAGTTCCTTCAGTTCCCAGACTGTGAACACAGAGCCAGGCCCCTGCCCAAGGTAACCTAGCCCAAAGGGGACAGCAGTCCAAACAGGTCATACCTTCAGGGGCATGTGTCTAAGACAGTTGGACTGTAGCTGGAAGGACACACAGAGGACAGAATGCACCTAGCAGCTGAGCCAGCCCAGGAATGTCACAGCACATGGTATACGGCCCCTGTAGCTCAAGGAGAGGGCCTGATGCAGCCCAGGACAGTCAGCTGTGGTGAGCTGAGGGGATGGCTGTCCCAGTGCTCCTCCAAAACTGGGTACCCACTGTACCCTCCCACCAGGCAGGGTTGGGAGCTCAGAGTGCTGGGGACATGTCCGGGGACATGTGTGCAAGGGGAGCTTGTCCTAATGAGGAGAACATGGCTGCTAGTTAGGCAAGGGGCGGGCAGGAGCCGCAGAGCTGATTGAAGGCAGGGGCAGGGGTCAGACAATTAGGCCCAGATCCGGCCGTTTGATGTGAGTTCTGAGGCCTCAAAGCCTCCCTTCAGCCGGCTCCCTCCTCTCCCTCCTCTCCCTCCTCTTTCCTTTCTTCTTCTGCCCAAAGGCAGGAAGGATGGGAGCGCTTATGCTCACTGTTACTATTATTAAACCCTGCGGCAGGCCAGCCAGACCCCAGGACTCCTGCCCACAGGGGGCACCCCAGGCCCCCAGGAGGCTCCTTGGGCTCCAGAGCAGGCATCTGGCCAGAGGCCAAGTCCAGGCAGCTGAACCCCAAGGGCAGGGTGACCCTGCCTCTCACTTGTTTCTGAGGAGGGGGAGTGAATGGGGCTGCCCAGCAGGAGTTTGAATCCTTGGGGCTACTTTCACCATCACCTGGGGTCACTTAGTTATTTTCTGTCCTGTCCTGGAGGTGGGGTGGAGGGCATGATCATCCTTACTACCCCCCCATCATGCAAATAGTCATCTGCAGCAGTCATCACCCCAACTTTGTCCCACAAGATAAAAATACCTAGAGCCCCACAGCACTGCCTCTCTCTCTCTCTCTCTCTCTCTCTCTCTCTCTCTCTCTCTAATACTCATACTCACAAAGCAGAGTACCGCCTCATCCTCATGGCAAGGCCACACACACAATCCCAGGGCCCTATACTTCAGTCATACTTATGGTTCTTGGACAAAAGCCCTCTCAGTGCACTGCTATAGAGCCCTGGGCGCTAAGCCCCACCCCCAGGAGAGCTGGGAATAGCCATCAGAGCTTGTGTGCAGGGTGCAGGCTATCAGGGCCCTTGCAGTTCCCCATCGTAGGAAATAAGCCTCAAGAACTGGTGCTGACCAGAGTGTGGGAGGAAGCCAGATTGGGGGGGGGGCAGAGCAAGAGGGAGGGTGGGAGCAGAGATAAATGTTAGCTCATTTCTTCCGTAATTAGTTACTCCCTCATCCCCGCGTTGTAATTGTGAACAAGCTGTAATGTTTAATTAGTCTGTAAATGAAACCCCAATTTCATAATGGCCTGGCTGACAGGGCTAAGTGAGCAGGGGAGGAGGCGGAGGGTAGGTGATAGGGAGGGCTTGCAGGGGAGGGCAGTAGCAATATCGCCTCCTTTTCAGCCCTAGCCTGGCCTCAATGGGGGAACTCTGTGTGACTGTCCAGCTCTGCGTGTCTGCCTATAATGCCTCCTCCCTGGCCCTTCTCACCACAGAAGGGGGTGGGAGGGAAGTCCTTGGGCATCATCCTCCCTCCTAGCCTCCCCCAGTGTCTGGTTGGGATACCAACGAACTCAGGTGTTTCCAGTTTGAAAAGCTTGGGCTGCACAGGACTTGAAATCCCAACAAGGAAAGGTTTCCTCCCTGGGTCTAATGTCCGCCCCCACCACCAAGCCATGCTACTAAGAGGCCTTTGCTTGGCACCTAGTCCCTCAGGATCTGGTCCTACACCCCTGAAGGAGTGGTGGACCTCTCAGTGCAGTCCCGGTGCCAAGGAGAATCCTGCAGACACCCAGGCCAGGCCTTACTCTCAGCGTCCTCACAGCAGCCTGTGATAAGCTGGAGCTGCCGCAGGGGGGCAGCCCTGGCCCCACCGCTGCCTCATTGGTCTCTCCCTGTCTCCCCCACAAGATCCTCATCGCCTCCACACGCCCCCGCCCTGCCTGCCGCAGCCATAAATCTCAATTTACGAGGGCAGCTCTGGTGGGGGAGGGAGGCAGCACCGCTAATGATGGCTCCTCAGCCGGATTTTTCATGTTGCACAGTCATAAATTTTTAAGAACAGCATGGGCAGCACGTTAGCAAGTTATCGGGGCTGCCTCCGTGCTGGCTGCCTAGCTCCAGAGAGGGAGAACAGAGACCCGGTAGGGCAAAATAGGTGTGTGGGGCAGGGGTGGGGCAGGGGTGGGGCAGGGCTGCCAGATGAAGTCTGAGGGCCAGGGCTCAAGGGGACTTTGGGGCGGGGCTGGGAAGTGTTGCCCAAGCAACAGGGAGGCCAGGACAGGCCCAGAGTGGGATCCAGTGTGGCGTGGGGGCCACTGATGGATGCCTATGCTTCAGGACTTGACACCATGATGTACGGGGAGCCTGGAGACATATGGATTTTCAAAGTGGCCACTTTGAATAGAATTGCAAACCTTGAGCATGTGCACAGGGAGGCCCTTGTCCTGGCAGAGCTGCACTTGGTTCATGAACCAGGTGTCTTTTGGTATCGTTTTGGGGGGCCAGGGTCTCAGGCATCGCCGAGGGAGATGGTTGGGGAAAGGCCAGCAAAGGGAACATCCCGATATGCTGGAGCCAGGAGCCAGGAGCCAGGAGCCAGCAGCCTCACCCAGTTAAAGCTCATCCCTTCCAGGTGGAGTGATCCTGGGTAAGCCAGCCACCATCCTGGGCCTCTGTTTCTTCCCCTTGAAGGTGGGGTTGACGATGGCTCCTACTCAGGTTTACTGAAGTAAACGCTGTATACCCTGAGCACATGTTAGCTCCTTATCTAATTTAATCTCTAGAGACGTTTCTGAGGGAAGTGTCCAGGGGGAAAAGCAGGCAGGGCATTCCCTTTGTTCATTCATCTGAAAAATGTTCCCTGAGGTCTCCTGCGTGCCCAGGCCTGTACTGGGGCTTCTGGGGGAGGGAGTTCCCTTCCTGGGTGGCAAGGTGAGTGCTGTTAGCTGAGGCTGCCAGTGCTTCCAGCCCTGGGCTGCGTCCCACCGCTCAGGCAAGGAGTCAGATGCTGGCCCTCACTTTCCATGGCAACACCTAGGTCTTCAGGGGCTGAGTGGCCCGCACAGGCCACCTTTAAGCCCACAGGCCTGCGCTCAACTGAATTCCCTGATTTGTACGATGTAGGGGCTGATGACCTTGATCTCCTCAAAGGTGGCCAGGGGAGCGAGTGGGAAGTGAGGATGCATTGGAGGAGATGAGCCTTATTCCTGGGAGAGCCTCGAAAGGCTGTAAGCACAAGGTCAAGAACTCTGAAGTTCCTCAGGTCGGCAGAGGTGCTGCGAGTGTGTGTGTATTGGGTGTTGAGAGAATCTGTGCTCAGGAAGACTCTAGACAAAGTCTGGTCCTGGAAGCAGAGGGGGATCCCCGGGCTGAGGATTTTAGGGCTGGGGGTGGGGTAGTTCCTGTCTGCGTGGGCCCACATCCACCTCCATCCCTGCCGCCTTCCCCTGCCCTTCTGAAGCCTGCTGCTGCCTCTTCCCCTTGCCCTCATCTTCTAGAAGCAGCCTGGAGCATTTCTCTCTTGCTTTCTGTCTCTCTCTTGCTTTCTCTCTGTCATGGCTTTACATTCTCCCGGAGCCTCCTGTTCGCACCCGTTGGCCCAGTTGACACCGACTCGCCCTTCGGGGCTCGACTCAAAGCTTGCTTCTTTGGGAAGCCTCCTCTGACTCCTAGTCTGGGCCTGGTCTCCCTCTCCCTCCTGTGTTTTTCCACAGCACCTTGCGCTCCCCCTTTATAACTTTGAGTCACCATTGTAATTAAGAAATTACTTGCTTGAAAGTTGTTTAATGCCTTTCTCTTACACTGGATTCTAAGTTCCCTGAGGGCAGGAACTTATGTCTGTTTTGTTCAGCTTGTATCCTCAAAGAGCAGCACAGTGTCTTGACATGTATAGGTAGATAGTAAATAAACTGCACTGGTGTGAGTCGAGTTAAATTGAGTTGAAATGGCCCTGGCCCACCCCTGGGTGCCAGGGCAGGGGGAGATGGCTAGGAAAGTGCCTGGAGCTGAGGTGCTTCCCATTAGTCCTCATGATTAATTCACAGCCACACTGTGATGGAGTGGGCTTGTCCCCAGCCAGCGCCTCCGCTGGGGCCCACCTGTTAGCGACAAACAAACAAAGGGGATAAATAATGCATTGGGAGCTGAGCCAGGCAAGGCGGCAGCATTGAAATTAATAGGGATTAGCTGAGCAGCTTGAGGATGAAATATTTACCAGGTGGGACTGGGCTTAGGGCGGGTAGCCCCTCTTCTCAGTGTCTCTAGACATAGCTAAGGCCTTCTCTAGGCCATCATTGGTTGGGACTAGGGAGTCCCCAACACCACCACTATCACCCCTGACTGCTTCAGTTTGCAAGATGGGCTGGCCGTGTGGATAGTGCTCGGGCCCCAGCCAGTCCCCAGGCACTGCAAGCTCTAGGGAAACCAAGATGCCGGGATTGGAGGTGGGGAAGGGGCTGAAGCCTCTGGCACTTTGGAAGCTGGAGATTGATTCTCAGGCCCTGGGTACGTGGAGGGAGACTTCGGGTGGCAAATGGTGTAGCTGGAGGAGGGTCGCCTGTGAGCTTGTCCCTCTACCCTCCCCTCTTCTCCACCAGTCCATCCTGGCTGTCTTCCCCTCACCATGCGATTCCTGAGGGTCTCTGTATAGATAACATTAGTGCCCTCAGGGGATTTGTGGTCCTGCGGGAGGTGGCGGGCAGTCACAGGAAGAACATTGGGTGCTGTGGGAGAACCCAGAAATTCCTCGTGCCAAGATGGGGTGGGGGTAAGCACCTGGGAGGGAAGGAGAGAGCTAGTGCAGACCCTGAGGGCTGGAAGGCAGAGCACGAGAGCCTGGGTTCTTCTGGGAGGAACCGGAGCCAGCCCCTTGGGACTCATGACCGAGTCAGGATCTGTCCTGGGAGCAGGGAGGAGCCTTTGGAGACTGTTGTTTTCATTCTTGACTCTTGGTACTTTGAATTAATTTTACATTTGCATGGAAGTTTCTCCATATTCTTTCCCAGCTTTCTCTAATGTTAACATCTTGCATGATCCCAGTGGAGTTATCAGCACCATGAGATTAACGTTGGTACTAGCTTATTAATGAAACTACAGGCCTCATGTCCATTTCACCGGTGTGTTCCATCAGTGTCCTTTTTCTGTCCCCGGATCATGGAAGGGTTTAAGACAGACAATGAAATGACCAGACCTATGGTATGGAAGACACTATGGAAGAGAGAGTGCATAGATGAAAGATAGTGGTGGCTGGCACCTGGAGGGTAGCAGTAGGAATATAGATTCAGAAATTACTGGAAAATATACAGTAATTAAAACCCCAGGGTTGCATCAAGTTGCCCCAGGAGAAGAGAGAGTGCGAAGTGAAGAGGGCCAGTGACAACTCCGAAAGACACCCACATCTAAGACGTAATCATAGAATCAGTGGAAAGAGGGGCCAGTGTCATGGGAGAAGCAGAAGAGAGCTTCCTGGACAGAATGCTCCACTGTGTGCATCAAAACCTGAAAGTCCTCGGGACTTTTGTTTAAACAAAAACAAAAATGGATTGCAAGGTGAGAGATGAGGAAATGAGGCTTTGGCTGTCAACATCTGTGAAGTTGGGCGCTGAATGGGAGGAGACTGGGTCCTGTCACGTGGGAAAGGGAGTTCAAGGGATACTCATTTTCTCCCAAGGCGGGAGGGATTTTGTTTGCGTGCTACTGTGAAGGACCCAGTGCAGGAGAAGAAAGTGAGGCTATGTCAGGGGCCGGGGAGTCCCGAGTTGTGGGTTGGGCTCCTGGGAGCGGTGGAGGGATGGGAAGTGACATCAGGACCCATCCCTCTTGTGACAGGGTGAGAGGAGAGGGTTGCTGCAGACATGAGAGTACTTCTGTGTGGCTGCTGTGGAGTAGGAGACAAGATTGTTGCATGGGCAAGGGGGCTGGGCCGGTGCGGGGGAGTATTTCAGGTTTGTGGAAAGTAGAGCAACTTGCAGCTGTCCCCCGGGGATCCAGGGCCAGGATGCATGCATGCACTGGTGAGGAGTGTCGAGGACTGGCTGGGCAGTTTCATACGCCAGCGGAGACTGACCACACAGCTCTCATAAGTGGCGCCCAGACGCACTTCTGGGGACGGCAGATTTTGGGTTTTTCTGGGCAAAGGTGACAGAAGCAAAAAGGGAACAGGGGAGTTGAGGATATTGGCAAGAGAAAGACTGAAATGGTGGATCATGGACTCTAAGCTCTGAAGGGAGATGTGTCCATTTTGTTGTCAAGGTAGAAACTAATTGACATATACCTATGACCCATCTTTCCTTCTGCCCACTCCAGAGACCCCCTGTGTGGTTAGGGGCATCAGTGCAGACCCGTCTGCAAACCTACTTTTTCAGGTTTCTCACACAGCTAGTATGGCCATGACTCTTAGCCATGGGACCTCCAGGAACAGTACTTAAAAATAACTCTAGGGCTGGCGCTGCGGCTCACTAGGCTAATCCTCCGCCTTGTGGCGCCGGCACACCGGGTTCTAGTCCTGGTCGGGGCGCCGGATTCTGTCCCGGTTGCCCCTCTTCCAGGCCAGCGGTTGCCCCTTTTCCAGGCCAGCTCTCTGCTGTGGCCCGGGAGTGCAGTGCAGGGTGGCCCAAGTGTTTGGGCCCTGCACCCCATGGGAGACCAGGAGAAGCACCTGGCTCCTGCCATCGGATCAGCGCGGTGCGCTGGCCGCAGCGCGCCGGCCACGGCGGCCATTGGAGGGTGAACCAACTGTCCACTCTGCCTGTCAAAAACAAACAAACAAACAAAAAAAACCTCTAAGAAATATGCTATTCTTTTTTTGCAGTTAACTTTTTATTTCAGAATAAAATTTGCAAAGCAAAAATTGCAAAGTATTACAAAGAGGTCCCATATACCCCACACGCTGCTTCCCTTACTCTTAACATCTCATGCTGAGTTTCTCCGTTTATCTTTATCCAGACTTCCTCACTCCATCCCCCACCCCAGCTCTGAATAATCATCATTCTTTGTTCAGATTAAAATAGGTGAAAATGGGTGGGTTTTTTGTTTTTTGTTTTGTTATTGTTGTTCTTAGCTCCCACCTGTAAAGGAGAACATGCAGTATTTTGTCTTTCTGTTTCTGGCTTATTTCAGTTAGTATGGTGTTCTCTAGTTCCATCTCTCTTGCTGCAAATGACATGATTTTGTTCTTTTTTATGGCTGAATAGTATTCCATCGTGCATGTACACCACATCACATTTTCTGTATTCATTCATCTGGTGATAGACATCTTGGTTGATTCCGCATCTTGGCTACTGTGAACACTGCTACTATAAAAATGTGGTAGAGCAGGTATCTCTTTGATACAGTGACTTCATTTTTGGGGGTGTATACCCAGTAATGGGATTGCTTAGATTATATGGCAGTTCCATTTCCAGTTTTGTGAGAAACCTCTGTACTGTTTTTCATAGTGGCTGTACTAATTTACATACCCATGAACAGTGTATAAGAGTTCTTCTTTCGTGGGGCCGGCGCCATGGCTCACTTGGTTAATCCTCTGCCTGTGGCACCGGCATCTCATATGGGTACTGGGTTCTAGTCCCAGTTGCTCCTCTTCTGGTCCAGCTCTCTGCTGTGGCCTGGGAAGGTGGTGGAGGATGGCCCAAGTGCTTGGGTGCCTGCACCTGCATGGGAGACCAGGAAGAAGCACCTGGCTCCTTGCTTCGGATCGGTGTAGCTCTGGCCATAGCAGCCATTTGTGGGGTGAACCAAGGGAAGGAAGACCTTTCTCTCTCTCTCACTGTCTAACTCTATCAAATAAATTAAAAAAAAAAAAAAAAAAAAAGAGTTCTTCTTTCATGCTTGCTTCGGCAGCACATATACTAAAAAAGAGTTGTTTTTTCTCTACATCCTCACCAGTATTTGTTACTTAAAAAAAAAAAAATTCTTTTATTTAAGAGACAGAGGAAATCTCCCATCTGTTGATTCACTCACCAGATGCCCAGGCTGAGGCTGGGCCAGGCTGCTACCAGGAGCCTGGAACTCAATCTTGGTCTCCCACATGGGTGGCAGGGCCCCAGGTCCTTGAATCATCACCTGCTGCCTTCTGAGGCACACATTAGCAGGAGGCTGGAATTGGGAGTTCAGTCGGGACTTGAATTTAGGCATTCCAATATAGGATAGGGGCCTGTATCCTATCTGTCTTTACCTCTAGGCCAAAAGCCTTACCCTACTCCCCCCTACGTCCTGGGTTTGCTATTCTTGCCCACCAGTCTTCCTCCTTCCTTTTTCCTCGAGTGTGGATGTGATCATTTGGTCTCCAGCAGCTATTTTGGCACATGAAGTAATCTGGGGATCAGAAGCCACATGCTAAAGAATGACAAGGCAGAACTGTGGAGATGTGGGACATTTACTCAGTGTACCCTGCAAGCTGCTGATAAGAAATACCTGTCCTAGTAAAGTCATTTTCCTTCCTTCTGTCTTTGTGTGAGTTTTATTCTTAACTTCACCCTTTTAAGCTTTTTAATACCATGGCCTGTGTCCTAACATACAGCAAGAAACAGTTTGATCAGATGTTTCAAGAGTGCATACTAAAGGTTACCAGCTTCACGGCCTCGTTCTCTTTTGCCTGGACTCCTCCATTCTGCAATTTTACCGTGTAAGGTCGTTTCTCGGACCATCCTGTATCAGTTTGTGAATGTTCGGCTGCAAGAAAAAGAAATCCAGTTTAAAATATCTCAGGGGCAGGCATTTAGCACAGTTGTTAAGATGCTGCTTGGAATGCCCACATCTCGTATCAGAGTTCCCAAGTTCAAGTCCTGGCTTCAGTTCTGCTTCCAGTTTCCTGCTAATGTGAACCCTGGGAGGTAGCAGCTCATGGGTTAAGTACTTGGGTCTCTGCCATCCATGTGGGAGACCCAGATTGGGTTCCAGGCTCCTGGCTTAAGCCTGGCCCAGCCCCAGCTGTTGGGTGCATTTGGCAAATGAACCAGCAGATGGGAGATCTCTCTCTCTCCCTCCCTCTCTGCCTTGCCTTTCAAAGCAATCTAAAAAAAATTAAATTGTAAGGAATTGATTAGCTCATAAAAGAAATGTGGAGGCAAGGCATCCTAGGATTGGTTAATTCCGTGTCTTCAAGGACCCACATTTTTTCTGTTTTTCTGCTCTTGTCTTGGATGCAGTCTTCGCAGGCTAACTCCTCACAAGGTTGGAGGTAGCTTCTTCAGTCTCAGACATTGCGAGCAGATAAGAAAACAGCCAGCAGAATGGAATGTGAGGGACTGTGTGCCCTTGTTTTTCTTTATAAGAGTAAGGGAATTTTTCAGGACACAGAGCAGCCCCTAACTCAGTGACAGGCAAAGGGAACAGGATCACCAGCACTGGTTCCCGCCTCGGGTCACATGAGGGCCTCGTGGACTCTGCACGCATGACATGCATGGCTGTTTTGGGGATACAGTCCAAAGTGGACAAGGGAAGAAGTGATGGTGCATAGAGGGGGTGGGGCAGGTTTCCAGGGAGTGGAAGAAAAGGAGTATTGCTCGCTGAGACGAGGGATGTGTGAGCGCGAGACGTCACAGGGAGAGCAGGAGCAGGTTTGGAGGCTGAGTGTGTTGCTGGGAAGAGGGTGGAGGTCCGACAGTGGAGAGTCTGGCAGCAAGACTTCTTGGGGCAGGGCAGAGGCTGTGGCAGCTGAGTCTTTTGGGAGGAGGTGGCTGTGGCCTGGCTTGATGGCACATGCTCACAGGAAGGCGAGAAAGACGGTGGCACATGGGTGATAGGCCCTAGTCCTCTCCAGCACTGGCAGGTAGCCAAACCTCCCTGGTATCTCAGGGTCCTCATTTTGGAAGGAGTCTGTCCTGGCTGTTCAGACCATTCAGGAAGGGGATGTGGCTCTGCCGCCTTCCTGCTGGAGCTGCTGAAGGGCTCGGAAGGCTGTGCCTTCGGGAAATCCCTAGGGACAAGGTAAGGCGCAAGCTTGCTTGGGACAGGTGTGGCTGCCAGGTCTGGTGGATCTGCTCAGCTGTTCTCTGCAGCTGCCTCCCCCCATGCCTGCCCAGCCAGGTCCTGTTCACTTGGCTGTAGCCTTCCTGCTTGTACTCTGGCACTTTGAGCTGTGGTGTCCCAGAGCTTCCTGGCCCCTCTACCTGGATGGGGCTGAGCTGGGGGAGGCGGGCATCCCCATAATGGCCAGAGCAGCAGCCCTGTGACTACGGCGTATTTCACTTTTAATTCTGACATATAATGTAATGATCTTTTTTAAGGCCCGATGATATTATCTGCCTGACTAGATTATTGAGTCTTCATCATCTCCAGATAAATTTATGGCCAGGACGAGGCTCAGGATTTATCATCAGTCAATAGAGCTCGATACTCTAACAAGGCGTGTAATAAGATATACATATTTAATGATCCAAGGGGAGGAGCACTAATGGCAGCCCCGAGTCAGTGGTCCAGGGGCTGAGGCTCTGCCCCAGGGCTGCCATGGCTGTGGACATGTGTGTGCGATCTTTGCCGCGTGGTCCCCAGCTTGTCTTTCTCAGCACTGCCTCAGTCTCCTCCTCTGCAAGTCTCTGAAGGAGAGGCAGGAGGGGAAGGAAGAGGGAGCTCCAGGCCTGTAGCGGAGCTGGGGCCTGAGCCCCTTCGGTCCAAGGGACGGACACACCCCCTGAAGACTCCTCCCACTTCCAGGCCTTGGAAGGATTGGGGGTGTCCTCCGACCCTGACGCCCAGGCCCCTGAGCATTAGGGCAGGCCCACGAGGGAGGGAGTGCCGGGGCTGCGTGCCCAGGCCGCGCTGATGGTGACGGATGGTTTTTCATTATAGCCTCTCAGGTCCTGCCCGAGCCCTGTGTGGAAATTCTATTTATTCCCTAATTTGTAAAAATTCCCTCTTTATCTGATCCCAATCAGGGCGGGGTAATTGGCTCTCTGGGGCAGCGGCTGGGGTCCTTGATGAAGAGCTATGTGGATGTACCCAGCCCGGCCCCCACCCGGCCTGCCACCAGGGCCCACAATTAATAATGATTTGCAAATGGCAGACAAGCAATAACACAGAAAGATGTGGCGTCCGTGCTGCCTCTTCATTTCCTCCCCTCGCAGATACAAATGGCCACAGAACAAAAACCCAGCACTATAAATTCTGGAATTAGTTATTCACCGGGATAAATGGGGCCTGGAGCCAGCAGCCCCTCTTCCCGCCACCCTTCTTGCCTGCTTTCCCCATCCAGGTCCTGTCCCCTGGGCTGCTCCCTGAGCTGGGACCCCACTCTTCTTGTTTCTTTGGCTCCTGACGCAATTCCTTGGCTTCCTCCCACCACTCTAGCTGTCTCTTTCTGTGTCCACGGTGACCCGGCCAGCAGGTGGGACTCACCCACCCTTCACCTCCTCTCATCAACTGCCTTGGCTGTGCAGCCTGGCTTCTTTCCCAACTATGCTTAGGGGTGTGAGTGGACGGGGCGTGCCCTGCCAGGCCTGGGCATCTGGATCAGGGCTGCTCTTGGTGTCCTCTTGGCTTTTGAGACCAGTCAAGCATCTGCCTGGCCAAGTCTGAGTTGGGCTCCTGGTGGCCAGACGTGATGTAAGTGACATAAGAGGTTTACTGCTGTGCTCACTGGTCAGACAGGGACATTGGCACAGGCATTTCCGGGCACCGTGCCCTCTCGGCCAGGCGCGTCTTCCCCACCCCCACGTGGCTGTGAGCTGGCGGGTAATGGGCGTGTAATGGCCTCATTTCCATGCCCGGCCTCCAGGAGCGGCGGTAAGTGTTTGATTGCCTTAATTTCCAAACACATCATTATCCCAGCTTTACCAGCGCTTAATAAACACTTTATGAGGATTTTTTTAAAAACATCTTCGGTCCGCATACTTCTCTGAAGTGATAAACTCTAATTAAGTCTAATATTTAAAAATATGGTAATGGTGAGTTGTTTGAATAAGTGGACTGCATTTCTGTAATTTCATTATTACGTAAAACACGCTAATTATTTGGAGCGCGCTTATTACGGAGAGAGAAATCGCCTGCTAATCAAGATGAAATTGCCTTTTCCCCTTGTTGTGGAGCCACCGTCATCCTTCACCATCAGCCCTGTGGCACCACCAGGCCCCTCGGTGGGGCGGGGGGGTGGGGGGGAAGAGGGAAGGGGCGGCTATGGGGACCCTGGGTGGGGGAGGGGGAGGAGGCCTCAGAGCCAGGTCTGTGGGGAGAGAGTGTGTCTGGGAAACGGATTGGGTGGGCCCAGGGACTGTGCTGGCCATGTCTGGGTCACAAGCGGCAGTGGAGAAATGAGGATGTTACTGTTGGAATAACCACCACTACCACCACCACCATAACTGACTCAGACCCTGTTTTAAGTACTTCACAAATGAAAACTCATTTCATCTTTTTAACCACCCTTGGAGGGAAGTAGTTGCTGTAATTATCACTATTATTCCCATTCTAGAGAAGAAGAAACCAAAACACAGAGAAATTAAAGCTCAGGATTTTGCTCAAGGTCATATGGTTATTAAGTGGTGGAGTCTGGATTCGAACACGGACCTGAGGCTACTCAGGTGCCCTCTGCTGTTTCAGTCCTAAATTCACTGCCTTGGCCCCAACTTCCTTCTGGGCTACCATTTGCTGCTTCATCCTAAACTGCAGCCAGGTGTGGCTCTGGGTTGCTGGCCTCCATCGGAGGGTTGCCAGATGCAGCAAATAAAAATATGGGATGCCAGTTACAGTTAAGCTTCAGATAAACAGCAGGTCATTCCGTAGCACCAGTGTGTCCCTGCGGGGCCAGGGCTACATTTGATCTAGCCGTCCTGTCAAGCATGCCTGGGATCCACCCACTGGCACTTTGCTCCCAGGGTGTCCAGAACAGCAGTAAGATGTGGATGCCAAACGAGGTTCTAGAACATTGGTGCACTCAGGGTTCTTGCTGCCTCATCATTAACATATACGTGGTTTCCGCTCCTTGCACTATTCTCCCCACCACCCTAAACTTCCTACCCCTTCTTTGCCTGGTCCCTATTCCGGCGGTTCTGACCCCAGTTCTTGTGCGAGTCACTAAATGTGCTACCAGACTAAGCTTTTGAAGCAGGAGTTCTGTGTAGACGCTGGTAGGCCTCAGGTTGCGTCTACACGTTCCTTTAGGCCCACTGCTTCCTGGCCGCAGGTGAGCGACTGGCCCCGCTGCTGCCCTTCTTGTTTCCTGTTCAGTTTGCCCCTGTGCTTATTTCATGTTCATTCGCTTTGCTGGCTCCAGTAGCCCCTGTGTGGGGGTCTTGTGTGTGATGCACTATCATTTCCAAAGGTTGGGGAAAGTGTGGGCTGCCGTCAGTGGTTATAGGACAGTAGGCCATCCGCTAAGGGCAGCATTAATAGAGCTTCTGTTGCTTTCCACACTCAAATTCCAAACATATTAATAAGTTAAATATAAAAATCACTGAAACTACTAGAAGAAAATGATAGGGTTAAGGATTTTGGTTTTTTTTTGTTGTTGTTTTGGTTTGGCTTTTTTGATAAACTGGACTAAGAAAGGCCTTTTTAATTTTTATGTAAAATATAGTTAATTTTTACTTTACTTGAAAGGCAGAGGGACAGACAAATATCTTCCATCTGCTGATTCACTTGCCATAGCTGGGCCAGGTTGAAGCCAGCTGAACTCTCTCCAGGTCTCCCATGTGGGTGGGAGGGGTCCAAGTACTTAGGTCATCATCCACTGCCTCCCAGAAGCAAACAGCCAGGACTCAAACCAGAGTTCAGAGAACAGGATGCCGGTGCTCGAAGAAGCAGCTTCACCCAGGGCTCCAAACACCCTGAGAGACCCGCCTTTTTTTCTTTTACTGCTATGATTTATTTATCTGTTTACTTGAGAGGCAGAGGGAGAGATGGAGAGAGGAGAGAGACATCTTGCATCCGCTGGTCTGCTCCCTCAAATGGCTACAACAGGCAGGGCTGGGCCAGGCCTAAGTCAGGAGCCAGGGGCTTCATTCTTGTCTTCCAGTAGCAGCTTAACCTGTCGCGCACCACAGCACCAACCTCTGGGAAGCCCTTCTTAAGCAAGACTTTTGTTTTGTTTTAAAGATTTATTTATTTATTTGAAAGGCAGAGTTAAAGAGAGGCAGAGGCAGAGAGAGAGAGAGGGAGAAGCTTTCCATCTGCTGGTTCACTCCCCAGGTGGCCACAATGGGCGGAGCTGTGCCGATACGAAGCCAGGTGCCCAGAGCTTCTTCCAGATCTCCACACGGATGCAGGGCCCAAGGGCTTTAGCCATTTTCCAGACTGCTTTCCCAGGCCATAGCAGAGAGCTGAATCGGAAGTGGAGCAGCTGGGACTCGAACTGGTGCCCATATGGGATGCTGGCACTGCAGGCGGTGGCTTTACCTGCTACGCCACAGTGCCGGCCCCTAAGCAACATGTTAAGCTTAGAACTCTTAGGGGCTGGCGCCACTGCTCACTTGACTAATCCTCTGCCTGCAGCGCTGGCACCCCAGGTTCTAGTCCCAGTTGCTCCTCTTCCGGTCCAGCTCTCTACTGTGGCCCTGGAAGGCAGTGGAGGATGGCCCAAGTGTTTGGGCCCTGTACCCACATGGGAGACCAGGAGGAAATGCCTGGCTCCTGGCTTTGGATCGGTGCAGTGCGCCGGCCGTAGCGGCCATTTGGGGGTTGAACCAATGGAAGGAAGACCTTTCTCTCTGTCTCTCTCTCACTGTCTAGCTCTGCCTGTCAAAAAACAAACAAACAAAAAAAGAACTCATAGGGAAGTGCCTGATAAATTTAGATGTCCCACAGTAATGTGACTGAATCCCAAAGCTAAGTTCATCTCTGCCCCAAATCTGCAGCTTCCTCTGGTATGCCTTGTCTTGGAGCCACTGAGAGCCAGCAGTCATCCTCCCCTGGCCCTACCAACTCCCTCATTAAGGCTTTCTCTGTGATGTCCTAGAAACTCCTCAATCCACGTCACATCTTCCCCTGACCTAGCTGTGGCCAACCTTCCTGGCCTGAATCCACAGTACAGTCTGCAGATTGATCTCTGTGCCTTTCAGGTTAACCCCTCTGGTCCTTTCTTCCCATTCTGGGATGAGAATTCTAAAACATAGTTCTGGGGGTGGGTGCTGTGGCATAGCTGTTAAGCCACTGCTTGAGACACCCATACCGCATCGCATGGCACCTGAGTTTGAGTGCTGCCTCCACTTCCCATCCAGCTTCCTGCCAATAGCATCCTGGGAGGCAGCAGGTTATGGCTCTAGTACTTGGGTCCCTACTGCCCACATAGGAGACCCAGGTGGAGTTCCTGGCTCCTAGTTTATGCCTGGCCAGCCCTTGCTATTGTGATCATTTGGGAAGTAAACCAGCAGATAGAAGATCTCTCTCCATCTCTCTCTCTCTCTCTGTCTCTGTCTCTGTCTCTCTCTCTGTGTGTGTGTGTGTGTGTGTGTGTCACTGTGCCTTTCAAGTAAAATGAAAAACAACAGCATAAATCTGGTCTTGTCACCCCCCTCCCTAAACATGTTTGTGTCTTCCCATCACACCCAGAATGATGGACTCCTGAGCTCCCTGGCTTAGCATCCACGTCCCTCTGGTCAGTCACTGATGACTTTGCCAGCTTCATCTCTTACCACTCCTTGTGTCCTTTCCTCCTCCCCTCCACCCCGCTGCTAAACTTATTTTGGGGGGACACTCTGCCTTTCACCTCCAGAAATGTGCATACGCTCTTCATCAGGCTGAGGACACCTCCTCATTCCAACCCCAGCTTGCCAGGCCAGCCCTCCCCACACCCCCTAAACCTTCTGCTTAACTTCCCTCCTGCAGGAGTCCATTCCTGGTCAGTTAGGTGACTTCCCTGTGCCGCCGCCTCCTACAGCACTGAGCCTTTACAGAGCCGGCTCTGCGCTCCTCGAGGCAGGGAGCCAGAGTCTTGCAGTCTCGGAACCAGTGTGGCACACAGAAGGCGTCAGCACATATTTGCCAAGCCAGTGAGTGCCTAAGTGAATGGCTCTCCATGGGTTGCTAGGGCCCCTTCCCTCCTGAAGGTCTCCTTGGCCCGGGCCCTGCTTTCTGTCCTCTGCTGTACAGTTCCCAGACAAGTGCAGCCAGCCGGAGCACGGTAGCCTCAGGCGGTTTACCCTGGGGAGCTCTCTGCATGATCTGAGCCACCCCTCCACTAGAGGCACCTTTGCCAAGCAGGTACTTGACCACCTCGGGGCCCAGTCGGCAAGCTTACCCTCCCTCGGTAGGTGCTCGCCCAGCAGTCTCCCCTCGGAGGGATTTAGGCACCTGCATCTCTCCCATTATGGTGCTGGCGATCTAAAAATATGTCCAACATTAATATATTAATACTCCAGAAAGAGAGGGTCATCTTGTCACATGTTGATGCCCCCCTCCCCACCCTGGAGCCTAAAAACCGGTTAAGCTTCTAGAATTTGAAGGTGAGGAAGTCCTACTTTTGGTGGCTTCCATGTGAGCTTAAGGCTGTCCCCTGCAGCTGCCCCTCAAGCCCAAGGCGAGGATGCCAACCCAGGTGGCCCCAGAGCTTCAAGCAAAGTTCTCTCAGAGGGGCTGTGCTGTCACCACACTTAACCCTGCCTGCTCTGCCTGTCTCGAAACTTGTGGTCTATTAAAAGTCTCAAATCTGTGGTGCTGCTTCTGCCCAGTTTTCTCGTTTTCTGACTGTGCTGTTGGCTTTTTTAATGGATTGGTTAAGGGTCAAGGACTTGGAGAGAAGCCCATAAATGCTGTCCCACAGACCCACTAAGAAAACTGGAACAAACTTCCTCCTCCCTCTGGGTCATTATTTATCGTAGTGGCCCAGTGGCAACAAGTCCAAATCTCAGAGCCCCAGTAACCAGGCTTAGTGGTCAGTTTGTGGAGTGGCTGATAGTAGGTCTCATCAAATATGCTGGCTGCCTGTCATCTGGGCCACTATGCAGTATGCATGCTGCCTCATTGGGTCATCCAGGAAACTGACATCCAGGCCTTATTTTCTAGAAGATAAGAAATATTCCTAGCATGCAGGGGTGCGGCAGGTGTATGTGTGTGTGTGTGTGTGTGTGTGTGCGAGAGTGAGAAGGCACGCACGTGCTACCTTGTTGAATGCTTGCAGTACGGGCAAGGCCATTCCCAGGGGAGGAACCTGACACTTAGAGAACTGAGCACTCACCACACGTCATGCAGCAGTGAAGGAGGTTAAGGCAGGAACCAGGCCTGCCTGACTCCCAGATGCCCTGTGTCTTTCTCAGGAACTGATTCCTTCAGATTGGAGCACAGGGGTTGGGTGAGACCAGGGATAGCAGGGATCTGATTTTTTTTGCAGAGCCTTTGTCATGGTAAAGAGAATAGACTGAACCAGGGCAAGAGCCACAGGCGGAGTTAAAGAGGACATGTGTGATTGGATTGTGGAAAAAAAGATCACTGGCTACAAGAGAATGGATTAGAGGACAGAGGACTGGCTGAGCAGTAACACAGATGGTGGCGTCTGGATTGGGCAGCTGGCACTGGGATGAAGGGAAGTAGATGATTAGGCAGGGAATCAGATGAAATCTGCAGTTCACACTTGATCAGATGTGGGGAGTGAGGAGAGAGCACTCAGAGGCCTCGTTCTTGGGCACTAAGGGCAGGTGGGGCTGCCACTCACAGGGACGGGGAACGCAGGGTCACAGCAGACATGCCCATCAGGGATGTTCTGTGTTTTACGTCCGTACAAAGAGCTGTTTGGGAGGCCTCTGCATGTGATCCAGCACCCAGGACAGTGGTCCAGGCTGGAGATGATCTCAGGGGTATCCATGCTCATGCTCTTTGATGAGGTCGTCCAGTGGGGAAGAGTTCAAGGACAGAGACTGGGGCGTGTGGGCCCCTCCCAGCACAGGGCCAGATGCTGGTAGATCACTGCTTGCCCACTGGATGGCCTGGGGGTCGGGGCTGGGACATTCACTTGGGCCAGGAGAGGCAGATTGAGCGATTTGTCCAGCAATGAATGAAGGAGGAGCCAGATGAAGTCAATAGAAAACTAATTTTCTTTTCTGCTGGAAGAAATGAGGTGTGTGGCCGCTGGGTAATTGCAGATAACGAGGAGACTTATTCTTAATATGCACAGCGGCCATGGTCTCCAGAGTGCAGGAGACAGGCAGGCTTGGAGGTGTCCTGCCATAGCCAGGCGTCTTTGGTAAGAAAATCGCAGTATCACAGTCCCTCCACTGGGGCCACCACAGCCTCTGGGCCCTGCCACAGCCCCCTCCCCCTCCCGTCCCATTCTCCTTCTTGTCAACTGCCTAGCTCCTCCTGCCACACCCCCTCCCTCCTCCACCCCCTGCCCGCACAGCATAGGCATACACACTAAGAGAGACAAATGATGGGGCCTCAGCTGAGCGGGGTGCGTGTCCGGCCCATAAACCACGAGGATGGGTCACGTCTGGAGTTGCCATGGCCGCCACTACCCACCCATCTGTCTTCCCACCATTCTGCCTCAGACCGGGCCTCCTGAGTCTCTAGGGGAACAAGGTGTCACCTCTCCATGTGCTACATCCACTTCAGGCACATGCATGTTGAGCTCTGCAAGACAGGACCTCATCTGACTTGTCTGCCCTTAGCAGGATCTGCAGAGCTGGAGTCTGGCTAGTGAGATGGGTCCTGGGCTAACCAGAGCCCCGCCCCCACCGCACCCTCCCAGCTCCCCCAGCTCTCTGCTAGCTTAGGAGGGCCCCTTTCCTGGCCTAAGGTCCTGGCAAGGGCTGGCCTGAGGGGCTCAGTGGAAGGACTTGGTTCTTCACAGATGCAGAGGCCTCCCGACCCCACCTTGACCTTACCACCCCCAACACACACTTGATGATGACATCAATGTACAATATTTCTGCAATCACAGCATCGATCCCATGAAGGCTGGTGGCGGCTGAGGCCTGGTTATGGCCCAGGAGCACCGAAGGGAGGTGGGAGAGCAGGTGAGGGAATGGCAAGTCGGTGGCTGTTCTGTGCAGCTGAACCGAAAATGAAAAGCCCAGGCACTCAGGCGGTTTCTGTCCTGGTGGGACAAGCTCTGGGCAGCTGCACTTCCTAATGGTGGTGGATGGAGGCCTGGCTCCCGAGTGCCTGCTCTTTCCTGGACAGTTCAGAGCAATTTTCACAGGGACCCGTACAGAAGAAACTGCGCGTGGTAGGCTCTTGTGTACACAGACATTTCATGTGAGGTATGGGCACAGTCAAGCCCAAAAGGTGGCCAGCACCTAGCTTTGCACTGGGACTGAAGCAGGGCAGGGGCTCATGGCTCAAGCTGGGAGGGGCCGTGAATCTATACCCTCCCCAGCACAGCACCGGCACCCACGCGAGTTGCTGTTGGAGCACACAAGCCTGGGCCAAGGCCCCAGCAGTGCCGAGCCTGGTGCCTTGTCACCAGTGATTACGGCCTGGACCACATCTCCCACACGCACGCAAGTGCCGGCAAAGTCACCCTGGCCGTGGGCGTGATGAATGGCCGCACAGTAATGAAATGGAGACATCAAGGCGGGTGGCGGGAAGACGGAGTGTGGCGGACGGGCCGTCCCCACGCGGCGGCAACAAGAAGGATCGCCCAGCGGCCGGGGGCCGTCAAGGGAGAAATTACACATTTACTCGGCCTTTTTCTTACTGCGACGGCGCCCATACATCACCACTGGGGCTGGGCCGGGACACGCCGGCCAATTTCCAGCATGAATTATGGGGCTGAGAAGCATCAAGACCAGGCTTACTGCCGGCCCAGCAGCACCCATCCCAACCTGAAGCTGGAGATGCTGCCACCAGGGGGCAGACCCTCTGTTGAGCCTGTGGCTCCAGAACCTGCCCCAGCTTCCCACTCCGCTTGTAAAAGGACCTAAGGGCGGAGGGGAAGGATCCGGAGCCCACCTAAAGGTCTTCTCTCTCTCTCTTTCCAGATGACTGCAAGAACATCGCCAACATCATGAAGACGCTCGCCTATCGAGGCTTCATCTTCAAGCAGACGTCGAAGCCGTTCTGATTGGTCAAGGACGGGATGGGGCAGGACAGGGTAGCTGCTTGGCCCAGCCCAAAATCCTCCTCTCCCTGTCCAGAGGGGCGAAGGGAGAGTGGCCCAGCTCTGCGTCCAGAGTGTCCCCCAGCTGCCCTGTGGGCCTGTGCCCAGGGCAAGGGCTTGGCCACTTGGCCCCTCCGGAGCAGACACTTTGTGCCCCCCCACTCCCACCCCACCCCTCAACCTCAGCCCAGTTATCAGCCCCTCCCATTGTGGACCTGGGCTCGGGGGACCCAGGCCATCACTGCCTCCTCCCTAGTACACAGGCTTCTGCGGGGGCCCCCAGGGTCCCCTGTGCCCCCTCCCATCCATAGTGCATGGTGTGTGGTGCCCCCAGGGCTCCAGGACAGATCAGGCCCTACCTTGTGTCTACCCCCGTCCCCGCTGTGAACGTGCCACTGAATAAAGTCGGGGAAACGAGGCCTTGGGTATGTGTGCGAAGCCGTCCTGAGTGTGAAACAAGTGTCCCAAGGTACAGGAGTTCGGCAGAAATTGGTGGCGAGCTGTTAGTGGTCAGAAGGCTGCTGAGGCAGGCCCCGACCAGCACCCTGGTGGAGCGGCTGTGGGACCCTCCTGGCCGGGTCCTCGGGAGTGGTGAAAAGGAAAAGGCGGCAGCCCGGTCCCACTCAGCATCTCTATTTACACGACAGCAGCACCCACACCCCGTGCGGCCTCTCAGGGCTTCTTGGCTTTCTTCACAGAAGATGAGCTGGAGGCTGATTCCCGTCGCTTCCTCTGGGGAAACACAAGGTGCTGAGGTCAGTGGCCCCCAAGGCCTGGCTCTGGCTGGGTGTGCACACCTCATGCTCTCAAGACACACTGGGTCTACACACACCTGGTCTACCCACTCCTGCCCTGAGTCCCAGGCCCTCGTGGAGGCGGCACATGTACATGTGTGTGCTCTGCTCACTTGCAGGGCCAGGGCACAGTCTGCTAGCCCGCACAGTCTCTTACCGAATTGGGCGTGAGAGGTGCGCCCACCACATCAATGATGGTGTCCTTGGTGGGGTCGGGGCCAAGTCCGGGTTCAGACACTGCGGACTCGGTAGAGACTGGGGCTGGGCCTGATGCTGGCACGGTGGGGCCCCCCAGCACACCAGCGCGGGCCAGCGCCTCGTGCCGGTGCCGCAGCATCTGGAGCTCGTACTCGCAGTTGGCACAGGCCTGCTTGAGCTCGTAGAGCAGCACCAGGTCGCTCCGCAGCTCATTGAACATGTGCACCAGCTCCTCTGTGGGTGTCGGGCTCAGCTCTGCCGGGGGGGTGGGGTGGGGTGGGGTGTGTGTGTGCAAATCCAGCTACAGGCACTGCCCTCTGCCTGCCCGCCCCTGGGAAGGCACATCCTGTGGGCCCAGCCCCCAACTCACCCACACCAAGCTCCAGCAGCATCTGTTCCAGGGCCTTGATCTTCTTCTGTCCCACAGAGCTTGGCAGCTTCATCTGCAACGACCCAGGAAGCTAGGCCCTTTCCCTCCATTGGAGGCTCAGGGGGAAGGGGACTAAAAGCAGCGAGGGTGGGGAAGATGTGGGAGAGAAGGCAACCGCAGGGAGCCACGGGCCAGAAAAGGAAACAGAAGTAGAATACAGTACACATGGGGACCACCGCCACCTGAGGTCCTGGTGGGCCACCTGTCTGTGGCCACCCCTTCTTGCTCTAGCCCCACCTGCTGCAGCCGGCTGGAGCCCGGAGGAGTGCGCCCAGCGGCAGCCTGCAGGAGGGAGTGACGTACCCGCTGGCTCCGCAGCGTGACACCTGCCGACTTGAAGTCTGGAAACTTGATGCCTGCAGTCTCAGGAACAGCCTGGGGAAGGAGTCACGGACAACGGGGTGACGTGGGGGTGGGCCCAGCATCCATGCCGGGACCCTGCCAGCTCTAGGGGAGCACCCCACCCCGACCCGGAGCCGCGCTCTCAGCCTCCGCACCGGCTTCTCGGCCTCTTTCTTCTGCGGTAGCTTCTTCTTGGGGGCCTTGCGCTCCGTGCGCCGCTGCTCCGCGGTCGTGTCCGCCGCCGTGATCAGCTTCTGCAGGTCCTGGCTGCGTTTCTCCCGCTCCTTCTTCCGGGCCTCGATCTTGCGCAGCTCCTGCAGCAGGTACTCCTCCTCTGCCACCTGGGCAAGGGAGCGATGCTGAGCCACCCGAGGGCGCGTGCCGGAGGAAGGGGAGACGGGCGAAGGCAGCCCGGGCGTCCATGAGGGAATCCGAGGAGGAAGGGCGCGCGGGGGAGAGCGTGGGCAGTGACCACGGCTGGGAACCAGTGAGGGCGACGGGGCTGAGCTTGGGGCTGACCTGCTCTGGGGTCCGGTTGTAGAGACGCTCCAGCTGTTCCTTCCGCCTCCGCTCGTGCCCAGCATCAAACACTGGTATCTTGAGGTCTGTGCCTGGCACGGCCCGCACATTGGCAAGCTTGGCACAGATGTGGTAGTACCGCTCCTTCAGGTCCTCCACAGAGCGCTTCTGAGGGTCGGCAATGACAAGGGAGTGACCACTCAGGGACTGGCCTGAAGGCAGGGTGTGCCGGGCCCAGGGGCTGGGCACATGTGCAGATGTATGACGCCGGCTCACCTTGAACTGCTGGTGGTCGTAGCGGTCATGGATAACCACAAACCGCAGGTCAAAGCGGCGGCTGAGGTCAAAGAGGTGATCGGTTTCTGCCTTCGTCCAAGCGTCATCGTGGAGATAGAGCTGGTACTCCTGCTCCGAGTACACGGGCACCTGCACCGTCTGCTGGCACCGAGGGACACAGTGGGGATGTTCACACCACTGGTGAATCTGGTGGGCCCAGCCCCCTGTGACCACAGTCTCTGGGCCAGAAAAAAGGAAATCCTCCGCCCGTGCCCCTGCAGAGGGCAGCCTGGGGTGAGAAAAAACCTGTCTGCTTAACTGGAGGCCCTGGCGGCTCTGGGACTGCAGCTGGCCCCTGACTGACTCCAGGAGCAACTTCACTACACCTTCAGCTTCGGCGCCCGGTAACAAGACACACGCTCCTAACCCCCACGGTCTAGGTGAGGGGCCCACATGTAAGCACTTCTGTGGAGTCCAAAGGTCAAATCGAGTCTGGCAGATGGCTAAGTACCTGGAGAAAGGCCCAGGAGCCCCGAAGTCCATGCAACTCTTGCCTGAAGCACTACTGCCACCCAGTGGTGACAGTGGGGATTGCAGCTCCCTCCACACACCTAGGTCAGGAACCTAGCGGTGGACAGGAACTAGTCCCAAACTCTTCCCCCCTCAGTCCCCAACCCCTCAAAGACAGTCCGAGGCCCAAGGAAAGGATCAGTGCTCTACTGGAGCAGGAGAGTTTTATTTTCTGTCTGAGACCACAGCTGCCTCCTGGACATCATGGTGTCCACACACCTCAACCTTAACATGCTCAGTACTGAACTCATCGCTCGCCCTCGCACTCCTGTCTCCTCCAATCCAGAAGCCAGTCGGTGTCCATCACCAGCCCAGAGGCCCCTGTCAGAAACAGGAGACATCTGCAACTCCTACCTTCCTCTGGACTCCTCCCCTTCACCAAGTCTGTGGCTTCACCTACAAACCTGCCACAGCCCAGTCTGGATGCCACTATCACCTGCCTGGACTAGAGACACAGCCTGCCCCGGTCTCTGCCTCCACGCAGCCCTCCAGGCAAGGCTGGATCTGAACATCGCTACTAGAAGGGCAGCCCGCAGGGCAGGGCCGTGTGCAAACTCTCCACTGGTCTGGGTAAGCATGGGACCTGCAGGCTGAGCCGACCGTGAAGAAACGTGGGCTCGTGTGGTCTTTTCCTATAACCTTCCTGGGCTTATCAGTCTCTGAGGGACTGGAGACACCAAGAACATCCTTCACTCAATCTGTTCTAGAGGACGCCTCTGATCACGTCACCCGGTCATCTTGTGTTAGGCCCCTCGAAGGCTCCGGCCTCCGAGATGGAGTGCCTCTAGACAGTTCACGAGCACCCCACAGCCAGGGCTGCCCACTTCTGGTCCACTTCTGTTCTGCCTTTAAGCTCAGCAACTGCAGGCACCTAGCAGCGAAAATCCACCGCGTCGGCTGACGAACACACGGGCGAGGGAGCTGGCCTCCGCAGCCACTACCCCTCATGGACCCTAAGTTCCGGCCAAATGACTAGCAGTTTCTGGAACATACCAGGCTCTCGCCCTCGGCCTGTTCTTCCACGTGGACATCTACCTAGATGATACTCTCGTCCTCCTGACTGCTTTCAGGCATCCACTCCTCTGGGGACTCCCCCCATTCATTTCAATTCATTTAGTATTTTTAAAAAACAGGAAGGGAGGAGCCAGTCCCACACATATGGAACTCATAGTCAACTAAGGAAGACACTCATTCATTCATTCATTCAAAAAATATGGATCGTGGGCCCGTACCCCTCTGCGGGGGGAAGTACTGAGTTAGGCAGGGTCTTACAGTTGGATGAGAGAGGTACTCCTAGGGTGGCACAAGCGCCTCCTGATCTAGCCCAGGGACAGCGGCGCTCAGAGAAAAGGCAAACGGGTCCAGCTTGGCCGGAAAGACCCCCCGAGGCCCACTCTGCGTGTATGTGCCCCCAGGACAGAACTGACAGCCCTGGTGGGCCCTACACCTGCCTCTGACCAGCCCTAGCAGACTGAAGGGCTCAGAGAGTGGTTCACAAAGGCGGCGTCGCCGGCCTGCCCCTGCGCTGCAAGCTCACCTTATTGAACCTGGCGAAAGGGTAGTCTTTGCCCTCCTCTGCTGCGCGTCTCCAGTGGAAAAACATGGCTCCGTCCTTCCGGGCCGGGTTGGTAAACGGCATCCACTTCCAAGGCCTCACCTTCTTGGAGCCCAGCTTGGCCTTCACCGTGCGGTAGCCCTGGCCGGTGTCGCTGGGCAGCAGGGGCGGGGCATCCCTGGCAGTGGGGTGTAAGGAAAAGGCAGGCTGGAATCCCAAGGTGTGGACAGGGCGCGGGTCTACCCCGGAGAGGGGGAGTGCCGTCCAGGAGCGGGAGCTGCGAGACCTCCTCGGCCGGGAGGGGCGGCGCACAGGGGGCAGGGGGTGGGCGCCGGGGCTCGGATACTTGCTTCTTGTCGGAGTAGAGCAGGGCGTAGACCTCCCGGTGCATGCCCTCGGGCCTCTTGAAGGTCAGCGTTTCGGAGGACTTCTTGGACTTTTTCTGGAGACCAGAGGAGAGGAACCGGTTAGACCCCCCCCCCCCGAAAACTCTTCCACCCGGCTCACCCCCCCCAACAATCCGGCACCTACAGCAGGCACGACTGCAGTGAAACGCCACCGAGGGACACAAACCCTCACAGGGGGACCCCCGGCCCGAGCACCTGGGCGCAGGGGACACGCCCTCCCCCAGGTGCTGGATTCCCACTGCCAGCATCTCACCGCCGTCACACTTCATTCTCATCTCTGGGAGGCGTCCTGCCGTGTTGGGCGCCGCCGCCTCCCACCTCCACTCCATCCCGCCCGCGGTGACACGCGTTCTCGGCTCCCCTGGCACCTCCCACCTCCCTCGTCTCTCGCCGTCCGCACCCCTCCCCACCTCCCTTCCCCGGAGCCCCCAAGCTACCTTGTCCGGGTTGATGATGTCTTTCTTGCTGATGGTCCCGGAGGCGGCATCTCCTTCCGGACCCCCGAGTTCTAGAATGTCCCGTACATCTGCGCCCGTAGCCATCGCGCCTAAGAGATGGGGGAGCGCCCCGAGGTCAAGGGTCAGCGCCTGGGAGGGGACCAGGCTCAGGTCAGGGGGGCGGGGCCACTCCAGACACAAGCGGAGGCGGGGCGAAGAGGCGGGCCGCGAGGACGGTGGCGGTCCAGGTCAGGTCCGGGTCCTGCCTGTGGGCTGCCGCCTGCGTGTTCCTAACGGCCCCATCAGCCTCCTCGCCCCGGAGCCTCCGCACCTGCAACCCCCTCAGCTGCGGCCGCCGCCGCCGCTCCCCTATCCTCGGAAAGCCGCTGTCAGAAACTTCCGGTCGTGCTCACTAGAAAGGCGGCCGACAGAAACGCTTCCGGTCTGTGCTTCAAGGAAATGGAGCCGACTGGCAACCCAGTGCGAACGCTCCTGGCCGCGCCGAGCCGCGGACGGTGCTGTGCTGCCGAGAGCTCGCGCGTGGTGGTGCCGCCGCCAGTTTTCTGGTATTGGGCAATGGAAAGAGAGCCCAGAGCTTTATGGCACTGGGAAGTCACTTAGTTTGTCTACACGGGTTTCCTCGTTGGCGAAGTGGAAGTTGTGATGATACCTGCTTAAATGAAATAACAATCCGTGTAAAACATGAGCACAATGCCTGGAACTTCTAATTATTTTTATTAAATGAAATACATTTATCGCCCCTGTTCATTAAGTGCCACTCCACTACGTTCCAGGCCCTGTGCTAAGCTTGGGCGGGGAAGAGAGACACTAGACAGGGCGGAGCTCGCCCGGCCGCTGGGGTCGTCCGAGCCTCAGGGAGGTGTCCGCAAGGGTTGGGAGGGCGGGCGAGCTCTCTCTGCTTTGCAAACTGAAACAGTTAAAGATTTTCTTCCCAAGAATGACTCAAGGTAAAAGAAAAAAGCAACTGGCCGTGCCAAGTGCCGGTGAGGAGGTGGAGTCGCAGAACTGATGCAGGCGGACAGCAGCCGCGCCAGGCGTCGGGAGTGCCTGGGTGCACTCCTGGCCCCAGCGTCCAGCTAGTGCCCACGCTGGGGTGCAGGCGTGTCCGTGGTGGATCGCCCACTGGGAGACCCTGGACTGAGTTCCTGACTGCTTGTCTGGTCCCAGCCCAGTCCCAGCTGTTCCGGGCGTTTGCCGGGGGAACCAGCAGATGGAAGCACTCTCTGGGTCTCTCCATCCCTCTGGCTTGCTCGCTCGCTCTTTTTGCTTTTCAAATCATGTTTTAGAAGAAAAAAAATCGCAGCCACATAGGAACATCATTTGACACGAAAGTTAAACATGTATACACCTGACGTCACAGCAATTATACTCCTGGGAATATTCCCAAAAGTAATACTTTTTAAAGATTTTTTTTAAAAAAGTTTATTTGAAAGGCAGAGTTAGAGAGAAAAAGGTCTTCCATCCACAGATTCACTCCCCAAATGGCTGCAACAGCAGGAGCTGAGCCAATAAGAAGCCACGAGCCAGGAGCTTCTTACAGGTCTCCCACACTGGTGCAGGGGCCCAAAGACTTGGGCCATCTTCTACTACTTTCTCAGGCTGTAAGCAGAGAGCTGGATCGGAAGTAGAGCAGCCAGGACTCAGATCAGCGTCCATATGGGATGCCGGCACTGCAGGCGGCGGCTTTACCTGCTACACCACAGCGCCAAACACAAGAAATAATTTTTTAAAGATTTATTTATTTATATGAAAGTCAGAGTTACACAGAGAAGGAGAGGCGGAGAGAGAGACAGAGAGAGGTCTTCCATCCGTTAGTTCATTCCCCAACTGACCACAACAGCCAAAGCTGCACCGATCTGAAGCCAGGAGCCAGGAGCTTCTTCTGGGTCTCCCACGCAGGTGCAGGGGCCCAAGGACTTGGGCCATCTTCCACTGCTTTTCCAGGCCACAGCATAGAGCTGGATCAGAAGTGGAGCAGCCGGGACCTGAACTGGCGCTCATATGGGATGCCGGCACTTCAGCCGGTGGCTTTACCTGCTGCGCCACAACGCCAACCATGAGAAATAAATTCTCGATGTCTACTAAAAGACCTGTAGAAAAATGATCATAATAGTATAATTCATAGTAGTCCCTAACTGACAACAACTTAGAAATCTCTTAACAGGAGAAATAAGTGTGATATATTTTACAACGAAATAGTATAAGCTATGAAAAAGAATAAACTGCTACAAGCAAGAATGTGAATGAATCTCACTGACATAATTGTGAAAAAAAGTAAGGCAGAAACGAATACATACCCTATGACTTCACTCATATGGATCACGACAGGTCAGGACGGTGAAGGGCACCGAGCGGCTGCTGGGAAGGCTGTGCGTGCTGAGCTGGGTGGGGCGTGTGGTGCTGCGCAGCCTGGTAAACACGCCCTGAGGTAGGACACAGTCTGTGTGGAGGTTACATTTCAACAAGAGGGAGTCGAGCACCAACCGTAGGGGAAAGGGCTGATGAATCTGACTGCCTAAAGGTAATTACAGCCTCAGGGCTAACAAAAGGTAAGCTTTGGCGGTGTTTGTGTTTTCATCCATCTGTGTGCCCAAAACTCACCAATCAAAACATCGGCTCCAATCAGGATCACCAAGCAGACTTACATGAGCAAATGTGTGCTTATAAATAGGAACAGACACCAAAGTGGGGTCCTCCATTTTCAGTGCGTGTGCAAATCGCAGCCCCCAAATAGAAAAACAAAGAGAGCTTTGTTTCGTAAGATAAAACAGTAACAAAGTGGAGGGGCACACTGACAGTACCACCATGAACAAATTATAAATTTGCATTATTTTATTTTAGAGAAAATTTGTATTAATATGGAATACTTGTACATTTTTACAGGGTACAGTAAAATAATACATATAGACAGTGGAAACTGATCAAATCAGGCAGCTAGATTTCCCATTTCCTTACCTTCTCTGTGTGTTTGGAGCCTACCAGGTCTTCTCTTCCAGTTCTTTATACAAGATAAGGTACATTCTTGTGACATACAGTTGCCCTACTGTGCTGCAGAGCGCCAGAACCTATTACCTCTACCTCTTGTGTTTTGTGCTCACTTCAGCAACATGTATACTATCTGTGAGGTTTTGGAACCCATTGTCCAATCTCCTTCCTCCACCCCACCTCCCCTCACCCTTCCTAGCCCCTAGTAATTACTCTTCTAAGTTCACATTGACTTTCTGTAACTCTCACATTGAGAGAGAACATGTGCATTTGTCTTCCCTTGTCTGGCTCATTTCATTTAACACAATGACTTTCTGTTCCATCCATTTTGTTGCAAATGTCAGGATTTCACTCTTTTTAATGGCTGAATACTATTCCATTGTGTATATATACCACATTTTCTTTATCCATGCCTCTGTGGATGGATGCCTAGGTTGATCCCATCTTAGTTATTGTGAATAGCTGCAATGAACATGGGAATGCAAGTAGATGTCTCTTTCATATGCTAATTTCATTTCCTTTGGCTATATACCAAGAGCTGGAATAGCTGAGTCACATAGTAGATCTGTTTTTAGTTTTTAAAAAAGATTTATTTATTTGAAAGTCAGAGTTACATAGAGAAGGAGAGAGAGAGAGGTCTTCCATCCGCTGGTTCACTCCCCAGTTGTCTGAAGCATCCGGAGCTGCACCGATGCAAAAGCCAGGAGCTTCTTCCGGGTCTCCCACACAGGCACAGGGGCCCACAAACAATAGAGAGCTGGATCAGAAGTGGAGCAGCCGGGTCTCCAACTGGCGCCCATATGGGATGCCGGCACTGCAGGTGGCAGCTTTACCTACTCTGCCGCAGTGCTGGCCCCCTGTAGCTATATCTTGAAGTGTCCCCTCTGTTTGTAGCACTTTCATAGCTTTTTTTTTTTTTTTAAGATTTTATTTATTTGAAAGTCAGAGTTACACAGAGACAGGAGAGGCAGAGAGAGAGAGGTCTTCCATCCGCTGGTTCACTCCCCAATTGGCTGCAACGACCGGAGCTGTGCCGATCTGAAGCTGGGAGCCAGGAGCTTCTTCCAGGTTTCCTACCTTCTACTGCTTTCCCAGGCCATAGCAGAGAGCTGGATTGGAAGTGGAGCAGCTGGGTCTAGAACCAGCGCCCATTTGGGATGCTGGCGCTTCAGGCCAGGGCGTTAACCCACTGCGCCACAGCGCTGGCCCCAGCACTTTCATAGTTTTATTCTTACATGTAGGCCTTTCACCCCTTTGGAGTTGGTTTTTGTTCATGGGGAAGGCAGGGAGGGGTGCTGTTTAAATCCTGTCTATGGACATGCAGTTTTCCCCAAGCCATTTATCGAGGAGGCCGTCCTTGCTGCGGTGTATATTCTTGGTGCCTTTGTTGCGAATCAGTTGGCTGTGGATGTGTGGATTCATTGTGCTGATGTGATTTATTACATTTATTGATTTGCATATGTAGAACCACCCCTCTATCCCTGGGATAAATCCCACTTGGTCATGGTGCATGATCTTTTTGATGTGCTGTTAAATTCAATTTGCTAGTGTTTTATTGAAATCTGTGTTGATCAGGATGTTGGTCTCTAGTTTCCTTTATTTGTCGTTTCTTGTATGGTTTTGGAATCAAAGTAATGCTGGCCTCGTAGAATGAAGTCTCTCCCTCTCGATTTTTTAGAATAGTCTGGGAAAATTTTATGTTGGTTCTTCCTTAAAAGTTTTGTAGAATTTGTGAAGCCCTGTGGTCCTGGGTTTTTCTTTGTTGGGAGACTTCTTATTACAGATTCAGTCTCATTACTCACTGTTAGTCTGTTCAGGCTTTCTATGTCTTCACAGTTCAATTTTAGTAAGTTATATATGCCCACAAATTTATCCATTTCTTCTAGATTTTTAAATTTGTTGCCACATAACTGTTTATAACAATCCCTAATGATCTTTAGAATTTTCTCTCTGTGTGTCTGTGTGTCTCCCTCTCTTTCTCTTTTTTGGTCAGTTTTTGTCTTAAAATCTACAAGCCACCAGTGTTCAGTCATGGGGGTCTACCCTGGGGATCTTACATGATCTCAAGCACCCCCCAAAGGCCCACCTCCAAACACCCTAGTCTGGTTGAGCTCCCACCTCACAACACCTTGCCATGGCGATTAAATTCCACTGTGAGCTCTGGAAGGGGATGAACCATGCAGTGTCTGTTAGCCCCAGCAGGAGAGGAGCCCTTTGTCTGGCAAGGGAGGCCCAGGAGGGTAAGGGTTGCATGGTCTGGGTTAACAGAGTGCCTGCTTTAAAAAATATTTAGTAATTTATTTATTTGAAAGGCAGAATTATTTGAGCGGCAGAGAGAGAGAGGCCTTCCATCTGCAGGTTCATTCCTCAGATGGCCTGGAGCTGTGCCGATCTGAAGCCAAGAAGCCTGGAGCTTCTTCCAAGTCTCCCGCACAGGTGCAGGGGCCCAAGCACTTGGGCCATCTTCTGCTGCTCTCCCAGGCCACAGCAGAGCTGGATAGAAAGTAGAGCATCTGGGACTCAAGCCGGCGCCCATATTGGATGGCGGCGCCGCAGGTGGTGGCTTTACCGGCTACGCCACAGCACCGGCCCCCTGAATGCTTTCTTTCCTGGCCAGTGCTCCAGTGGTTCCATAGGAGACCTGGAGACGTGGAGCTGTAACTGATCTTGTACTAGAATTTGGTTTCCAGCTACAGTCAGCCCCATGACTACAGGAGATAAATTATTTTTACTACAGACATCAGAAGTCGGTGACTTAAGGTTGCTTTCCAACACCAGCACTCCTCTAGTTCACCGAACTCCAGCTGAAGGAAAAGGAGGTGAGTAAGGAAGCTGTATCCCGTGGTTCCCACGAGGAGGCCAGCTGACAGTGGTGAAGCACCCAGGAAGCTACTGCTGCAAAAGCTGCTTGCAGGTGTGCGCCCTCTGCTGGAGGGGTGGAGGCACCTCCTCATTGCAGGACTGGACGTGTGGCACTCTGTGCAATTAGCCATTATCAGAAATCCGCTGAGCCTCTGATTCGCAAATTCCCCTTCCTGCATGTGGCGTGAGAAATCACTCAGAACTTCAAAATAAATCTGCACTTCCAGAGCGCAGCTTCTCGTGCTTTGTGGGAGGCAAGTGAGGCCTCTCTGTGTGCTACCCATGCCAAGTCTGTAATAAATTGTGACAGAGACATCCGGCCAGCAGGCTGCATATGTGCAGAACGTGCTTAAAATCCACCAGGATGAGCAAAATGTCATCCTCAACCATTATTTTCTCTTTTTTTGTTATTGGTAGTGCTGAATATTAGATTTTGTTCTTTTCTTTTTTCTTTTTCTTTCTCTCTCCTTTTTTTTTTTTTTTTTTTTTTGTAGATTCTTTTCCCTATGGGATCGAAAAGTACAGAAGTATGTGATTGCAAATAGAAAAATGAAGGGAGGGTGGTGCTGTGGCGCAGTAGGTTAATCCTCCATCTGTGACACCAGCATCCCCTATGGGCGCCAGTTCTAGTCCCGGCTGCTCCACTTCCAATCCAGCTCTCTGCTGTGGCCTGGGAAAGCAGTAGAAGATGGCCCAAGTGCTTGGGCCCCTGCACCCACATGGGAGACCCGGAGGAAGCTCCTGGCTCCTGGCTCCTGGCTTCTACCTGGCCCAGCCCTGGTGGTTGAGGCCATTTCAGGAATGAAGCAGTGGATGCAAGACCTTTCTGTCTGTCTCTCCCTCTCACTGTCTATAACTCTACCTCTGAAATAAATAAATAAAATCTTAAAAAAGGAAAAATAGGGGACAGAAATCAGATATTGGCAGTTTTTCCATTCATTTGTGTGTCAATTTTTAATATAAATGTGAGGACATGAAGCATTATTGCAAGTCAAAATGTTTCGGTGAACAAGGTGCAGCAGTTCAACTTTATAACCATTATAAATAAACCTGCTAAATTTCTGACATTGCCGGAACAAACGATTAGGTTTTTGAATGTTTTTTGTAACGTTTTTACCATACATTAGGTTCCCCCCATTCACTGTACTCTCCTGGGTTGTCCTCCATGCAGGGATGTGTTTTTAATGTTGTGTGTCTTTTGTGCTGTTCCTGTGAATTTGGTATTAAGATAATTAAACTATTGAAAAAAAGAAAGTCAGTGGCTGAAGACTTATCTTGAGCCAAAGTGTAGGATACTGAGCTTGTTCTGGTTCTTTACTCTGTCCCGAGCAGTAAAAAGGAACCCATCTTCACCCCCAGGTTTTCAACCCCCCTCTGCCCCCTGCTGTTCTGCGGCAGGGCCTGCAGGGCATCACTCATGCAGGTGCAGGTGCGACTGAAGCTCACGGTCATCTGGCTGCAGGCCAGGGGCTGCCTCCCGCGGCAGCGGGATGTTCAAGGCCCCCACAGAAAAACCAAGTCCTGTCCAGTCCCACTTGATGTATGAGTTACAAGTCATAGTTCTTAGTTATGTCTCATGGAAAGGACACGTCTCCAAAATTGTCCCAAGGGGATGTGCAGACCCGATGGAGCAGTCACCACAGAGAAGCAAGACAATGCTGTGAGTCAACCACCATTTCGAAAGTGAGAAGACGGAAGAGTATAATCACGTGAATGCTGTTGAGCCTTCAAGTTACAGGTTACGCCTTTTTTAATCAAGTTAATTCTGCAGAATATAAGTAGTTAAAAAGTTTCTCAGTTCAACTTATGAAAATAGCACAGTATCAATACCAGAGCCTAAAAGAGAGAGAAGTCTTTGAAGAATACATAATTGTCATGTAAACTATTTTTTGTCATATAAACTATTTTTTGGTCATATAAACTATTTTAAAAGGTGAGAAAAGATAGAAAACTATTTTACTGACTAGCATATCCTGAAATCCAAAGGTGGACAAGAACAAGAGAAAAAATATATATATGATCCCATTGATTAATAATAAAGCAAAAATCCTAAATAAAATGTTAGTAAATTAAATCCAGCAGTGTATTCTGTATTCAAAAGGCAGAGTAACAGAAAGGTGGAAGCAGAAGGAGATCGTCCACCCCCTGGTTCACTCCCCGAATGCCCACAACAGCCAGGGCTGGGCCAGGCAGAAGCCAGGAGCTGCGAACTCAGCTCAGGTTTCCCACATGACTGGCTGGGACCCAACCACTTGAGCCACCACTGCTGCCTCCCAGGGTGTGCATTGGCAGGGAGCTGGAATCAGAAACAAAGCCAATACTCAAACCCAAGCACTCCAATACAGGGTGCAGGCCCAAGCAACATCTTCACCATTGTGCCAAACACCCACCTCCTAGAAGAGTATTCAAAGAGTAATTCAGGGGCCAGCATTGTGGAGTGTTGAGTTAGTCCAAAGCACTGGCATTCCATATGGCCACTGGTTCAAGTCCAGGTTACTCTGGTTCCAATCCAACTCCCTGCTAATGTGCCTGGGAAGTCAGTAGAAAGCCCAAGTGCTTGGGCCCCAGCACCCACACGGGAGACCCAGAAGAAGATTTTGGCTCCTGGGTTTGGCCTTGCCTAGGCCCAGCCACTGAGGTCATCTGGGGAGTAAACCAGTGGATGAAAGATCTCTGTCTCTCCTTCTCTCTGTAATTCTGACAAATAAATAAATAAATAAATAAATCTTTAAAAAAGAAGAATAACTCATCAGATCTAAAGATTTATCCAAACATTGATACAATGCTCAGCATTAGGATATACATTAATTTATTATATTAATGAATTGACCATAAAATAGTAAGATTATTTTTAATTCAATGTCCATTTATGATTACGAAAAAACCTAGAGAAAGAACATCCTTGATTTGACCAATGGTTTGCATGGTAACAGCCTCTAGTCAGTGCCATACGCCATGGTGAAACAAGAGGAGCCCTCTGGTTGAAGTCAGAGATGAGATGAGGATGACCTTTGCCACCAGCACTGCTCGGAGTGGCTCTAAATGTTCTCATTCAGAAGGAGAAAGGAAGCAATAACAAGTATAAACCATAGATAAGAAGGGGCAAATTGTGATTATTTGCAGATGCCACTCTTGCTTTTATAGAAAAACCTAAGAAAATCAATTGGCAAACTATTACAACTAATAGGGGCATTCAGCAAGGTGAACACATACAAGATCAGCATACAAAAATCAATAGCTTTTCTATATACCAGCAATAACGAATTAGAAGATGTAATAGGGAGTAAGATTCTATGCACAATAGCAATAAAACTATTAAGTATCCAAGAATAAACCTAAAACTAGAGTTTATTCCAGGCCTATGAGGATAGTTCAAAATGAGGAAATCAATCTTAATTAACCGCATTGATAAAATTTTAAAAATTCAAAAATTTTAGCTATTACTTTAGAGAAAAATCACAAACCATCTCTGTTAAAAAAAAAAAAACACTAAATAAAGCAGGAGACAAGGGGCCAGCATTGTGACATATAGGGTAAAGCCACCATCTGTGACACTGGCATCTCATATGGGCGCCAGTTTGAGTCCCTGCAAAAAGACACAAAGACATTTCAGCTGTGATAAAGAGGGCTGTGTGTGTGTGTTGCTTTGTTTTCAGAAACTAAGAGCAAACATCCTAATATTAAAGGCACCGTCGTTGAAGTGAAAAAATGAGGCAGGGACCATATAGTCTCTAAAAGCTATTCTGTGTAAAACTCAAATTGAGGATTTTTTTTTTTTAAATGATGTGTTTATTTGAGAGGCAGAGTAACAGACAGAGGGAGAGACAGAGAGGGAGGTCTTCAACTGGTTCACTCCCCAAATGATCACAATGGCCAGAACTGAGCCAATCCGAAGACAGGAGCCAGGGGCCAGGAGCGTCTTCTGGGTTTCCCACATGGTTCAGGGGCCCAAGCGCTTGAATTATCCTCCACTGCTTTCCCAGGCCATAGCAGGGAGCTGGATCGGAAGAGGAGCAGTCTGATATGAACTGACTGATGCTGCAGGCAGAGGCTTAGCCTACTACGCCACAGGAAACTGATGATTTGACCATGGTTAAAAACCATTTAACCGGGGCTGGCACAGTAGGTTAATCCTCTGCCTGCGTTGCTGGCATCCCATATGGGTGCCAGTTCTAGTCCCAGCTGCCCCTCTTCTGATCCAGCTCTCTGCTGTGGCCCGGGAGGGCAGTGGAGGATGGGCCAAGTCCTTGGGCCCCTGCACCCGCGTTGGAGACCAGGAAGAAGTTCCTGGCTCCTGGCTTTGGATCGGCGCAGCTCTGGCCCATTGCAACCATCTGGGGAGTGAACCAATGGAAAGAAGACCTTTCTCTCTGTCTCTCCCTCTCACTGTCTATATCTCTACCTGATCAAATAAATAAATAAAATCTTTAAAAAAAATTTAACCTCTCCAAGAGCCTACCAAAATGGAATGGGTTGTCTTTGGTTTTCTATTACACAGGAAGATGGAAACTGAACTCTCATCCAGAGACGGAAACTACCCAACAGGTCTTTCATGTTCCCCCTTCAAGGCATTGCCAATCGCTAGCCAGCTCTGGCTCACCCTGCACCTGTCTCCAATTGAATGGAAGAATTTTCAATTTCCCAGACACTCCTAGGACCCAGAGCTGCCTTCGCTCACGTGGAGGTGGGGCCTAACACACAGGCCTCCCCATGCCGCTCAGCATCTCTGGGCACAGAAAGCGGCTTACCCCACCGTGCCAGAATTCCCGCCCTTCGGTTACTTCCTCATGCTCAAGAGTTGTAGGCATATTTTGTTTTTCTTTTTAAAGATTTATTTGTTTACTTGAGAGGTGGAGTTACAGACAGAGAGAGGGAGAGACAGAGAGAAAGGTCTTCCTTCCGCTGGGTCACTCCCCAAATGACCACAATGGCCAGAGCTGGTCTGATCCAAAGCCAGGAGCCAGGAGCTTATTCTGGGTCTCCCATGCGAGCACAGGGGCCCGAGGACTTGGGCCATCCTCCACTGCTTTCCCAGGCACATTAGCAGGGAGCTTATCAGAAGAAGAGCAGCCAGACATCCAACTGGTGCCCATTGGATGGGATGCCAGCCGCGGGGGACGCTTAACCTACCTGTGCTTAACCTACTACTCCACAGCGCCGGCCCCTGCAGGCAAATTTTGAAATCCTATCCCTCCTTCTTTGTTTTGGATACTGCGGACTAGGTTTCTGTTTATTAAAATAATAATAATAATAAAAAGAACCCTCCAAGATGGATTCTAAACAAAGAGATGGGTGGCTTTCAAGCAAGAGGGCCCTGAAGTTACACCGGTCGCCTCCGGGTCCGGGGAAGAGCGCGCGTGCCTCACTGCGCGAGCCTGGCAGACCAACTGGAGGTGAGTGGAGGGTTGTTGGAGGCCCCAGCCCAGCTCCGGGGCAAGCAGATCTGCGCAGAGGAAGTGGGTGAGGGCACGCGCCCGGTCTCAGTGCCAGAAGAGGGAAAGGGGAAAGCAGGAATGGGCGAGGAGAGAGGTCGGGGCGCGGCGGAGCGGGCGCGGGGTCTCCCCCACGGCCCTGCGCAGTTCCTCCGCGATGGGCAAGGGCCCAGGCTTGCAAACTCCCAACGGATGGGGACGGACCTGAGTGAGGAGACGCTTCAGGGAAGGTAGAGCCAGCGCTCAGCCTCCAGGACAGTAAGGAGGATGGAAGAGGGGCGAAATGTGCAGGTGACGTTTTCTACACTGTGAACAAACCCGGGGAATAGATCTTCCTTACCTACCGCAGCCGCGAGGCCTGGATAGTAGACTCTGCAGGGAGAGAGGAGCACCCAAGGGCAGGGCACCACAGGCAGGGTGCCGCTCACAGGGGAGACGGCGGCTGGTGAGGCTCAGCACGCGCAGGTCCCGGCGTCCCCTCGGCCTGTTGGAAAGTCTGGGCAACCTCGAGCCTCCCAATAAATAGCCTGGAGAAGACGGAACCCTCTCTCCCAGAGGAAGCAGCACTGAGCACGGTGCACACGGAGCCCAGGGCAGCTGTTCCGGAAGTAAAGAAGAAAGGTTTAGCTAATTCTTGGAGGCAGAACAAGGCAGGGCAGATCGCTGGGACCACTGGGGCAGCAGCTGCCCGGAAGGGATGCCCCTACTAAGCCCGCAGGCAACAGCAAGGGGGCTTGCAGAGCCAGGAAGCCAGGGGAGCTGTCCCGGCCCAACTCCACTCCCAGGCGGGGCGCTCCTCCTGAAAACAAGTACTTGGGTCCCTGCCGCATACGTGAGACAGAGACAGACTCTCCCAATGCCTGCAGCTTCCAGAGCTGGGCCAGACCTAAGCCAGGAGCCCAGAATTTAATGCAGGTGTCCTCCGTGGGGAAGGAACTAAATCACTTGAGCCCTCATCTGCTGCCTCCCAGGGTGCGCACTAGCAGGAGGCCGGACAGGAAGCAGAGGAGCCAGGATGTGAACCGCTCACCCTGATGAGATGACGTGGTGAAGTAAGAGCAGCACCACACACCTGCCCCTCTCTTCAGTCTGAGAGAGAAGAATGCAGGTAAACAAGATTCGGCATGTATGCAACAGCAGGACTTGAAGAAAGTCAAAGTAATGGAACAAAACATATACTGAGAACTATCATCCAAAGAAACCTTCCTGCAATGTGGCAAAATGTTTTTTTAATTAAAAAGCATGCAGAGAAATACTTTCTAAGGGGCCAGTGCTGTGTCTTAGGGGGGAAAGCCACCGCCTGCAGTAGCGGCATCCCATGGGGCCATGGTTCGAGTCCTGGCTGCTCCACTTCTTATCCAGCTCTCTGCTATGGCCTGGAAAAGCAGTACAAGATGGCCCAAGTCCTTGGGCCCCTGCACCCACGTGGGAGACAAAGAAGAAGCTCCTGGCTACTGGCTTTGGGTCAGCCCAGCCCTGGCCATTGTGGCCATTTGGGGAGTAAACCAGTGGATTGAAGATCTGTCTGGCTCTCTTAGTCTGTAACTCTGCCTTTCAAATAAATAAATAAATCTTTAAAAAATACTTTTTAATTAAAAAACAAGCATTAGTTTTATCAATAATTCAAATGAAGTTAATTCATATTAAATTAAAGTAATTTCAAATTGTCAAAGCAAAACCTAGCCTTGTGTTACATTTAAAACATAAAGTGGCTGTGCCACTCTTTATCAAAGAGAAGCTGGGTTGAGAGGGACAAAGCTTTACTGTGACAACCGTGATGCTGGTGGCCTCATGACCTTCTGTTCCATTGAGTTGGTCTAAAAGAGTCTCCTGGCCAGAGGTGAGGCTCCCCTCTGCTACCTGAAACAGGTGGCGGCACCTACACACAGAGAGGCTGCGGGGTGCTCCATCTCCTGTCAAACAGATGGCCAACGGCTCAGATTTTGGTACTTGATCCATTGTCTCTCTTAGTAAGAAGCTGGGATTGGGAGCAGAGCCAAGACTCCAAGCCAGGTACTCCAATGTGAGACACAGGCATCCCAAGCAGCATCTTAGCCACTGCGCCAAATGCCTGCTTCTTGTTGCCTGCCTATTCTCTTTCTGAGCCTTTAAATTTCTTATGTGAATTCAATCAAGGAGGAGCCAGTGTTGTGGTGCAGCAGGTTAAACCACTACCACCTACAGTGCTGGCATTCCATATCAGAGTACCAGTTCATGTCCCCACTACTCTGCTTCCAATTCAACTCCCTGCTGATGTGCCTGGGAAAGCAGCGGAAGATGGCCCAAGACCCCGGGCTCCTGTACCCACATGGGAGACCTAGATGACCTGGCTCCTGCTGTGTCATTTGGGGAGTGAACCAGGGAATGGATGATCTCTCTCTCTCTCTCTCTCTCTCTCTCTCTCTCCCTCCCCACCCCCGTAATTCTACCTTTCAAATAAAATGTTTAAAAATAAGTAAGTGAACTTAAATATTTAAAAATAAATAAAAAGAGAAGAAAAAACTACCCTACTCTTGGCAGGCTTTGAACATGTTGGTTCACATGTTCCTGACAGAAAGCTGCAATTCCAGGGCCGGCGCTGTGGCTCACTGGGTTAATCCTCTGCCTGCGGCGCGGGCATCCCATATGGGTGGCGCTGGGTTCTAGTCCCAGCTGCTCCTCCTCCAGTCCAGCTCTCTGCTGTGGCCGGGGGCGGGGGAGGGGGGGCGGCAGTGGAGGATGGCCCAAGTGCTTGGGCGCCTACACCCACATGAAAGACCAGGAAGAAGCTCCTGGCTCTTGGCTTCAGATCGGCACAGCACCAGCCGTAGTGGCTATTTGGGGAGTGAACCAACGGAAGGAAGACCTTTCTTTCTGTCTCTCTCACTGTCTATAACTCTACCTGTCAAATAAATAAAAATAAATTAATTTTAAAAAGAAAGAAAGCTGTAATTTCATTCTGAATGTGCACTCTTAGCTTACTCAAGATATTTCTCAAGTTTCCTTAGGCCACTCTGAATATGTGTCTTGTGGCTCTTGGATTACAGCTTTTCTCTTCTGTTTGGAAATTTATGCCTACTTTAGGAACTAGGAAAAGTTATCAATGACTCCAACAGAGCAGCATATGTTTAACTTAAAGAAGAGAGACTTAGCAACCCAGTGCCATGGTAGATAGTGTTTAGGTCCTGATTTCAATAAACCAACTATAAAAAGACATTTGGGGACAACTGGGAGAAAACGTGAGCTGGTCATTAGATGGTATTAGGGAGTAGTTAATTTTGCTGGGTATGATAATGACATTGTAGCAAAAAGTTAGCCTGTATGTGTCAAAGGTTTTCAGTAAAGAATTTAAAAGTGAAACGACACAGTATCTGAGTTCTCTAAAATACTCCAGCAAAAGAAAGAAAAGGGTTGTGGTGAGGACCAAGTATAATGAATAAGAGCGGGAAAATGTTGGTACTTGTTGAATAGAATGATAGGTGCTTGGAGGCTTATTATACCACTCACTCTGAGAAGGTCTGAAATTTTCCATAATAAAAAGGCATGAACTCCCTCACTTGCATGTCTCCCCAGGTGAAGCCACTGAACCCAAGAACAAATGTTAGATCAAATAAAAAATTTAATATAAATGACTTTCTTTAATTGCTTTCTTTGGTCTTTGAAATCTTTTAACAGAGAAAAGTGAGCATATTATGGAAAAAATAAAAGACCATCGTCACAGTCTGTTAATCCCATATGGTTCCCATGAGAAGGATAAATAGTTATGCGGCAGTTTTATGGGATCCTGGCCCCAATATAGGAAAAATTCCCGAAGGACTCTGAACTGTTTTTAGTCACAACACTTCTGATCCCAGTGTGTGGGGTATTTTTGCACACGAACAACCAATTCTCCAACTTTCAGTGTCCCGCCACTCAATTCTGACACTAACTTCCGGGAGTGAGCACAGACCCAACTAGCTAAGTTCTCAATCCCACAGGCTGCCCCCATTTCAGACTCCACTCAAAAGTCCCTGGGTAGTCCCTACCCTTCTGACCAACCAAATAGAAGCCAAGGGTTTCAACGACCCCCTCTTTAGAGTCAGAGTCATTTGTTTGCTGGAATAACTCACAAGACACAAGAAATACGTTTCTTGGTGTCCGTGTTTACTATAAAGTGATAGCACACTGCTGCAAATGCAGAGTTCCTTTGGTGCGGTCTGGAAGGTTCTGGGTGTAGGCGCTTCTGTCCCCATGGACTTGGGGGCACATGACCCTTCCAGGGCATGAATGTGCACCAGGCACTTTCTGAATCCCATTATTCAGGGGTTGATTAAAATCACTGAGTGTTGGTGATTGATACAATCTCCACCCACCCTGCAATCAGGTGACTGGAGCCCCTGGCAACCAGCCCCATCCTGGAGCCATGTAGGGACCACCAAATGGAGCCTTATTTGCATAAATTGAAGTATTATTGAAAGGGGATGCTTATGAATAACAAAAGATGCTCCTGTCACTCAGGAAACGCCAAGCCCTCTGTCGAGAACTGGGACAAAGGGCAAATATGTATTTCTTACCACACCACAGGCTGCCCACACCCCTCCTTCATCTGCTGTTCTTCTTTTTTTTTTTTTTTTAATCATTGTGGACAAATAGGGAGAGACTGAACATGAAGTCATCTCTTTTTTTATGAAAAGAGGTGAAGTGAACATCCTGGTCCTGTTCTGCAAATTCACTATGTGCTTTTTTTATTAAATTATTATTCGAGAGGCAGAGACACACAGTTCCCCTCTGCTGGTTTACTCTCCACATACCTGCAGTGGCCATGAATGCACCGGATTGCAGCTGGAAACCAGGAACTCAATCTTGGGCTTCCATATGGGTGGCAGGAGCCCGATTATTCGAACCCTTACCTACTGCCTCCCAGAATCTGCATTAGCAGGAAGCTGGAGTCAGGACTGGAGTCGGAACTCCAGTGCAGGAAGGCACTCTGCTATGGGACAAAGGCATTTTGTCAGCCAGGCTCAAAATGCATCTCTGACAATAATCTCTTATTTGACCAGCCAAAGCAAAGTAAATGGGTATGTGTGTGTGGCCCTCGGCTTCAATGCACTGGTTCAGTGTCAGCATAAACACATTAGGGCTACAAGGACAATCACCTGAAGTTTCCAGGTGAGCCCAGCTTTCCCCTAGCACACAGAGGACCATTTGTTTTATTTTTAATTTTTTTTTTTAATTTTTGACAGGCAGAGTGGACAGTGAGAGAGAGAGACAGAGAGAAAGGTCTTCCTTTTCCGTTGGTTCACCCTCCAATGGCTGCCACGGCTGGCGCACCGCGCTGATCCGAAGCCAGGAGCCAGGTGCTTTTCCTGGTTTCCCATGTGGGTGCAGGGCCCAAGCACTTGGGCCATCCTCCACTGCACTCCCGGGCCACAGCAGAGAGCTGGACAGGAAGAGGAGTGACCAGGACAGAATCCGGCGCCCCGACCGGGACTAGAACCCTGTGTGCCGGCGCCGCAGGCGGAGGAGGATTAGCCTAGTGAGCCGAGGTGCCGGCCACAGAGGACCATTTGGAAAGCATGTCCTCTTCTGCATGCTCTTCTTTTGAGAACCAAAACCTGCTTCAGGATAGCATAAACGCTTAGCAGTTCCACACCTGGGAAGTGAGGCCCCACCTGCTCGGCCCCCAGCTTCTGCCTGCTTTGCTGCTGCAAGTTCACACCTGTAACCTTGGGAGACACTGGACCCCCATCCCCACCCCACCACACAGGGGTCCAGCAATGCCTGGCAGGTTCACAAGTCCACATTCCCTTCACCCTGTGAGCCCCTAGCCAGTCATGGGCCAAGAGTACAAAAGCTCATCTCCTTAGCACAGGCTGACAGGTGCGGTGACAGCGCGGGCTCCACCTGCAGCTATGGCCTGCCGTGCTGGGCCTCTGCTGCCCTTCCCCTGAGGACTCTCCCAGGAGCCCTGCCTTAGGAGCATTCACACAGCTACAGCCAGTGAGAGTGGAGACCAGAATTGAATCCCGGAGCACATAAAGCCAGGGAGGCCTCCTCAGAAGTGATCTCAACCTTGCTCAATTTGCAAACATAAGTGAAATTCTACTTGGGTCATTTCTGATGAACACTTCTGTTAGAAATAAAACCAAATTCAACCAATCAGAAGTAGTCAACACAATTTGAAGTATGTAGCCAGGGCTGTTCCAGCAGGGTAGACCAAAAAAGGCAGTTTTGTGTCTGAAAACCGTAGCATAATGCCTTCTGCATTTTCTTCACAAATCCTTGCCTCTGCTTTGCCGATGGAACACAAAGGTTGTTTTGTGTGGATTTCCCAATTCATTGTTTCTTTTTTTTTGTATTTTTTAAAAGATTTATTTATTTATTTGAAAGTCAGAGTTACTCAGAGAAAGAGGCAGAGAGAGAGAGAGAGGCATTTGATCCCCTGGTTCACTCCCATTTGGCCACAACGTCCGGAGCTGTGCCCCTCCGAAGCCAGGAGCCTGGAGCTTCTTCTGGGTCTCCTACGCGGGTGCAGGGGCCCAAGGACTTGGGCCATCTTCTACTGCTTTCCCAGGCTGTAGCAGAGAACTGGATCGGAAGTGGAGCAGCTGGGTCTCAAACCAGTGCCCATATGGGATGCCAGCACTTCAGGCCAGGGTGTTAACCTGTTGGACCACAGCGCTGGCCCCAACTCATCATTTGTTGCTCTTTAAAATTTTATTGTGCTCTAACTTACTTTTGTAAAAACTTGTATTTTGTGATTTATTTTTGTTTATTTGGAAGGCAGAGAAACAGAAAACTCATCTGCTGGTTCATTCGCCAAATGCCCACAACAGGCAAGGCTGGGCCAGGCTGAAGCTAGGAGTCAGGAACTCCAACCAGGTCTCCGGGGAGGGTAGCAGAAATCCAAGAACTTGAGCTGTCACCTACTGCTTCCCAGGGGACATTAACAGGAAGCTGGAATTAAAACTGTGTGTTTAGGGGGGGGGTGGCAGAGCGGCACTGTGGCATACTGGGTAAAGCCACTGCCTGCAGCGCCGACATCCCATACAGGTGCCAGTTTGAGTGTCGGCTGCTCCACTTCTGATCCAGCTCTGCTGTGGCCTGGGAAAGTGGTGGAGGATGGCCCAAGTCATTGGGCCCCAGCACCCATGTGGGAGACCGAGAAGAAGCTCCTGGCTCCTAGCTTTGGATCTGCACAGTTCCAGCCGTTGTGGCCATTTGAGGAGTAACCAGCAGATGGAAGACCTCTCTCTGTCTCTAACTCTCTAGCTCTGTCTTTCAAATAAATAAAAAAAACCTTATTTTTTAAAAGAACTATATTTTAATTTTATTTATTTATTTATTTGAAAGAGTTACACGGAGATAAGGAGAGGCAGGGAGAGAAAGAGGTTTTCCATCCACTGTTTCTTTTTCTTTTATTTTCTTTTTCTTTTTTCTTTTTTTTTTTTTTTTACAGGCAGAATGGACAGTGAGAGAGAGAGAGGCAGAGAGAAAGGTTTTCTTTTCTTTTTTTTTTAAATTTTTTATTTATTTATTTATTTTTTTGACAGGCAGAGTGGACATTGAGAGAGAGAGGCAGAGAGAAAGGTCTTCCTTTTGCCGTTGGTTCACCCTCCAATGACCGCCGTGGCCGGTGCGCTGCGGCCTGCGCACCGTGCTGATCCGATGGCAGGAGCCAGGTACTTCTCCTGGTCTCCCATGGGGTGCAGGGCCCAAGGACTTGGGCCATCCTCCACTGCACTCCCTGGCCATAGCAGAGAGCTGGCCTGGAAGAGGGACAACCGGGACAGAATCCAGCGCCCCGACCGGGACTAGAACCCGGTATGCCACTGCCGCAAGGCGGAGGATTAGCCTAGTGAGCCGTGGCACCGGCTAGAGAGAAAGGTTTTCCTTTACCGTTGGTTCACCCACCGCACCGCGCTGACCCGAAGCCAGGAGCCAGGGGCTTCTCCTGGTCTCCCATCCTCCACTGTAGCAGAGAGCTGGGTGGGAAGTGGAGCAGCCAGGACCCGAACCAGCGCCCATATGGGATGCCAGCAGTGCAGGCAGCAGCTCTACCCGCTAAGCCCCAGCAGCGGCCCCAAGAATGCGCTCTTTAATTTCCAGAGACTTGTGAAGTTTCCAGCTTTATTTGCCTGTTCCAGCTGTTCCACTTCTGCTCTAGCTCCCTGCTGATGGCCTGGGAAAGCCTCAGAATGATGGCTCAACTACGTGGGCCCCTGCTGCCCATGTGGGAGACCAGGATGGCGTTCCTGGCTCCTGGCGTCCACCTGGCCTAGCCCTGGCTGGTGCAGCCATGTAAGGTATGGGAGATTCTCTCTCTTCGTTCTGCTCTACCTTTCAAATCAATATTTTCAAAATTAAAAAAAAAAATATTCTCTGGTTCCTGGTGGTGTGCCCCCATAGTAGCACTGTCCACACCTCTGAGTGAAAGTGGTTCCTGCTTCTTGAGTGCTCAATGGCAGTCCCATCACATGTTTTGCCTACAACCTGGGGTGGGGGTGGTGTTCTGATGCTGTCTCTGATCTGAGAGCCAGGACAGGGCAGGAGAACCTGGGTTGATGGCAGGGTTAGGAAAGAACATCTTAGATAGGCGATAACTTGGCCTCGGTGGGGTGGGCCAAGCAAGGCATAGACAGAGATGTGGCAAAACTGAGTGGGCTCTTGTGGCCAGCCTGCAGCACAAAGAACCGGGTTTCCTGAAACAGAGAGTGGGAATGCGGGGACAAGGACACAAAGAATGGAGCCAAGACAAATCCTGATCATGGCTCGTTTATTCAGCAAGTCCAGTAGTATTTAAACATGACCAGTTGTACACAAGAAGGCACACAGAGGATTTACATATCTTAAAAGACTTTTGGGGTTACAAAGAGTTCCTGATACAGTTCTTCTGCTTAACAGATCACAAAGTGTTATCAATCATAGATTACAAGAGTATAAGAAAACACCTAGTTAATAAATGGAGGTTTAAGGTGTGGCTGATTATCTACATCATCTCTTTTGAGAAGTCTAGCAGTGAGATAGGATTCTTCCTGCCTCTTCCTGGAATCTCCTTAGCCTAAGTGTCTGTGCTGGGATGTCTCCATATGTTTAAGTGTAAACAAAAGGGGCTATTGCCTGTGGCTGCCCACAGGACAGGAGCTGGGAAGAGGCAAGAAGAATGTGAAGCTACCAAGCTAGAGCCTTTTGGGAGTTGACTGTGAAGTTGGATAGCAGGTGTGCAGTGTAGGAAGCCTGGAGGTATACAATGGCCCCTTTTAACGGAAGTGTAAGCTTTGGCCGTGTGCAGGGTTAGCTCAGCCTCTGAAGCTGTTTCCTGGAATGTGTCTTAGTCTGTTCTGTTTGTGCTGCTGAAACAAAGTCCCATAAACTAGGTGGCTTATAAGTGACAGAAATTTATTCCTCCACAGTTTTGGAGAGTGGGACATCCAAGTTCAAGGTGCCAGCAGATTCGCTGGCTGGTGAGGGCTTGCTGGCTGCCTTGTGGACAGCCATCTTCTCACTATACCTTCCTGTGGGGGAAGTAAAGAACTCTGGTCTCTGCCTCCCTGAAGGCACTCACTTCTTTCATGAGAGCTCTCCTCTCATGGCCTAATCTCTTCCCAAAGACCCAACACACTGGGGATCAGGGTTCAGCCTAGGAATCTGGGGGAGACATAGTTCAGTCCCTGCTAGGTTCTCAGGAAGCTCAAGCTGCTGGGTGCCAGAGGGGTAGTTAACAGTCTTCCACCTGGGCCAACTCACTTCACCTCCGTGGACCTCTGGATTCTTACATGAATTTAAGTTGTCTTCTGGAGTCATGATAGGAAAGAAAAGAAATGAGGTAAAAATCTTAGAAAGTGCATCCACTTCATTGAATCCCAGGAAGACATCTGGGGCGGCGGGCCATCTTTGGAAGAGTCCCTGGAGTGAGATCTCGGCAGGGCATAGTGGAGCATTCCTCTAGACTCCTAGCTGCACTGGTAGATAGAAATAGCTTAGGAAGAGCTTGCATTTTGAGGACAGGCAGAGTGCTGTGGGACCCCTGCATCCCACAGCACCATGCCTGGGTTGGAGTCCTGGCTCCACTTCCATTCCCAGCTCCTGCTCACGCACACCCTAGGAGGCAGCAGCGATGACTCCAGTGCTCGAGTCCCTGCCACACAGATGGGAGGCCTAGCTTGAGTTCCAGGTTCCTGATTTTCACCTGACCCGGTCTCTGCTCTTGTGAGCATCTGGGGAGGGAATCAGCAGATGAAAAATGTGCTCTCTGAGTCTCTGTCCCTGTCTCTCTGTCTTTTAAATAAAACACGAGGCAACAATTTTAAAAGAATGTGTGCTTTAGAAATGTTACTCCCTGTGTGGAGGGTGCACTGGTTGGAGTCCATTCTAGTATCAGGCCAGTTGAGGCGATTGCAGGCTTCAAGGCGAGGGCTGGGGAAGAGCTGGACTAGGATGAGATCAGCAGGGAGGGAGACAGCTGTATGGAATTTGAGTGGGGCTGGACTCTTGACCTTCTAATTTTTTTTGTGCAGGATCCTACAGCTGAATATCTATTCCAGTTACTAGACAACAACAGAGAGAGGTACACCCCTCCCACACTTGAGGAAATCGAGGAGTATTTGCAGGACCTCTGTGAGCCACATAAGGAAGAGGCAGAAACACCGGCAGTGCCTCTGCCTGCCTGTGGTGAGGGAAGCCAACAAGAGTCAGCCCAGAGCCTGGCGATGCCGACCTTGACCCCCACAGTGCCTTCTGAGCGTCTGAACATCCCCGGGACCGTCCTCATCCAGAACTCCACACAACCCTCTGTTACGGACCTTGATAGGCCTCTTGAGGACCAAAGAAAGACTCTTTTCACAGACCAGGAAGTAACCTTTGATCAGACCAAACCCACAGCAGACTCCCAGATGACAGGTGTCACTGACATTCCGAAGATGACACCGACTGATGGTCAGAAGTCAGCTGGCACTGCCGGCAAGCTGACAGTGTCCAGTGAAGACAGCCAGTTGAAGACCCTCGGCATGATCCAGATGACATGGGATGATCAGATCAATACACCCAGTGAGAACCAGACTATCCATGGAGCTCAGATGACAACTCTTACAGAGCGGCATGGGAGGACTCCCGGTGGTGACCAGATCCTCGATGGGGCCCAGAAGAGCAACACCACTGGTGGCCAGAGATTCTATAGGGGTCAGATAAGCAACTCCACTGATGACCAGACCCTCTATGGTGGTCAGATGAGTGCCCCAACTTGTGGCCAGGCCCTCTATGGAGGCCAGGTGAACTCACCAACTGCTGACCAGACCTTGTATGGGGGCCAGATGAACACCCCAGCTAGTGTGCTGACCCTGAATGTGGGCCAGATGAACTCAACAACTGGTGACCACACACTCTATGGGGGCCAGATGAACACCCCAGCTAGTGACCAGACCCTGTATATGGCCCAGATGAATTCTCCAACTGGTGACAAGACCCTATATGTGGGCCAGATTAACTTGCCAACTGGTGACCAGACTCTCTATGGGGGCCAGATGATGCCCTTCACTGGTAACTGCTCCCTCTCTGGGGGCCAGATGATGACCAATAGTAGCCAAGTCTATGGGACTCAAATGATGCCCCATCAGTCCTTCTCATTGCCACACCCAGGATTTGTATATGCTTCAAGTTTCCTTTTGATGCAAGGACAACCTCCAGAGTACTTTTCAAGTTCTTCTTTGGTTCAAGGACAACTCTTAGAAAAGCAGAATTGGAACCTACAGACCCAGCGCTATCAGCCTCCGAAGAATCCTGAGCTTTTGAAGCCTTATGTCTGTACATATCCTGACTGTGGGAAATCTTACTCAAAGTCTTCCTACCTCCAGATCCATAAGCGTAAACACACAGGTGAGTGAGGACCCAGACATAGGGGTAAGGGGTTTTGGGCCTTTTAAATTTATTTATTTATTTAGAAAGAGTTACAGAGAGATGGGGAAAGACTGATATCTTCCATCTATTGGTTCACTCCGCTAGAAGGCTGCCACGACCAAGGCTGGGCCAGGCCAAAGCCAGGAGCTTCATCCAAGTCTCCCACATAGGTGCAGGGGCCACTGCCTTTTCTAGATCATTAGTAAGCAGCTGGATCGCAGTTGGAGCAGCTAGGACGCAAACTGGTGCCCATACGGGATGCTAGTGTCTCAGGCAGTGGCTTTACCCACTATGCCTCTGGCTTTTGTGGCCTATTAGGGAGCAAACCAATAGATGAAGACCTCTCTCTCTTTCTCTTGTGTAACTCTGACTTTCAAATAAATAAATAGCTCTTAAAAGAAAAAAAAAAAAGAAAGGACAGGGTGAATAAAGTAGTCCTAGGACAGGCTCTGCTCGTGGGCCAGAGTTGTTCTGTGGCATGGATTGTATGCAGGTGATGGAACAAGGAAGGAATATGTTTGGCCCCTTCTGCAGGTTCTTGACCCTGCCTCTACGGGGACTGTGGCTTCATGGACCCCATTCTAGAACTAACAGCCCTGGACGCCCTCCGTTCACTCTTGTTCCTCTTCTTTCTTCTCCTCGTTTCCTTTCTTCCTCTCCTCCTTCATGGTTTTCCTCTGTCCCTCCATCTCCTTTTTACTCACCCCCTCCAGGCATTTCTCCTCTGACTCTTCCTCCCAACGTGCCCCAAACCCTGTTATTCTTGGTCACTTCCCACAGCGCTGCCTGCCATGACCCTGAGATAGGAGTCTCTCCTTGTCTCTCTTGCAGGGGAGAAGCCCTATGAATGCAGTGAGGAAGGATGCCCATGGAGATTCTCCCGCGTGGACGAGCTCAGCAGACACAAGAGGAAGCACTCTGGGGAGCGGCCCTACACGTGTACCAAGTGCGACAAGAGCTTTGCGCGATCTGATCACCTGCGACAGCATCAAAAGTCCATAGATGATTTCCACCCAGAACTATGAACTCCTCAGCCCGAGAGGAAATACATAGGGCTGAAAAATTCTCCCTTATTATTTTTGCTTTCCTGATCATCAGCACTGTGCCAACACAGTGCATGCTTACTATTATTGGTAAGCTTTTTAAAACATTTGTTATTTTTTCTAAAACGTGTGGATTTTCATACAAAAACTGGATCAAACAGCACTGCAGGCAGCTTTACCTGCTACACTACAGCACTGGCCCCAAAATGAACTTATCTTTTAATTCCATTTTCTAAAACCTTGTTGAAGTTCCTTGTACTTTGGAAGTAAATGGATTGAACTCGGAGATCAAAAGCAGTGCTTGAAAGAAAGGATTAAACAATAACTCAAATATATTCTAACTACAAGAGACTTACTTTAGATACAGACACAAATTGTTTGAAAGCAAATGGGTAAAAAAACAATATTCCAACCAAAGCATAAAGAGAAGAGTAGGGCTTGCTATACTAACTTCAGACAAAACAGACTTGAAATCAGAAAAGTAGGCTGGCCCCGTGGCTCCATAGTCTAATCCTCTGCCTGAGGCGCCGGCACATTGGGTTCTAGTCCCCGGTGAAAAATCATTCTACAATAATTACTAGAGACTTTATTAGTTGACTCTTAGAGTGATAGGACAAGCAGGCAGAAGGTAAGTAAAGAAACAGAGGACCTCAACAGCACAATAAACCCACTAGGCAAACAACACACAGATCACTCCACACAACAACAGCAGACCTCCTCAAGGCTACTCTCAATAGACTTTTTTTTTTTTAAGATTTATTTTATTTACTTGAAAGGCAGAGTTGCAAAAAGAGAGAGAAATACAAAGACAGAGAGATCTTCCATCTGCTGGTTCACTCCCCAAATGGCTACAACAGCCATGGCTGAGCCAGGATGAAGCCAGGAGCCAGGAGCTTCTTCCAGGTCTCCTCCATGGGTGCAGGAGTCCAAGAACTTGGGTCATCCTCCAACTAGACTCGGTACCCACAGGAGAGGCCGGTGCCGTGGGCAGCAGCTTATCTCACTACGCCGGCCCCCTCAAGAGGCTTTTTGAGAATAGATATGGGGCTGGCATTGTGGCACAGAGAGCTAAGCCCCAGCTCACAACACCTGCATCCCATCTAGAGTGCTTGTTAGAGTCCAGGCTGTTACACTTCCGATCTAGCTCCCTGTTGATGCTCCTGGGAAGGCAGTGGGTGATGGCCCAAGGACTTGGGCTCCTTCCACCCACATGGGATCCAGGATGGAGTTTCTGGCTTCTGGTTTTGGCTTGGCCAATCCTGGCTGTTGTGGCTATTTGGAGAGTGATAGATCTCTCTTTCTCTGTCTCTTGCCCTCTCTGTTGCTTTGCCTTTTAAATAAATAAATACATCTTTCAGAAATAAATAAAAATGGAGATGATACAAAGTATATTGTCTGACCACGATGGGATGAAGTCACAAATCAATAACAACAACAACAACAAAAACCTGGAAAACTGAAAAATGTATGGAAATTAAGCAACACACTCTTAAACAACCAGTGGATCAAACAAAAAATCATGGCAAAATTTTTTTAATACAGGGAAACATTTCTTGAATGATCAACAACTGGGTGTTTCCACAGTTACGCTAAAGAAACATTCTGTTACCAACATCTCCTGGGAGAAATATAATGGGTAAATCAGCTCAGTTATTTCTTCTTCCATTTTGATTTTTAATTCTCTTGTCTGATACTTGTTATCCAGTAGAAGGCAAATATTGTTGAAAATAAAGATTTTTGGGCTGGCGCTATGGTGTAGTGGGTAGAGCCACTGGCTGCAGTGCCAGCATCCCATATGGATGCCGGTTTGAGTCCGGGATGTTCCACTTCAGATCCAGCTCTCTGCTATGGCCTAGGAAAGCAGTGGGAGATGGCCCAAGTGCTTGGGCCCCTGTATCTGCATGGGAAACCCAGAAGAAGCTCTTGGCTCCTGGCTTTCTTTGCTTTGGCTCAGCTCCAGCCATTGCAGTTATTTGGGAGTGAATGGATGACCTCTCTCTCTCTCTCTCTCTCTGCCTCTCTGTAACTGCCTTTCAAATAAATACATAAATAAATCGTAAAAAAAGAAAGGTTTTTCTATAAGAAAGACATAGATGCTTGCCTAACTCCTAGAAATGTTGTCAGTTCTGCTAGTACTAGGTTACTGGTGACCTCAAGCAGTAGATATAAAATAGATTTCATATTTGCTGAAATCTCAAGTAGGAAGCTGGGAAAATACAAGTCTGCTAGAAAATGATGTAAAGGAAGCTGCAACTCACCAAGAAGCATGAACAGAAATGACCAACACTCTTTGGATACGAGGAAGCAACTTAGCCAGGATGCATACTTGTGTCCTAGGAGATGAGGTAAGCTGGGCTATACTGAGTTAAAATTCTGGTGTTTAATCCTGCTTTGCTACACAAGAAATTGAAAACATACTGTTTGGGGCAGGCACTTGGTACAGCAGTTCAGATGCTGCTTAAGGCACCTACATCCCATATCAGAGTGCCTCTGTTTCAGTGCCAGCCCTGCTCCCAACTCCAGCTTTCTGCTAATATGCACCCTGTTGATGGCTTACGTACTCGGGTCCCTGCCACCCATGTCAGAGACCTGGACTGGGTTCCAGGCTCCTGCCTTCAGCATGGCCCAGCCGCAGCTGTTGTAAGCATTTGGGGCACCAACCAGTAAATGGAAATCAATCAATCAGTCTCTATCTCTCTCTTTCTCTCTCATGCTTTTCAAATAAATAAAAATAAATATTTTTAAAGAAAAGAAGATATCAAAACTTATGAGCTGTAGTAAAACCAGTGCTAAGGGAGAAATTCATAGCTGTTAGTCTCAAATAAACAAAGTTTACACTTGAAGGATTTAGAAAAAGAAGAGCAAATTAAACTCCAGGTTAGCAAGAGGAAAGAAGTAATAAAGATTACATGAGACAAACAAAACGAGAACAGAAAAAGTAGGGAAACATCAGTGAAACCAAACAGTTCATCTAACAGATTCTAACACCAGCACGTCTTCAGCCAGTGACTGGGAGGACTGCCTGGTTTACGACAGTCTTTCCACGCATGTCCATTGTCATTCCCAGATCCAGAGCAGGGTGCCACACTGCTCCCTGTCTCCTCCAATCCACGAGAGCTTCTCTGTGCTGCCCTGGGTGCTTGGGAAGAGGACTGCTCAGGTGTTTGCTAGAATGTTCTCCACTTGCCTGTGTCATGGACACGTGGAGGCTATGGATGTGGAGGAAGAATCCGCAGAGGCAGCATGTCCTAGCGGGAGGGCATCACATGAACATGACTCGTGGAACAACCTCACAGCAACTCTTTGTCTTTGTCTTGACCGTTTTCCCCTCATAGTGGGAACGAGGCAACTCATTGCACTGGTAGCAACTCTGGGAGAACTTGGAGCACAGCAAATGTTTTTGCTCGACCTGTTGAGGATGCATAGTTCCAGGATGCCCAAGCAAGATAAGGAAGCAGAACATATGAGATGAATACGCTTCTGGGTGGGGCACAGGCAAACTCTGCCATGGTGCCCGGGAGAGCAGGAGCCCAGAGACAGGCAGCATCAGAAAAGTCCCCAGGTGACGGAGACGGAGAATGGCTGCTACACCTGTGCCTGTGCTGTTGATCAGCGGCAACACCGTATTCCATTCCAGTGGAGGATGGCCCAGGTCCTTGGGTCCCTGCATCCACGTGGGAAACCAGCACAAAGCTCCTGGCTTCTGATCGGCGCAGCTCTGGCTGTTGGCGGCCAACTGGGGAGTGAACCAGTGGATGGAAGACCCCCCCCCCCCCCGCCTCTCCTTCTTTCTCTGTGTAACTCTGACTTTCACGTAAATAAATCTTAAAAATATTATCAGTCTTGTTCTGGGGCAGATACATGAAGCCATCCTCGGACACACAGTGTCAGCACTCCTTCAGAGCTTATTAGGTTCAAATTCTCCCTGCCCAGCCCACACCCTTGAGGCACAAATTCCAAGGTGAGACCTAGAGGTCTTGACATTAATAAGCTCTCCAGGTGACACTGACAAACACTGAAGCAAATGCAGAGATGCACTATTTTAGAGCAATCATTTTTTTTAAAGATTTATTCATTTATTTGCAAGTCAGAGAGAGAGAGAGAGAGAGAGATTTTCCATCTGCTGGTTCACTCTCCCAGATGGCTGAAATGGCCAGGGCTGGGCCAAGCCAAAGCCAGGAGCTTCTTCCAGGTCTCCTACATGGGTGGCAGAAGCCCAGACAACTTGGGCCATCTTTTGCTGTTTTTTTCCAGGCTATTAGCACAGAGCTGCATCAGAAGTGGAGAAGTCAGGACACCATTCAGCACCCCTATGGGATGTTGGTCCCGAAGGTGGCGACTTTACCTGCTACACTGCGATGCAGGCTCCTAGAGCAATTATTTCAAGTCTGGGATAGACTTACCCTCTCACTTTGAGCATTATGAAGAACACATAGACAAGAATACATGGGTTTAAATCCATTGAAGATTGATTTTGCTTGACAACTGTGAATTTCCCTTTCTCTTCCTCGTTGAATTTTACATTTTTGGAGCTCAGGATAAACAATAGTTATGCATTATCTGAAGATTGCATTAGCCAAAACCCTACAGTCAGTGATCGATTTAAGTAACAGAATTATCATTTCAGAATAATACAATCATTATTAATAATTGGAATCTGGCAGAAAACTCTGACTTGATCCAGGACTTGTAGTGCAATAACTTGACAGGTTCACAAAATTTTTGGTTTTGTCTGAAATTTACAAGTACAACATGTAGTTATTAAAAGTATGTTTCAACTGAATTGCACACCTGTGTTTCCACTTAGAATAATTGATCTTCTGTATCTGAAGGTAATTGAAAATGAAACTCGGTGAAGGGTGGGATGGGAGAGAGTGTGGGAAAGGGCAGGGCAGTTGGAGGGAAGGAGGTTGGGGGGGAAGCCACAACAATACAAAAGTTGCACTTTGTAAAATCACATTTATTAAATAAAAAAGAATTTAAAAATAAGTCTAAATAATAAAATTATATAACTCAGGTAATTTTAAAGAAATTAGGTATTTCACTTTAAAAACTTGTTGCAGGTCAGTTTATTGAGAAAACTGTATGCTGTATGTTAATCCTATTCACTTGATGACCTTGCATGATGTGAACTGGGACTCCAAAGGTCACAGCTGAGAAGTTTCTGAAATTACTTCCCCGTATTTGTTCAGGAACACAAAAATCAAATATCAAGAAATGTTCAGGAAATTCTGAAAATTGCCTCTTCTTATTTTTTCAAAAAGTGGTGATCAACGATCAGGAAGGAAACAGCTTGGAGAAAGGATGAAAATGATACATGTGCTAAACAAAATACAAATTTTGAAAATTTCCAATAAAACAATCTTTGGACCAAAACTATGTCGATACTTTTCCTTCCATTCCGGCCAACTTCAGCCCGAGGCTTCTGAGCTGCAGACATGTTGCATTCCAGCCTTTTCCATCTTCAGCTCTTCACGGTTAAACGTAATGCACTCTTTCGCTTCTGTGGCCTCATCTAAAACTTGATTTTCTTTGGTGGAGGGCTTCGCACTGACGCCGGCTCCAGGGCGCAAAGTCCGCGTCGCTATCTGCCTTGGCTCTGCGGCGTGGCGGCGTGGAGAAGGCCCAGTGGAGCTGACAGCTTGGTTAACCGCCAGTGGCGCTTTGTCTTGGGCACTTTGCCGCCAAGCATGGGCTGCTGTCCCACGATTAACAAATGGCTTCTTTCGCTGAAACGTGGCTGAGCCAGTGTTCAAGACATGGGCCCCGTTTTCCGTGAAGCATCTTTGAAGTAGCCTGGTCCTGGGCCGCGGACGAGGGGCTATGCCGGGCGCAGTACTGAGGGCCCCGCGGTGCCCCGAGGCGGTCCCGCAGGCCAGGGTCGTTGGGTTGGAGGCACCAGCCAGCCTTAGGCGATAACGTTTTTAAATCCAGCGCCAGGCCCGCAGGGAGCCAGCAGCGCTGCTCTTTGTCCCTCCCCCTCCAACCGCGATTCCTTTAAGTTAGCCATTTTATTTCAACAAAACCCAGAGCCTTGCTTGAATTAGCGTGACATGGCTGGCTGTCTATTCCTTATGGTGGTAAAATCCGGAAATCAGCCATTTTTCACACTCCTCTCTAAGCAGTCTTTCAGAGGTTTTCTTTGCTTGTTTATTATCTTTGATTTAATTTTAATGTACTTGATGAACTTTTCAGTACTTTCTAAATCCCAGTTAAAAGTCGTACTGAGGCTAGCATTCTGGCGTAGGGATGCTGGCACCATATGGGGGCAGGTGAGAGTCCTGGCTGCTTCACCAGGCTCCTGGCTTGGGCCTGGCTCAGTGCTGGCGGTTGTGGACACTTGGGGAGTGAGCCAGTGCTTGGAAGATCACCACTCTCTATCCCTCTCTAACTCTGATTTTCAAATAAATGAATATTTTTTTAAAATAGGTTCCTAGTACTGAAGAGTTTTTTTTTTTTTTTTTTTTGAAACCCTTCATATGCATGTGCCATTTGGTGAAGCAGGTTAAGCCATTGCTTGGTATAGATGCCAATTCTAGTCCCAGCTGTCCACTTCCCATCCAGCTCCCTACTAACACACCTGGGAAAGCAGCAGAGGATGGCCCAAGTGCTTGGGCCCCTGTGCCCATGTGGGAGACCCGGATGAAGCTCTAGGCTCCTGGCTCCAGATCAGCACAGTGCCTGTTGTTGCGGCAACTTGGGGAGTGAACCAGCAAATGAAAGACCTTTCTCTTCGTCTCTCCTTCTCTCTATATAACTCTTTCAAATGAAGAAAGCTTTGAAAACAATACATTTTCCTTCCTTTCTTATAGACTTAGTTATTTATTTGAAAGTCAGAGTTACAGAGAGAGAGAGATCTTCCAATGCTGGTTCCCTCCTCAAATTGCCGCAGTGGCCAAGATGGGTCAGGCCGAAGAGAGAATCTTCTTCCAGGTCTCCCACGCGGGTGCAGGGGCCCAAGCACGTGGGCCATCTTCCACTGCTTTCCCCAGGCCCTTAGTAGGGAACTGGAGTGGAAGTAGAGTAACTGGGACCTGAACTCACGGGTATACGGAATGCAGGTGTCCGAGGCGGCAGCTGTACACACTGCACCCCAGTGCCGCCTCGGCATTGCATTTCTTAGGGTGACCTGACCGAATCCACAGGATCCGGCACTCAAAGTAATTTTGGTTAAGTCTGCCGTGGTGAAGGCGGTGGACTCCACTGTCACTGAAGGGTTGATTGGTTTCAGAGGCTGTGGCCTTGAGCGTGTTTAAATAAGGATCAGACCATAGTAACAGAAAACTCTGGAGGTCAGCTCTGGTCTCTCCGACTTCCCGGTAAACCCTGTTTGCCAATCTTCGGTTCCCGCAGTGCGTGATGACTGCCACAACAAAACCCACTCCTGGGGCTGCAATGGGAGACTCACGGTGGGCTGTGGGGGAGGGGCCGGAGCTCAAGGCCAGAGGTCAAGGCCAGGTAGATCGGCTTTGGCAAGTGACTTAATCACCAAGCTAGAGTCAGGGGGAAATTAGCAGAAGCGAGGCGGGAGCAGAGGGCTCCGCCCCTGGGAGGCGTAGCCGGGGCCAGGAGCCAATCTGGAGCAGGTGTGCACACGGCCCGCCCCGCTAGTGCTATAAAAGGAGGGCCGCACCTCCTGCTGCTGACAGGATCAATTCTGGCTGCCTCGGTGGGTGGTCCGCTCCTGCTTCTCCAGCCTGCCCTGCTGTGTTTCTGCCACAGAGCGCACTGTTTGCTCCAGGTGCTCTTTCTGCGTCCACTATGGTGAGTCTGCGTCCACACTCGCCAGCCCAGGGTTCTAGCGTCACGGTGGGGAGGGGACTGGAAACGCTGCGGCGGGCGTGTGGGGGGCCCAGCAGTGCAACGCTGCCTACGAAGTTGGGGGTCCTGCAGGGCGCTCGATTCGCGTCAGGCTCTCGGGGCCATCCTTTCTGGGCACTTGCACGTACCGGTCCGGCCGAGGGCACACCTTCCTCCAGGCGAAGGCGGGCCAGCTGAGGGCAGTGGGGCTGGCGTCCCCTGGCTGCGGGGCCGGGGCCTGGCTGCTCGGCAGGAGTCCCCAGGCCACGCCTCGGCCCTGGGCTTCAGTGCGCTCTGCTGTGGACGGTGGAAGGACACTTCCAAGCCAGCTGCCTGCCGTGACTATTCTGTGAGGCCTGGCGGCGTGGGAGGCTGCTGGGTTAAGACACCCTTACTCAGGAGGCGCGGCAGTGACTGGGGAGGCAGCGACGGGAAAGCCTTTTGTTGTGATTCCTTGGCCTTTTCTCTATTTTCCTCTTCTTTTTCCTTCTTTCCTGGCTCCCTTTCTTCTTTCCATTTGAAAGAGGGCGGGACAAAGACCTTCCGTCTGCTGGTTCACTCCCCAGATGGCCCTGTTGGCTCCATCCAGGGCTCCCACATGGGTGCAGGGGCCCAAGGACTTGGGTCACCTTCCGCTCCCTCGCGGGCTCATGCACAGGGAGCTGGAGCGCTGCTGGCATTAGAGTGATGGCCCCCGCCTCGCTTCTAATTTTATTATTTCTTTCTGCTAACTTTGGGTTTAGTTTGCTGTTTTGCTAGTTCCTTAAATTGTAGTGAGGTTGTTGATGTAGGAGTTTTCTTGCTTTTATTTTCTTTATAGCTAGACATTTCCCTCTGGTGCAGCTTTTGTTGTATCCCATAATATTCGGCATGACGGGTTGTGGTTTCATTCACCGCTTAAGTTTTTTCCAAATCCTTGTGATTTCATATTGCATTCATTACTTTGCATAAGAGGGTGCTCTTTATTTTTTTATTAAATAAAACTCTGTATTAAGAGTTTTATTTTAATTGGCTTATAGATAAGAGTGTCCGTAAATTTAAGCTGCTAAAATTAATCAAAGATACGTTTTAATTCGTGTGACCTGAATCTCGGTATCATATGTTTTAAACTTGCTGGTAGGAAGAAATTAAAAACATTTTATATGTTTGTGCTTAAGTTGACTGGTTCAACAAGCTTCACCATGTTAGATATTTAAGAGGCGTTTCCAAATACATGATTCTTAAAATTTATAGACGGCATTGGACCTTCTGGTAAATGTTTTCTTAAGTTGTTATCTAAAGGTTGAAACTGTTTGCTAAGTTTTCATGTGATATTGCTATTGTCAGCAAGCGATCTAGGACTTGCTCCCTCATTTCTCTATTCTAAGCCCCACTTGTTCTTTCATTTCTCTATTCTCTTCAAGGTAGGAAACTAATTCTATTATGAAGGAATCTGTAGGATGCACAATTTAATCTTTAGACCTTATAAAAGAGATGGCTAGCATTTTTCTGTAATAGCATAGCCAAAATAAGAGCTTAAATGATCATTTCCTAGCCAGATTGATTTCTCCAGCAGCAAGTAAACAGTAAGTAGATAAAACCTCCCTTTTAGACCAGAGGGAAAGAAAGTTTTAAAGTGAGAATACAATTTTCCTCATGGGCATCGTCTACCTTAGGAAAACTCCTACAGAACATGCCTGTGACTATAGACTTGTAGTTTAGGCCACCAAAGATTAGAGATGGGCCTTGGGCAGTCCCTTGACTTGCATCCTCTGGTCTGCTTTAACAAAACCCAGGAGGATAAGAAAGCCAGGCATCAGAAGCAATGGGTGGCAGGCCTATTAATGGCTGTTCTGTACAGTGATCTGCCCTCAAGGAGACCCACCAGGCCAGTCCACTGCAGTGGCTTTCAATGGGGTAAGCCTGGGCTGCAGCAGAAGTCAGCTTGTGAAGAGCCCTGGCAGCTCTGCCAAGAGTTGGATCACTGAAAATGACCTGCCCTGGAGTCGAAGGACACCCAGGTCAGAGCCACAGATCTTATTGGCTCTAAGCTGAAAAGCCCTTCACTCAGCCCAGCTTCCAAAGTGACCACCGCAGCTGAGGGGACGGCCAAGTAGGGTCAGCAACATTGCAGGCAGAACTGTAGATTTCCTGTTGGAGATGCCACCTGCCTTTACCTGGCCAGCTCTCCTCCCAGGCCAGCTAAGTAATGAAAGTCAACAGAGTGCCTTCCCCTAGGAGGTTCACACCTCCCTTAGGATGTCCCCATGTGGAGAGATTGATAGGTCTGGGCCTCTTAACTTCCAAGGCCTAAAGCCCACCAGATTACTCTCAAGCCCCTTCTGTCAGGTTCTAGTTGCCTCTCAATCAGAAAACTTAATTGTAGGCTAGACAGCACCTTTCTTAGCTCCTCTAATAATGAGTCTGTCCTTTGTTCTAGACCCTGTCTAGCGCACTTGGGCCTCATTTCTTTGTAATCATAACCTCTACTCTACCACCAATGGCTCTACTCCCAACCTGTGTGTACTGATGGTCCTCTTCCCCAGTTAATGCTGTGTAATTGTTCAAAACCTCTCTACATTCAAACCCCTCTACCTACAAAAGATGAGTGACTTTTCTTCCAGTCTTGGCTGGAATCAGCTTTCCGGTCTGTTGGGTGTTCCCCAATAAACCTTTCCCTTGAAAAAAAAAAAAGAGAGGTAGGTGCCTTTCTCTGAATGGAGGAGAGAACTTCCACTTTGACTATGAGCTTGTCTAAATATGATCAGAGTCGGTGAACTCGGAAGGCTTCCATAGACTTGGCAACTCATGACGGGAGCCTAGGGTGGTTACTGGCACCATAAACTAGAGTGTCAATTTGTAGGGTCAACAACAGGAGTCACTGTGTGCTTGCTCCTCATGTGGGATCTCTGTCCTTAATGTGCTATACATTGTGATTTAATGCTATAACTAGTAGTCAAACAGTATGTTTCACTTTGTGTTTCTGTGTGGGTGCACACTGTTGAAATCTTTACTTAATATATACTAAATTGATTTTCTGTATATAAAGAGAATTGAAAATGAATCTTGATGTGAATGGAAGGGGAGGGGGAGAGGGAGCAGGAAAGGGGAGGGCTGCAGGTGGGAGAGAAGTTATGGGTGGGGGGAAGCCATTGTAATCCATTTTCTGTAGTTTGGAAATTTATGTTCATTAAATAAAAGAGAGTTCAGTTTGGGCTGCTGAAACAAAGTCCCATAAACTAGCTGGCTTATAAGTGACAGAAATTTATTCCTCCACAGTTTTGGAGAGTGGGACATCCAAGTTCAAGGTGCCAGCAGATTCGCTGGCTGGTGAGGGCTTGCTGGCTGTCTTGTGGACAGCCATCTTCTCACTGTACCTTCCTGTGGGGGAAGTAAAGAACTCTGGTCTCTGCCTCCCTGAAGGCACTCACTTCTTTCATGAGAGCTCTCCTCTCGTGGCCTAATCTCTTCCCAAAGACCCAACACACTGGGGATCAGGGTTCAGCCTAGGAATCTGGGGGAGACATAGTTCAGTCCCTGCTAGGTTCTCAGGAAGCTCAAGCTGCTGGGTGCCAGAGGGGTAGTTAACAGTCTTCCACCTGGGCCAACTCACTTCACCTCTGTGGACATCTGGATTCTTACACTAGATTAAGTTGTCTTCTGGAGTCATGATAGGAAAGAAAAGAAATGAGGTAAAAATCTTAGAAAGTGCATCCACTTCATTGAATCCCAGGAAGACATCTGGGGCGGCGGGCCATCTTTGGAAGAGTCCCTGGAGTGAGATCTCGGCAGGGCATAGTGGAGCATTCCTCTAGACTCCTAGCTGCACTGGTAGATAGAAATAGCTTAGGAAGAGCTTGCATTTTGAGGACAGGCAGAGTGCTGTGGGACCCCTGCATCCCACAGCACCATGCCTGGGTTGGAGTCCTGGCTCCACTTCCATTCCCAGCTCCTGCTCACGCACACCCTAGGAGGCAGCAGCGATGACTCCAGTGCTCGAGTCCCTGCCACACAGATGGGAGGCCTAGCTTGAGTTCCAGGTTCCTGATTTTCACCTGACCCGGTCTCTGCTCTTGTGAGCATCTGGGGAGGGAATCAGCAGATGAAAAATGTGCTCTCTGAGTCTCTGTCCCTGTCTCTCTGTCTTTTAAATAAAACACGAGGAAACAATTTTAAAAGAATGTGTGCTTTAGAAATGTTACTCCCTGTGTGGAGGGTGCACTGGTTGGAGTCCATTCTAGTATCAGGCCAGTTGAGGCGATTGCAGGCTTCAAGGCGAGGGCTGGGGAAGAGCTGGACTAGGATGAGATCAGCAGGGAGGGAGACAGCTGTGAGGAATTTGAATGGGGCTGGACTCTTGACCTTCTAATTTTTTTTTGTGCAGGATCCTACAGCTGAATATCTATTCCAGTTACTAGACAACAACAGAGAGGTACACCCCTCCCACACTTGAGGAAATCGAGGAGTATTTGCAGGACCTCTGTGAGCCACATAAGGAAGAGGCAGAAACACCGGCAGTGCCTCTGCCTGCCTGTGGTGAGGGAAGCCAACAAGAGTCAGCCCAGAGCCTGGCGATGCCGACCTTGACCCCCACAGTGCCTTCTGAGCGTCTGAACATCCCCGGGACCGTCCTCATCCAGAACTCCACACAACCCTCTGTTATGCACCTTGATAGGCCTCTTGAGGACCAAAGAAAGACTCTTTTCACAGACCAGGAAGTAACCTTTGATCAGACCAAACCCACAGCAGACTCCCAGATGACAGGTGTCACTGACATTCCGAAGATGACACCGACTGATGGTCAGAAGTCAGCTGGCACTGCCGGCAAGCTGACAGTGTCCAGTGAAGACGGCCAGTTGAGGACCCTCGGCATGATCCAGATGACATGTGATGATCAGATCAATACACCCAGTGAGAACCAGACTATCCATGGAGCTCAGATGACAACTCTTACAGAGCGGCATGGGAGGACTCCCGGTGGTGACCAGATCCTCGATGGGGCCCAGAAGAGCAACACCACTGGTGGCCAGAGATTCTATAGGGGTCAGATAAGCAACTCTACTGATGACCAGACCCTCTATGGGGGTCAGATGAGTGCCCCAACTTGTGACCAGGCCCTCTATGGAGGCCAGGTGAACTCGCCAACTGCTGACCAAACCTTGTATGGGGGCCAGATGAATGCCCCAAGTTGTGACCATCAGACCCTCTATGGGGGCCAGATGCACACCCCAGCTAGTGACCAGAACCTGTTTGTGCGTCAGATGAACTCACCAACTGGTGACCAGACCCTCTATGGGGACCAGGTGAACTCGCCAATTGGTGACCAGACCTTATATGGGGGCCAGATGAATGCCCCAAGTGGTGACCATCAGACCCTCTATGGGGGCCAGATGAACACCCCAGCTAGTGACCAGACCCTGTATGTGGGCCAGATGAACTCACCAGCTGGTGACCAGACCCTCTATGGGGGCCAGGTGAACTCGCCAATTGGTGACCAGACCCTCTATGGGGGCCAGATGAACTTGACAACTGCTGACCAGACCTTGTATGGGAGCCAGATGAATGCCCCAAGTGGTGACCATCAGACCCTCTATGGGGGCCAGATGAACACCCCAGCTAGTGACCAGAACCTGTATGTGCGTCAGATGAACTCACCAACTGGTGACCAGACCCTCTATGGGGACCAGGTGAACTCGCCAATTGGTGACCAGACCTTATATGGGGGCCAGATGAATGCCCCAATTGGTGACCATCAGACCCTCTATGGGGGCCAGATGCACACCCCAGCTAGTGACCAGACCCAGTATGTGGGCCAGATGAACTCACCAGCTGGTGACCAGACCCTCTATGGGGGCCAGGTGAACTCGCCAATTGGTGACCAGACCCTCTATGGGGGCCAGATGAACTTGACAACTGCTGACCAGACCTTGTATGGGGGCCAGATGAATGCCCCAAGTGGTGACCAGACCCTCTATGGGGGCCAGATGAACACCCCAGCTAGTGACCAGAAGCTGTATGTGGGCCAGATGAACTCACCAGCTGGTGACCAGACCCTCTATCAGGGCCAGTTGAACGCCACTACTAATGACCAGACCCTATTTGTGGGCCAGATGCACTCACCAACTGATGACCGGACCCTCTATGAGGGTCAGATGAACTTGCCAACTGCTAACCAGACCTTGTATGGGGGCCAGATGAACACCCCAGCTAGTGACCAGACCCTGTATGTAGGCCAGATGAATTCTCCAACTGGTGACAAGACCCTATATGTGGGCCAGATTAACTTGCCAACTGGTGACCAGACTCTCTATGGGGGCCAGATGATGCCCTTCACTGGTAACTGCTCCCTCTCTGGGGGCCAGATGATGACCAACAGTAGCCAAGTCTATGGGACTCAAATGATGCCCCATCAGTCCTTCTCATTGCCACACCCAGGATTTGTATATGCTTCAAGTTTCCTTTTGATGCAAGGACAACCTCCAGAGTACTTTTCAAGTTCTTCTTTGGTTCAAGGACAACTCTTAGAAAAGCAGAATTGGAACCTACAGACCCAGCGCTATCAGCCTCCGAAGAATCCTGAGCTTTTGAAGCCTTACGTCTGTACATATCCTGACTGTGGGAAATCTTACTCAAAGTCTTCCTACCTCCAGATCCATAAGCGTAAACACACAGGTGAGTGAGGACCCAGACATAGGGGTAAGGGGTTTTGGGCCTTTTCAATTTATTTATTTATTTATTTATTTAGAAAGAGTTACAGAGAGAGGGGGAAAGACTGATATCTTCCATCTATTGGTTCACTCCGCTAGAAGGCTGCCACGACCAAGGCTGGGCCAGGCCAAAGCCAGGAGCTTCATCCGAGTCTCCCACATGGGTGCAGGGGCCACTGCCTTTTCTAGATCATTAGCAAGCAGCTGGATCGCAGTTGGAGCAGCTAGGACGCAATCTGGTGCCCATATGGGATGCTAGTGTCTCAGGCAGTGGCTTTACCCACTATGGGTCTGGCCATTGTGGACAATTAGGGAGCAAACCAATGGATGAAGACCTCTCTCTCTTTCTCTTGTGTAACTCTGACTTTCAAATAAATAAATAGCTCTTAAAAAAAAAAAAGAAAGAAAGGACAGGGTGAATAAAGTAGTCCTAGGACAGGCTCTGCTCGTGGGCCAGAGTTGTTCTGTGGCATGGATTGTATGCAGGTGATGGAATAAGGAAGGAATATGTTTGGCCCCTTCTGCAGGTTCTTGACCCTGCCTCTACGGGGACTGTGGCTTCATGGACCCCATTCTAGAACTAACAGCCCTGGACGCCCTCCGTTCACTCTTGTTCCTCTTCTTTCTTCTCCTCGTTTCCTTTCTTCCTCTCCTCCTTCATGGTTTTCCTCTGTCCCTCCATCTCCTTTTTACTCACCCCCTCCAGGCATTTCTCCTCTGACTCTTCCTCCCAACGTGCCCCAAACCCTGTTATTCTTGGTCACTTCCCACAGCGCTGCCCGCCATGACCCTGAGATAGGAGTCTCTCCTTGTCTCTCTTGCAGGGGAGAAGCCCTATGAATGCAGTGAGGAAGGATGCCCATGGAGATTCTCCCGCGTGGACGAGCTCAGCAGACACAAGAGGAAGCACTCTGGGGAGCGGCCCTACACGTGTACCAAGTGCGACAAGAGCTTTGCGCGATCTGATCACCTGCGACAGCATCAGAAAGTCCATAGATGATTTCCACCCAGAACTATGAACTCCTCAGCCCGAGCGGAAATACATAGGGCTGAAAAATTCTCCCTTATTATTTTTGCTTTCTTGATCATCAGCACTGTGCCAACACAGTGCATGCTTAATATTATTGGTAAGCTTTTTAAAGCATTTGTTATTTTTTCTAAGATGTGTGGATTTTCATACAAAAACTGAATCAAACAGAACTTCATAGAATCAGAAACAGTCTTCATTCATTCCCCTCTTGCAGTGTAACTGCTTTTATGAGGGTTCTATGAATCCTTCTGGATCTTGGCTGTACTTGCAAAACTGCCGTGAAAGCTGCCCGTGCCCAGGTGCAGTCACATCAGACCCAAACCTTGGAGGTCATGGAGGAGGGGACCTCGTGCTTCCATGTCTGAGAGCAGAGCCGTGACTCCTGAAGGTCCTTACGCCTAGAAGAGCTCTTACAAGAACTCTGTGAGTCCATGTAAGTTGCTTCTATGAAAATCTTTTTTTTAATACTTACCTTTTAAAAAAAGATGTTATATACTTGAAAGGCAGAGTTACAAAAAGAGAAGCAGAGACAGCAGGCAATCGTCTGTTTGCTGGTTTACTCCCCAAGTGGCTGCCCTGGGATGCGGCTAGGGCAGGCTGAAGACAGGAGCCAGGAGCTTTTGGGTCTCCCATGTGGGTACAGATACCCAAGGATGTGGGTTTTCTAAGGATGTTCTGTGTTCTAAATTTAAGGAAAGTTTTTCGCTTGAACTATCTATAGCTTGTACCGATTCGATAAATATTCTTGTGAGAAGAATGGTAACTTTTTTATTTTTCCCTGTCTGGTCCCGCCAAAATTTGAAACTGTGACTATTCTTATTTTGTGACAATATACTTACTTGCCTAAGTTCAATAAGAATCTTCTCTCTTTTTACTAGTGCATAATTCCAAACAGCGAGTTAGCAGCAGCGGAGAGCGGACCCCAGAGAGCCATGAGCACCCGATCAACGCCACCCTCACGCCCAGGAGGAGCCGCAGCCGCCAGCAGCGAGGCCGAGACCCGCATCCATCATCACGACGCCCCTGAAACCAAGCGCGCAGGGCGGTGGACCCAGTGAACTGGTTCCATGTGCGAAACGGCTCTGGTTCATCCAGGGGAAGAGCACGGAGGAAGCGTGTTTGTACCCAGCCTGCGTAAAGCAGAATTACCCAGGGAGGGTCTCGGCAGTGTGAGGCGACACTGGGGTGTGGGCAGCAAAGGGTGCAGACCCTGGTGCAGCTCCAGGGCAAGGCAGCCAAAGTGCTGCAGCCAGGAACCCGTGTAGATATGGTTGGGCCTTGGGGAGAACCCTTGTGGACACGGCCCCCGCCTTGGGGAGAACACATGTGGACACATCCCCCGCCACGGGTTAGAACTCTTGTGAACTCGGCTTGCTCCGTGGGTGAGAACCTGTGTGGACACGGACCCCGCCTTGGGGAGAACACTTTAAGACGCGATACCCACCATGGGGAGAACTTTTGTAGACACTGCCCATGCTGCCACTGGGGAGAACCCTTGAGGACGCGCCTGCAACGTGGGGAGAACCCTTGTGGATGCAGCCCTTGGTGTGGGGCCCGTACGGTTGCACACAAGGTGCATGCATAGGGGTTCTCGCTACCCTCTGCAGGTGCAGCCCCTAAGACATGGCCCAGGGTGTTCCCACCCTCCCGTGCAGAAGTGATGGAAGGTGCTGGCGGGCAGGTGGCGGGAGAAGGCGGAGCAGCGAGACCATGGGCAAGGGATGGGGAGCAGGACTCACTCCTCACCGAAGACAGCCTGGAGAGGACAGAGGAGCACCAGCAGCTGACCCAAGGCCGCCTCCCGCCACGGTTCCCACCGACGCCCAGAGGAGGGGCGGGAAAGAAAGCAGAGCCAGAGACTCCAGCACTGGCGGCTGTCCCCACACCAGCAGTGCACAGACAATTGGAGCTGCACCTTCCTGATTACAAGAGCGCATTGTCAAGGCAGCTTGGGATTTTTATTATCTTTTCCTGAAGATGTCGCTTTTTGGTAATAACAAATGTGTTTAAGAAGAAAAGCCTAGTTTTTCTCAGTACACCTTTAAAGAGTTTTAAATTGTTTCCTGTCTGATCAAGCTGAGATGTTTTAAGAACTTCATTTTTATATTTGCAGTAAAAGTTTGCAACTTGATTTTTGAAACAGTGAACTTCAATCAGCTCTTGTTAAAGGTTTAAATTAAAAAAAAAAAAAAGAAAGAAAACAACCCACGTTGGTTATGTCACTGTGGCATTGAGCACGGACATGGGATGAGAGCAGAGGAAGGCTGAAGTCTGCCTGGGTTTGGCTTCCCAGCCTCCAAAGAAGTTTATTTTCATTTTTATTTATGTAGAAGGCAGACAGTGGGAGTTCTGTCCACTGATTCTCCCTCTGAATGCCTGTGATAGCCTGGATTGGGCTGAGCTGCAGCCCGGACCTGGAAACTCGCCCTGGGTCTGCTACCTGGGCTGGCAGGGACCCAAGTGCTCGAGCCATCACCTGCTGCCTCCCAGGTGTGCACCAGCAGGAAGCCCGGAGTGAAGGTGCAGTCAGACTCAAGCCCAGGCACTCTGCTAGGGGATGGGAATATCCCAACTTGCATCTTAACTGCTCAGCCCAAGGCCCATGCCATTCAACAGATTTTTAATTCAGAGATTCCTATGTAGTTAATTGCTATTTTTGAAGCACTTGTGTAAATAATCAGATTTGTCTGTTGAAACTAAATTTATTTTATAAACAAATTACCTCTTATTCTCTTTTGTAAAACTAGGGGAAACTGTAGAAAAGTGGTTTAGAGAAAAACGATGTCTGTCTGCTGGTAGAGTGTAACCCTGTCTGTTGTTTTAGAGTTATTCTCTCTCTAGATGTTGGACTGGATCCTGACTTCTGGTTTCCCCTAATATGTGGCTACCACTCTCTAGCTAGGAAGAGGACTGTGTTGTAAGACATAATCAGGCTAATCATTTCACGAGCTCCCTCTTAGATCCAAGAGCCAAACAAGATTTGTTTGGACATCTGAGTTCTAGTTTGTCACTGATGCAAATATGACTAGAAATTTACATTAAATGCCCGTACGGCTTCAACTTCAATGGCTGTTGTCACTCAACACACTCACTCAATTTCTTTGCTGAGGTAGTCTTAGGTAACAGAATTAGTCTTAATTCTCTAGTAGGCAGACAAGATGGCTAGACTCATGTAAATTCTGGGGGAGCTGAGAGTAGGCTGAGTGGCTACAGTTAGTCTCACCCAGTTCTTTGATTTATTTAGCTGGTTCCCCTTCAGGCTTGAGTTCATGATTTTAAACCATTTTACAAACTGAATTTATCATTTGACTATTAATTTTACTTAGCATGGTCATTTCTGAACATTGTACCTGATCCTTGAAAGTCTCTGAAGTACAACTCCTAACTGGATAATGCTGGTCCAGCTCTGAGAGAGGATAGCCAATGCCCATGGAACAGGCCCAAGTGATTTTAATGAACTCCAGGCAGCCTGGGTTCTGCGAGCCACTTTTCTGGACCTTGTCACTCAAACATGGGCAAAGACTTGACATCAACTCAGTTTCCAACCATTCCCGAATGAACCAGAACAGGTCCATCCTGGTGTCGAGGGACAGTCAAAACCACACTTGAGATTGGGTAGTCGACAATGCTTTTGGAGAAGAAGATCGAGCACAAGGGGGAAATGGCGTCCCCTACGTCAGACCCGAACAAAGCAGAGCTGGGAGGTCCTGGAGATGTCCTGCTTCTGTGTCTCAGAGAATTCCTGAAAACACAATGTCACTCTGCCCTTTGAATAAATAACTTTTGAAACAGAAATGTGTGTAAGTTACATGTGTTTTCAAAATGAGTGTCTGCAAGAGTTAGGTGTTGCCATGGCCAGTGAGGACAGCGAGCCAAGCTGGAAGCAATGATCATATCTACTCGCAGCCCCATGGTAAAAGCAAGAGGCAAAAAGAAGAGGGGCTGGCTCACTAATGTTCTGAGTGACAGTGCAGACAGGAGAATCCTATCTGAAGGAGGATTCCTACTTGTCTTGGGACGGCAGGCCGGAGGGGAGGAAGAGGGGAGAATGACAGGAGTGGCAAAGGCGAGTTTGATGGCAGGAGGTAGGTACCTTGGCCAAGGCTGTTGATAAGGAAGCCTTGGTGGAGGCCCCTGGGAGGTTTCTCAGCTGAGGGCCCAATAAGGAGACCTTTGAATGAAGGCGCCTGGGCTGGGATGCAGCTTGCATGCGAGCTTGGCAGGCCGGTGATGGCGGAGCCTGGCAGTTCTCTGGGTGGCTTTGGTTTACTAGTCAACATGGTAGTGTGTGGCTTACAAGATAACAGTGCAGAACTTCATTCTCTGTGACTGCATCCATCTGGTCCAGGCAGAGAGAGAGCTGTGGGAGAGAACAGACATGCTGGTGTGGGCAGCAGGCGTGGGACACAGTATCTGAGTCGGAAGGGCTGTGGTGTTGGGAAGATCCGGGGAGACAAGCCTGGGTGGTAAGCAGAGGGTGGGAGGCCGAGTCCTGCACTGTCTGTATTGGGAAGGTTGTGGGATGGTGGGCACTCAGCTGGGCTGGGCTGCAAGGTCGATGAATACTGTGGAACTGATGGATGGATAGACTAACAACTGTGCAGTAAGTAGACAGACAGACAGACACAAGTGTGTTTGGGGAGCCCCTAGATGTTTAGAGTGACAACTTAAATCACTGAAGCAAAGGTGAACAGTTAGAAATTATGCTGGGACAACTACAAAGCCAGAATTAGATCTCTACCTCATTTCATACACAAAAGCCACCTCCAAGTGCAACAGGCATTTGGAAGTAAAATAAGAAACATTCAAGTAGTAGAAAACAATTGGTGAGTTCTTAACCATAACCAGAACTTAGAGAAAGCTTTCTAACTGTGACTCTCTTGGAGAGTTGGTAAAATTGGCTGCTTGGAAAGAAAAGTATTTTACATGACAAAAAGACAACTAGTGAGGTGGGCATTTGGCCCAGGGGTTAAGACATCTGCATCCCATATCAGAGGGCCTTGTTGGAGTCCCAGCTCCAATTTCCATCCTGGTGTCCTGCTAACATGCACCCTGGGAGGCAGAAGATGATGGCTCAAGTACTTGGGTCCCTGCAACCCATGAGGGAGACCCAGACTGAGTTTCAGGTTCCTGGCTTTGGTTTGGCCCAGCTCTGGCTATTGCAGCCATTAGCAGAATAAGCCAGAGGATGGGAGATCTCTCTCTGCCTCTCAAATAAATACATGAGAAAAGAAAAAAACTTTGTAAATATTAGGATGGATTTAAGTTCTGGGAATTTTATTATTAGAATATAAATTGATTTTATACCCAAAAAGAACTTCCAAAAAACTTTTGCTTTCTTACAGGCAGAGTGGATAGTGAGAGAGAGAGACAGAGAGAAAGGTCTTCCTGTTGCCGTTGGTTCAGCCTCCAATGGCCACCATGGCTGGCGTGCTGCGGCTGGGGCACCGCGCTGATCCAATGGCAGGAGCCAGGTGCTTCTCCTGGTCTCCCATGGGGTGCAGGGCCCAAGCACTTGGGCCATCCTCCACTGCACTCCCAGGCCACAGCAGAGAGCTGGCCTAGAAGAGGGGCAACCGTGAAAGAATCCGGCGCACGGACCGGAACTAGAACCCAGTGTGCTGGCGCCGCTAGGTGGAGGATTAGCCTATTGAGCCGTGGCGCCAGCCCCAAAAAACTTTAAAAAAAAGAAAAAAAAGAGACCTGTTTATTTGAAAGGCAGAGTTACAGAGTGGCAGAGGCACAGAGAAATTTTCCATTGAGGGGCAGAGCCAAGATGGCGGAATAGGGAGGGCGCGCACCGATAGTCCTGGAAAATTTAGTTTAATAAAAGTGGAGTTACAGTAGCCTCAGAAAAAGGATCAGGAAAAAATTGCAGAGGAAACTCTTCTGGATCAAGTGGCTGTGATTCAGAGGACCTACTGGGAGAATAAGGTTGCCCACCGCGCGGAAGCCGAGCCGTGGGAGCCGCAGGGTCTGCGCGCCAGTGCAGGAAGGGGAGTGGATGTCACACAGACACCAGCGGGGAGAGCAGGGACGCCCAGGGCTCCGAGTCCACACATCGGCGTTGGAAGGAGAGGTGAGCTCAGTAATCCGAGACATGGGCGGGGAAATGGAAGTCAGAATCTAGAGGGGAGCGGGATAGTTCGCCAGACTGACTACAGGAGAGAAGGAAAAAACATGGTGGGGGTACTGGTACAGACGAGTTTCTCTCTCTGCCAACCTTGCAAAGGAGAGCAAGAGACAAAGAGCAGGCCCCCACTCTGGATTTACATAACAACAGGGGAGAGCTAAGGAACTGAGTCACTAGGATTCAGTAGCCTAGGCAACCCAGTGGGAGTCCAGAGGAGAAACAGAGCCCGCACAGACACTTTGGGTAGAAGCCAGAGATTGGAAGCTAAATACCATCAATTCTGCACAGCCGTGCAGTGCGGTATTACTTAACTCCTGAATAAATAAATAAAATAAATAAATAAATAAATAAATAAATAAATAAATAAATAGAGAGAGATTTACCACGCATAACCTGAGGGTCTCACCTTTGCACACCTGTAACCCGGAAGAACCAAGCAGAGCTCTCAGGCCACGCCCATCTCAAGCCTCCAAGACTCCTCCAACAGCAGGCAGTCCACTTAACACAGACATAGTATATAAAAAAAAAAAACGCACAGTGACAAGAAGAATTAACTATGCCAAGCAACAAACACAGAAATCGAGGGAACAAGATCAACGATGACACTATGATGCCTCCAAATAAACCAAACACCCCAAGCCAAGATTATGAAGATGATGAGATAGAAGAAATGCAAGATTCGGATTTCAAAAAATGTATGATAAGAAGTTTTCAAAAGCAAATCCTTGAACTACAGAAATCCTTATTGGACAGGATTGAAAATCTCTCTCGTGAAAATGAAATTTTAAGGAAGAATCAAAATGAAACTCAGAAACTAGTAGAACAGGAAAGTGTGATAGTGAAGAGAAATCAAAATGAAACGAAGAGCTCAATAGATCAAATGACAAACACATTAGAGAGCCTTAAAAACAGAATGGGTGAAGCAGAAGAGAGAATATCGGACTTAGAAGACAGAGCACAGGAAAACATACAAACCAAAGAAAAGAAGAGGAAATTAGAAATCTAAAAAATATTGTTGGGAATCTACAGGATACTATTAAAAAAAACCAACATTCGAGTTCTAGGAGTTCCTGAAGGCATGGAGAGAGAGAAAGGATTAGAAGGCCTTTTTAGTGAGATACTAGCAGAGAACTTTCTGGGTTTGGAGAAGGACAGAGACATCCTAGTACAGGAAGCTCATAGAACCCCCAATAAACATGACCAAAAGAGATCCTCACCACGCCACGTGGTAATTAAACTTACCACAGTGAAACATAAAGAAAAGATCCTAAAATGTGCAAGAGAGAAACGTCAGATTACTCTCAGAGGATCTCCAATCAGACTCACAGCAGATTTCTCACCAGAAACACTACAGGCTAGGAGGGAATGGCGAGACATAGCCCAGGTGCTAAGAGAGAAAAATTGCCAGCCCAGAATATTATATCCTGCTAAGCTCTCATTTGTGAATGAAGGTGAAATAAAGACCTTTCATAGCAAACAGAAATTGAAAGACTGTGGCCACTCGTCTGGCCCTGCAAAAGATACTTAAAGATGTGCTACACTCAGAAACACAGAAACACGGCATCAATATGAAAGAAGGTAAAGGAAGAAAAACCACCAGTAAAAGAGCATGGGAAGCTCAAAGCATATACTAGAAAATATCTCCGGGAAAATGGCAGGGCAAAGTCACTACGTATCAATAGTCACATTGAACATTAATGGTCTGAATTCTTCAGTTAAAAGACACCGTTTGGCTGATTGTCTCAAAGAACACAACCCAACTATTTGTTGCCTACAAGAAACATATCTCTCTAACATAGATGCATGCAGACTCAAAGTGAAAGGTTGGAAAAAGATATTCCATGCCAACAGAAACAAAAAAAAAGCAGGTGTAGCCATATTGATATCAGACAAAATAAACTTTAATACAAAAACTGTTAAGAGAGACAAAGAGGGACACTATATAATGATTAAGGGTTCAATTCAACAGCAAGATGTAACTATTATAAATGTATACGCACCTAATTACAGGGCACCGGTCTATTTAAAAGATATGTTATGGGACTTAAAGGGAGATTTAGATTCTAATACAATAGTACTGGGGGACTTCAATACTCCACTCTCAGAAATAGACAGATCATCCGGACAGAAGATCAACAAGGAAACAGCAGATTTAATTGACACTATTGCCCAAATGGATCTAACAGATATCTACAGAACTTTCAACCCTACATCTGCAGACTTCACATTCTTCTCAGCAGTGCATGGAACCTTCTCTAGGATTGATCACATACTAGGCCATAAAGCAAGTCTCAGCAAATTTAAAAAAAATTAGAATCATACCAAGCAACACACTCTTAAACAACCAGTGGATCAAACAAGCAATTATAGGACAATTTTTTTTAATACAGGGAAACATTTCTTGAATGATCAACAACTGGGTGTTTTCACAGTAACATTTTGTTACCAACATCTCTTGGGAGAAATATAATGGGTAAATCAGCTCAGTTATTTCTTCTTCCCATTTTGATTTTTAATCTCTTGTCAGATACTTGTTATCCAGTAGAAGGCAAATATTGTTGAAAAGAAAGGTTTTTGGGCTGGCGCTATGGCGTAGTGGGTAAAGCCACTGGCTGCAGTGCCAGCATCCCATATGGATGCCGGTTTGAGTTCTGGGTGCTCCAATTCAGGTCCAGCTCTCTGCTATGGCCTGGGAAAGCAGTGGGAGATGGCCCAAGTGCTTGGGCCCCTGTACCTGCATGGGAAACCCAGAAGAAGCTCCTGGCTCCTGGCTTTGCTTTGGCTCAGCTCCAGCCATTGCAGTCATTTGGGAGTGAATAGAGGACCTCTCTCTCTCTCTCTCTCTCTGCCTCTCTGTAACTGTCTTTCAAATAAATAAATAAATCTTAAAAAAGAAAGTTTTTTTCTATAAGAAAGACATAGATGCTTGCCTAACTCCTAGAAATGTTGTCAGTTCTGCTAGTACTAGGTTACTGGTGACCTCAAGCAGTAGATATAAAATAGATTTCATATTTGCTGAAATCTCAAGTAGGAAGCTGGGAAAATACAAGTCTGCTAGAAAATGATGTAAAGGAAGCTGCAACTCACCAAGAAGCATGAACAGAAATGACCAACACTCTTTGGATACGAGGAAGCAACTTAGCCAGGATGCATACTTGTGTCCTAGGAGATGAGGTAAGCTGGGCTATACTGAGTTAAAATTCTGGTGTTTAATCCTGCTTTGCTACACAAGAAATTGAAAACATACTGTTTGGGGCAGGCACTTGGTACAGCAGTTCAGATGCTGCTTAAGGCACCTACATCCCATATCAGAGTGCCTCTGTTTCAGTGCCAGCCCTGCTCCCAACTCCAGCTTTCTGCTAATATGCACCCTGTTGATGGCTTACGTACTCGGGTCCCTGCCACCCATGTCAGAGACCTGGACTGGGTTCCAGGCTCCTGCCTTCAGCATGGCCCAGCCGCAGCTGTTGTAAGCATTTGGGGCACCAACCAGTAAATGGAAATCAATCAATCAGTCTCTATCTCTCTCTTTCTCTCTCATGCTTTTCAAATAAATAAAAATAAATATTTTTAAAGAAAAGAAGATATCAAAACTTATGAGCTGTAGTAAAACCAGTGCTAAGGGAGAAATTCATAGCTGTTAGTCTCAAATAAACAAAGTTTACACTTGAAGGATTTAGAAAAAGAAGAGCAAATTAAACTCCAGGTTAGCAAGAGGAAAGAAGTAATAAAGATTACATGAGACAAACAAAACGAGAACAGAAAAAGTAGGGAAACATCAGTGAAACCAAACAGTTCATCTAACAGATTCTAACACCAGCACGTCTTCAGCCAGTGACTGGGAGGACTGCCTGGTTTACGACAGTCTTTCCACGCATGTCCATTGTCATTCCCAGATCCAGAGCAGGGTGCCACACTGCTCCCTGTCTCCTCCAATCCACGAGAGCTTCTCTGTGCTGCCCTGGGTGCTTGGGAAGAGGACTGCTCAGGTGTTTGCTAGAATGTTCTCCACTTGCCTGTGTCATGGACACGTGGAGGCTATGGATGTGGAGGAAGAATCCGCAGAGGCAGCATGTCCTAGCGGGAGGGCATCACATGAACATGACTCGTGGAACAACCTCACAGCAACTCTTTGTCTTTGTCTTGACCGTTTTCCCCTCATAGTGGGAACGAGGCAACTCATTGCACTGGTAGCAACTCTGGGAGAACTTGGAGCACAGCAAATGTTTTTGCTCGACCTGTTGAGGATGCATAGTTCCAGGATGCCCAAGCAAGATAAGGAAGCAGAACATATGAGATGAATACGCTTCTGGGTGGGGCACAGGCAAACTCTGCCATGGTGCCCGGGAGAGCAGGAGCCCAGAGACAGGCAGCATCAGAAAAGTCCCCAGGTGACGGAGACGGAGAATGGCTGCTACACCTGTGCCTGTGCTGTTGATCAGCGGCAACACCGTATTCCATTCCAGTGGAGGATGGCCCAGGTCCTTGGGTCCCTGCATCCACGTGGGAAACCAGCACAAAGCTCCTGGCTTCTGATCGGCGCAGCTCTGGCTGTTGGCGGCCAACTGGGGAGTGAACCAGTGGATGGAAGACCCCCCCCCCCCCAACCGCCTCTCCTTCTTTCTCTGTGTAACTCTGACTTTCACGTAAATAAATCTTAAAAATATTATCAGTCTTGTTCTGGGGCAGATACATGAAGCCATCTTCGGACACACAGTGGCAGCACTCCTTCAGAGCTTATTAGGTTCAAATTCTCCCTGCCCAGCCCACACCCCTGAGGCACAAATTCCAAGGTGGGACCTAGGGGTCTTGACATTAATAAGCTCTCCAGGTGACACTGACAAACACTGAAGCAAATGCAGAGATGCACTATTTTAGAGCAATCATTTTTTTTTAAAGATTTATTCATTTATTTGCAAGTCAGAGAGAGAGAGAGAGAGAGAGATTTTCCATCTGCTGGTTCACTCTCCCAGATGGCTGAAATGGCCAGGGCTGGGCCAAGCCAAAGCCAGGAGCTTCTTCCAGGTCTCCTACATGGGTGGCAGGAGCCCAGACAACTTGGGCCATCTTTTGCTGTTTTTTCCAGGCTATTAGCACAGAGCTGCATCAGAAGTGGAGAAGTCAGGACACCATTCAGCACCCCTATGGGATGTTGGTCCCGAAGGTGGTGACTTTACCTGCTACGCCACGATGCAGGCTCCTAGAGCAATTATTTCAAGTCTGGGATAGACTTACCCTCTCACTTTGAGCATTATGAAGAACACATAGACAAGAATACATGGGTTTAAATCCTTTGAAGATTGATTTTGCTTGACAACTGTGAATTTCCCTTTCTCCTCCTCGTTGAATTTTACATTTTTGGAGCTCAGGATAAACAATAGTTATGCATTATCTGAAGATTGCATTAGCCAAAACCCTACAGTCAGTGATCGATTTAAGTAACAGAATTATCATTTCAGAATAATACAATCATTATTAATAATTGGAGTCTGGCAGAAAACTCTGACTTGATCCAGGTCTTGTAGTGCAATAACTTGACAGGTTCACAAAATTTTTGGTTTTGTCTGAAATTTACAAGTACAACATGTAGTTATTAAAAGTATGTTTCAACTGAATTGCACACCTGTGTTTCCACTTAGAATAATTTGATCTTCTGTATCTGAAGGTAATTGAAAATGAAACTCAGTGAAGGGTGGGATGGGAGAGAGTGTGGAAAGGGCAGGGCTGTGGGAGGGAAGGAGGTTGGGGGGAGAAGCCACAACAATACAAAAGTTGCACTTTGTAAAATCACATTTATTAAACAAAAAAGTGTTTAAAAATAAGTCTAAATAATAAAATTATATAACTCAGGTAATTTTAAAGAAATTAGGTATTTCACTTAAAAAACTTGTTGCAGGTCAGTTTATTGAGAAAACTGTATGCTGTATGTTAATCCTATTCACTTGATGACCTTGCATGATGTGAACTGGGACTCCAAAGGTCACAGCTGAGAAGTTTCTGAAATTACTTCCCCGTATTTGTTCAGGAACACAAAAATCAAATATCAAGAAATGTTCAGGAAATTCTGAAAATTGCCTCTTCTTATTTTTTCAAAAAGTGGTGATCAACGATCAGGAAGGAAACAGCTTGGAGAAAGGATGAAAATGATACATGTGCTAAACAAAATACAAATTTTGAAAATTTCCAATAAAACAATCTTTGGACCAAAACTATGTCGATACTTTTCCTTCCATTCCGGCCAACTTCAACCCGAGGCTTCTGAGCTACAGACATGTTGCATTCCAGCCTTTTCCATCTTCAGCTCTTCACGGTTAAACGTAATGCACTCTTTCGCTTCTGTGGCCTCATCTAAAACTTGATTTTCTTTGGTGGAGGGCTTCGCACTGACGCCGGCTCCAGGGCGCAAAGTCCGCGTCGCTATCTGCCTTGGTTCTACGGCGTGGCGGCGTGGAGAAGGCCCAGTGGAGCTGACAGCTTGGTTAACCGCCAGTGGCGCTTTGTCTTGGGCACTTTGCCGCCAAGCATGGGCTGCTGTCCCACGATTAACAAATGGCTTCTTTCGCTGAAACGTGGCTGAGCCAGTGTTCAAGACATGGGCCCCGTTTTCCGTGAAGCATCTTTGAAGTAGCCTGGTCCTGGGCCGCGGACGAGGGGCTATGCCGGGCGCAGTACTGAGGGCCCCGCGGTGCCCCGAGGCGGTCCCGCAGGCCAGGGTCGTTGGGTTGGAGGCACCAGCCAGCCTTAGGCGATAACGTTTACAAATCCAGCGCCAGGCCCACAGGGAGCCAGCAGCGCTGCTCTTTGTCCCTCCCCCTCCAACCGCGATTCCTTTAAGTTAGCCATTTTATTTCAACAAAACCCAGAGCCTTGCTTGAATTAGCGTGACATGGCTGTCTGTCTATTCCTTATGGTGGTAAAATCCGGAAATCAGCCATTTTTCACACTCCTCTCTAAGCAGTCTTTCAGAGGTTTTCTTTGCTTGTTTATTATCTTTGATTTAATTTTAATGTACTTGATGAACTTTTCAGTACTTTCTAAATCCCAGTTAAAAGTCGTACTGAGGCTAGCATTCTGGCGTAGGGATGCTGGCACCATATGGGGGCAGGTGAGAGTCCTGGCTGCTTCACCAGGCTCCTGGCTTGGGCCTGGCTCAGTGCTGGCGGTTGTGGACACTTGGGAGTGAGCCAGTGCTTGGAAGATCACCACTCTCTATCCCTCTCTAACTCTGATTTTCAAATAAATGAATATTTTTTTAAAATAGGTTCCTAGTACTGAAGAGTTTTTTTTTTTTTTTTTGAAACCCTTCATATGCATGTGCCATTTGGTGAAGCAGGTTAAGCTATTGCTTGGTGTAGATGCCAATTCTAGTCCCAGCTGTCCACTTCCCATCCAGCTCCCTACTAACACACCTGGGAAAGCAGCAGAGGATGGTCCAAGTGCTTGGGCCCCTGTGCCCATGTGGGAGACCCGGATGAAGCTCTAGGCTCCTGGCTCCAGATCAGCACAGTGCCTGTTGTCGCGGCAATTTGGGGAGTGAACCAGCAAATGAAAGACCTTTCTCTTCGTCTCTCCTTCTCTCTATATAACTCTTTCAAATGAAGAAAGCTTTGAAAACAATACATTTTCCTTCCTTTCTTATAGACTTAGTTATTTATTTGAAAGTCAGAGTTACAGAGAGAGAGAGATCTTCCAATGCTGGTTCACTCCCCAAATTGCCGCAGTGGCCAAGATGGGTCAGGCCGAAGAGAGAATCTTCTTCCAGGTCTCCCACACGGGTGCAGGGGCCCAAGCACGTGGGCCATCTTCCACTGCTTTCCCCAGGCCCTTAGTAGGGAACTGGAGTGGAAGTAGAGTAACTGGGACCTGAACTCACGGGTATACGGAATGCAGGTGTCCGAGGCGGCAGCTGTACACACTGCACCCCAGTGCCGCCTCGGCATTGCATTTCTTAGGGTGAGCTGACCGAATCCACAGGATCCGGCACTCAAAGTAATTTTGGTTAAGTCTGCCGTGGTGAAGGCGGTGGACTCCACTGTCACTGAAGGGTTGATTGGTTTCAGAGGCTGTGGCCTTGAGCGTGTTTAAATAAGGATCAGACCATAGTAACAGAAAACTCTGGAGGTCAGCTCTGGTCTCTCCGACTTCCTGGTAAACCCTGTTTGCCAATCTTCGGTTCCCGCAGTGCGTGATGACTGCCACAACAAAACCCACTCCTGGGGCTGCAATGGGAGACTCACGGTGGGCGGTGGGGGAGGGGCCGGAGCTCAAGGCCAGAGGTCAAGGCCAGGTAGATCGGCTTTGGCAAGTGACTTAATCACCAAGCTAGAGTCAGGGGGAAATTAGTAGAAGCGAGGCGGGAGCACAGGGCTCCGCCCCTGGGAGGCGTAGCCGGGGCCAGGAGCCAATCTGGAGCAGGTGTGCACACGGCCCGCCCCGCTAGTGCTATAAAAGGAGGGCCGCACCTCCTGCTGCTGACAGGGTCAATTCTGGCTGCCTCGGTGGGTGGTCCGCTCCTGCTTCTCCAGCCTGCCCTGCTGTGTTTCTGCCACAGAGCGCACTGTTTGCTCCAGGGGCTCTTTCTGCGTCCACTATGGTGAGTCTGCGTCCACACTCGCCAGCCCAGGGTTCTAGCGTCACGGTGGGGAGGGGACTGGAAACGCTGCGGCTGGCATGTGGGGGGCCCAGCAGTGCAACGCTGCCTACAAAGTTGGGGGTCCTGCAGGGCGCTCGATTCGCGTCAGGCTCTCGGGCCATCCTTTCTGGGCACTTGCACGTACCGGTCCGGCCGAGGGCACACCTTCCTCCAGGCGAAGGCGGGCCAGCTGAGGGCAGTGGGGCTGGCGTCCCCTGGCTGCGGGGCCGGGGCCTGGCTGCTCGGCAGGAGTCCCCAGGCCACGCCTCGGCCCTGGGCTTCAGTGCGCTCTGCTGTGGACGGTGGAAGGACACTTCCAAGCCAGCTGCCTGCCGTGACTATTCCGTGAGGCCTGGCGGCGTGGGAGGCTGCTGGGTTAAGACACCCTTACTCAGGAGGCGCGGCAGTGACTGGGGAGGCAGCGACGGGAAAGCCTTTTGTTGTGGTTCCTCGGCTTTTTCTCTATTTTCCTCTTCTTTTTCCTTCTTTCCTGGCTCCCTTTCTTCTTTCCATTTGAAAGACAGGTACAGAGAGAGAGGGCGGGACAAAGACCTTCCGTCTGCTGGTTCACTCCCCAGATGGCCCTGTTGGCTCCATCCAGGGCTCCCACATGGGTGCAGGGGCCCAAGGACTTGGTTCACCTTCCGCTGCCTTTGTGAGCTCATGCACAGGGAGCTGGAGCGCTGCTGGCATTAGAGTGATGGCTCCTGCCTCGCTTCTAATTTTATTATTTCTTTCTGCTACCTTTGGGTTTAGTTTGCTGTTTTGCTAGTTCCTGAAATTGTAGTGAGGTTGTTGATGTAGGAGTTTTCTTGCTTTTATTTTCTTTATAGCTAGACATTTCCCTCTGGTGCAGCTTTTGTTGTATTCCATAATATTCGGCATGACGGGTTGTGGTTTCATTCACCGCTTAAGTTTTTTCCAAATCCTGTGATTTCATCTTGCATTCATTACTTTGCATAAGAGGGTGCTCTTTACTTTTTTATTAAATAAAACTCTGTATTAAGAGTTTTATTTTAATTGGCTTATAGATAAGAGTGTCCGTAAATTTAAGCTGCTAAAATTAATCAAAGATACGTTTTAATTCGTGTGACCTGAATCTCGGTATCATATGTTTTAAACTTGCTGGTAGGAAGAAATTAAAAACATTTTATGTGTGTGTGCTTAAGTTGACTCCTTCAACAAACTACACCATGTTAGATATTTAAGAGGCGTTTCCAAATACATGATTCTTAAAATTTAGAGACGGCATTGGACCTTCTGGGAAATGTTTTCTTAAGTTGTTATCTAATGGTTGAAACTGTTTGCTAAGTTTTCATGTGATATTGCTATTGTCAGCAAGCGATCTAGGACTTGCTCCCTCATTTCTCTATTCTAAGCCCAACTTGTTCTTTCATTTCTCTATTCTCTTCAAGATAGGAAACTAATTCTATTATGAAGGAATCTGTAGGATGCACCATTTAATCGTTAGACCTTATAAAAGAGATGGCTAACACTTTTCTGTAATAGCATAGCCAAAATAAGAGCTTAAATGATCATTTCCTAGCCAGATTGATTTCGCCAGCAGCGAAGTAAACAGTAAGTAGATAAAAACCTCCCTTTTAGACCAGAGGGAAAGAAAGTTTTAAAGTGAGAATACAATTTTCCTCATGGGCATCGTGTACCTTAGGAAAACTCCTACAGGACATGCCTGTGACTATAGACTTGTAGTTTAGGCCACCGAAGATTAGAGATGGGCCTTGGGCAGTCCCTTGACTTGCATCCTCTGGTCTGCTTTAACAAAACCCAGGAGGATAAGAAAGCCAGGCATCAGAAGCAATGGGTGGCAGGCCTATTAATGGCTGTTCTGTACAGTGATCTGCCCTCCAGGAGACCCACCAGGCCAGTCCACTGCAGTGGCTTTCAATGGGGTAAGCCTGGACTGCAGCAGAAGTCAGCTTGTGAAGGGCCCTGGCAGCTCTGCCAAGAGTTGGATCACTGAAATGGACCTGCCCTGGAGTCGAAGGATGCCCAGGTCAGAGCCACAGATCTTATTGGCTCTAAGCTGAAAAGCCCTTCACTCAGCCCAGCTTCCAAAGTGACCACCGCAGCTGAGGGGACGGCCAAGTAGGGTCAGCAACATTGCAGGCAGAACTGTAGATTTCCTGTTGGAGATGCCACCTGCCTTTACCTGGCCAGCTCTCCTCCCAGGCCAGCTAAGTAATGAAAGTCAACAGAGTGCCTTCCCCTAGGAGGTTCACACCTCCCTTAGGATGTCCCCATGTGGAGAGATTGATAGGTCTGGGCCTCTTAACTTCCAAGGCCTAAAGCCCACCAGATTACTCTCAAGCCCCTTCTGTCAGGTTCTAGTTGCCTCTCAATCAGAAAACTTAATTGTAGCCTAGACAGCACCTTTCTTAGCTCCTCTAATAATGAGTCTGTCCTTTGTTCTAGACCCTGTCTAGCGCACTTGGGCCTCATTTCTTTGTAATCATAACCTCTACTCTACCACTGATGGCTCTACTCCCAACCTGTGTGTACTGATGGTCCTCTTTCCCAGTTAATGCTGTGTAATTGTTGAAAACCTCTCTACATTCAAACCCCTCTACCTACAAAAGATGAGTGACTTTTCTTCCAGTCTTGGCTGGAATCAGCTTTCCGGTCTGTTGGGTGTTCCCCAATAAACCTTTCCCTTGAAAAAAAAAAGAGAGGGAGGTGCCTTTCTCTGAATGGAGGAGAGAACTTCCACTTTGACTATGAGCTTGTCTAAATATGATCAGAGTCGGTGAACTCGGAAGGCTTCCATAGACTTGGCAACTCATGACGGGAGCCTAGGGTGGTTACTGGCACCATAAACTAGAGTGTCAATTTGTTGGGTCAACAACAGGAGTCACTGTGTGCTTGCTCCTCATGTGGGATCTCTGTCCTTAATGTGCTATACATTGTGATTTCATGCTATAACTAGTAGTGAAACAGTATGTTTCACTTTGTGTTTCTGTGTGGGTGCACACTGTTGAAATCATTACTTAATATATACTAAATTGATTTTCTGTATATAAAGAGAATTGAAAATGAATCTTGATGTGAATGGAAGGGGAGGGGGAGAGGGAGCAGGAAAGGGGAGGGCTGCAGGTGGGAGAGAAGTTATGGGGGAGGGGAAGCCATTGTAATCCATTTTCTGTAGTTTGGAAATTTATGTTCATTAAATAAAAGAGAGTTCAGTTTGGGCTGCTGAAACAAAGTCCCATAAACTAGGTGGCTTAACAGTGACAGAAATTTATTCCTCCACAATTTTGGAGAGTGGGACATCCAAGTTCAAGGTGCCAGCAGATTCGCTGCCTGGTGAGGGCTTGCTGGCTGCCTTGTGGACAGCCATCTTCTCACTGTACCTTCCTGTGGGGGAAGTAAAGAACTCTGGTCTCTGCCTCCCTGAAGGCACTCACTTCTTTCATGAGAGCTCTCCTCTCGTGGCCGAATCTCTTCCTAAAGACCCAACACACTGGGGATCAGGGTTCAGCCTAGGAATCTGGGGGAGACATAGTTCAGTCCCTGCTAGGTTCTCAGGAAGCTCAAGCTGCTGGGTGCCAGAGAGGTGGTTAACAGTCTTCCACCTGGGCCAACTCACTTCACCTCCGTGGACCTCTGGATTCTTACATGAGATTAAGTTGTCTTCTGGAGTCATGATAGGAAAGAAAAGAAATGAGGTAAAAATCTTAGAAAGTGCATCCACTTCATTGAATCCCAGGAAGATGTCTGGGGCGGCGGGCCATCTTTGGAAGAGTCCCTGGAGTGAGATCTCGGCAGGGCATAGTGGAGCATTCCTCTAGACTCCTAGCTGCACTGGTAGATAGAAATAGCTTAGGAAGAGCTTGCATTTTGAGGACAGGCAGAGTGCTGTGGGACCCCTGCATCCCACAGCACCATGCCTGGGTTGGAGTCCTGGCTCCACTTCCATTCCCAGCTCCTGCTCACGCACACCCTAGGAGGCAGCAGCGATGACTCCAGTGCTCGAGTCCCTGCCACACAGATGGGAGGCCTAGCTTGAGTTCCAGGTTCCTGATTTTCACCTGACCCGGTCTCTGCTCTTGTGAGCATCTGGGGAGGAAATCAGCAGATGAAAAATGTGCTCTCTGAGTCTCTGTCCCTGTCTCTCTGTCTTTTAAATAAAACACGAGGCAACAATTTTAAAAGAATGTGTGCTTTAGAAATGTTACTCCCTGTGTGGAGGGTGCACTGGTTGGAGTCCATTCTAGTATCAGGCCAGTTGAGGCGATTGCAGGCTTCAAGGCGAGGGCTGGGGAAGAGCTGGACTAGGATGAGATCAGCAGGGAGGGAGACGGCTGTGAGGAATTTGAGTGGGGCTGGACTCTTGACCTTCTAATTTTTTTTTTGTGCAGGATCCTACAGCTGAATATCTATTTCAGTTACTAGACAACAACAGAGAGAGGTACACCCCTCCCACACTTGAGGAAATCGAGGAGTATTTGCAGGACCTCCGTGAGCCACATAAGGAAGAGGCAGAAACACCGGCAGTGCCTCTGCCTGCCTGTGGTGAGGGAAGCCAACAAGAGTCAGCCCAGAGCCTGGCGATGCCGACCTTGACCCCCACAGTGCCTTCTGAGCGTCCGAACATCCCCGGGACCGTCCTCATCCAGAACTCCACACAACCCTCTGTTACGGACCTTGATAGACCTCTTGAGGACCAAAGTAAGACTCTTTTCACAGACCAGGAAGTAACCTTTGATCAGACCAAACCCACAGCAGACTCCCAGATGACAGGTGTCACTGACATTCCGAAGATGACACCGACTGATGGTCAGAAGTCAGCTGGCACTGCCGGCAAGCTGACAGTGTCCAGTGAAGACGACCAGTTGAAGACCCTCGGCATGATCCAGATGACATGGGATGATCAGAGCAATACCCCCAGTGAGAACCAGACTCTGCATGGAGCTCAGATGACAACTCTTACAGAGCGGCATGGGAGGACTCCCGGTGGTGACCAGATCCTCGATGGGGCCCAGAAGAGCAACACCACTGGTGGCCAGAGATTCTATAGGGGTCAGATCAGCAACTCTACTGGTGACCAGACCCTCTATGGTGGTCAGATGAGTGCCCCAAGTTGTGACCATCAGACCCTCTATGGGGGCCAGATGAACACCCCAGCTAGTGACCAGAACCTGTATGTGCGTCAGATGAACTCACCACCTGGTGACCAGACCCTCTATGGGGACCAGGTGAACTTGCCAATTGGTGACCAGACCTTATATGGGGGTCAGATGAATGCCCCAAGTGGTGACCATCAGACCCTCTATGGGGGCCAGATGAACACCCCAGCTAGTGACCAGACCCAGTATGTGGGCCAGATGAACTCGCCAATTGGTGACCAGACCCTCTATGGGGGCCAGGTGAACTCGCCAATTGGTGACCAGACCCTCTATGGGGTTCAGATGAACTTGACAACTGCTGACCAGCCCTTGTATGGGAGCCAGATGAATGCCCCAAGTGGTGAGCATCAGACCCTCTATGGGGGCCAGATGAACACCCCAGCTAGTGACCAGAACCTGTATGTGCGTCAGATGAACTCACCAACTGGTGACCAGACCCTCTATGGGGACCAGGTGAACTCGCCAATTGGTGACCAGACCTTATATAGGGGCCAGATGAATGCCGCAAGTGGTGACCATCAGACCCTCTATGGGGGCCAGATGAACACCCCAGCTAGTGACCAGACCCTGTATGTGGGCCAGATAAACTCACCAGCTGGTGACCAGACCCTCTATGGGGGCCAGGTGAACTTGACAACTGCTGACCAGACCTTGTATGGGGGCCAGATGAATGCCCCAAGTGGTGACCATCAGACCCTCTATGGGGGCCAGATGAACACCCCAGCTAGTGACCAGACCCTGTATGTGGGCCAGATGAACTCACCAACTGGTGACCAGACCCTCTATCAGGGCCAGTTGAACGCCACTACTAATGACCAGACCCTATTTGTGGGCCAGATGCACTCACCAACTGATGACCAGACCCTCTATGAGGGTCAGATGAACGTGCCAACTGCTAACCAGACCTTGTATGGGGGCCAGATGAACACCCCAGCTATTGACCAGACCCTGTATGTAGGCCAGATGAACTCACCAACTGGTGACCAGACCCTGTATGTGGGCCAGATGAACACCCCAGCTAGTGACCAGACCCTGTATGGGGGCCAGATGAATTCTCCAACTGGTGACCAGACCCTATATGTGGGCCAGATTAACTTGCCAACTGGTGACCAGACTCTCTATGGGGGCCAGATGATGCCCTTCACTGGTAACTGCTCCCTCTATGGGGGCCAGATGATGACCAATAGTAGCCAAGTCTATGGGACTCAAATGATGCCCCATCAGTCCTTCTCATTGCCACACCCAGGATTTGTATATGCTTCAAGTTTCCTTTTGATCCAAGGACAACCTCCAGAGTACTTTTCAAGTTCTTCTTTGGTTCGAGGACAACTCTTAGAAAAGCAGAATTGGAACCTACAGACCCAGCGCTATCAGCCTCCGAAGAATCCTGAGCTTTTGAAGCCTTATGTCTGTACATATCCTGACTGTGGGAAATCTTACTCAAAGTCTTCCTACCTCCAGATCCATAAGCGTAAACACACAGGTGAGTGAGGACCCAGACAGGGGTAAGGGGTTTGGGGCCTTTTAAATTTGTTTATTTATTTATTTATTTATTTAGAAAGAGTTACAGAGAGATGGGGAAAGACTGATATCTTCCATCTCTTGGTTCACTCCGCTAGAAGGCTGCCACGACCAAGGCTGGGCCAGGCCAAAGCCAGGAGCTTCATCCAAGTCTCCCACATGGGTGCAGGGGCCACTGCCTTTTCTAGATCATTAGCAAGCAGCTGGATCGCAGTTGGAGCAGCTAGGATGCAAACTGGTGCCCATATGGGATGCTAGTGTCTCAGGCAGTGGCTTTACCCACTATGGCTCTGGCCATTGTGGACAATTAGGGAGCAAACCAATGCATGAAGACCTCTCTCTCTTTCTCTTGTGTAACTCTGACTTTCAAATAAATAAATAGCTCTTAAAAAAAAAAAAAAGGGCAGTGTGAATAAAGTAGTCCTAGGACAGGCTCTGCTCGTGGGCCAGAGTTGTTCTGTGGCATGGATTGTATGCAGGTGATGGAATAAGGAAGGAATATGTTTGGCCCTTTCTGCAGGTTCTTGACCCTGCCTCTACGGGGACTGTGGCTTCATGGACCCCATTCTAGAACTAACAGCCCTGGACGCCCTCCGTTCACTCTTGTTCCTCTTCTTTCTTCTCCTCGTTTCCTTTCTTCCTCTCCTCCTTCATGGTTTTCCTCTGTCCCTCCATCTCCTTTTTACTCACCCCCTCCAGGCATTTCTCCTCTGACTCTTCCTCCCAACGTGCCCCAAACCCTGTTATTCTTGGTCACTTCCCACAGCGCTGCCCGCCATGACCCTGAGATAGGAGTCTCTCCTTGTCTCTCTTGCAGGGGAGAAGCCCTATGAATGCAGTGAGGAAGGATGCCCATGGAGATTCTCCCGCGTGGACGAGCTCAGCAGACACAAGAGGAAGCACTCTGGGGAGCGGCCCTACACGTGTACCAAGTGCGACAAGAGCTTTGCGCGATCTGATCACCTGTGACAGCATCAGAAAGTCCATAGATGATTTCCACCCAGAACTATGAACTCCTCAGCCCGAGAGGAAATACATAGGGCTGAAAAATTCTCCCTTATTATTTTTGCTTTCCTGATCATCAGCACTGTGCCAACACGGTGCATGCTTAATATTATTGGTAAGCTTTTTAAAGCATTTGTTATTTTTTCTAAGATGTGTGGATTTTCATACAAAAACTGAATCAAACAGAACTTCATAGAATCAGAAACAGTCTTCATTCGTTCCCCTCTTGCAGGGTAACTGCTTTTATGAGGGTGCTATGAATCCTTCTAGATCTTGGCTGTACTTGCAAAACTGTGCCATGAAAGCTGCCCGTGCCCAGGTGCAGTCACATCGGACCCAAACCATGGAGGTCATGGAGGAGGGGACCTCGTGCTTCCGTGTCTGAGAGCAGAGCCGTGGCTCCTGAAGATCCTTACGCCTAGAAGAGCTCTAACAAGAACTCTGTAATTCCATGTAAGTTGCTTCTATGAAGATCTTTTTTTTAATACTTATCTTTTAAAAAAAGATGTTATGTACTTGAAAGGCAGAGTTACTAAAGAGAAGCAGAGACAGCAGGCAATCGTCTGTTTGCTGGTTTACTCCCCAAATGGCTGCCCTGGGCTGGGACTAGGGCAAGCTGAAGTCAGGAGCCAGGAGCTTTTGGGTCTCCCATGTGGGTACAGATACCCAAGGATGTGGGTTTTCTAAGGATGTTCTGTGTTCTAAATTTAAGGAAAGTTTTTCGCTTGAACTATCTATAGCTTGTACCGATTCGATAAATATTCTTGTGAGAAGAATGGCAACATTTTTATTTTTCTCTGTCTGGTCCCGCCAAAATTTGAAACTGTGACTATTCTTATTTTGTGACAATATACTTACTTGCCTACGTTCAATAAGGATCTTCTCTCTTTTTACTAGTGCATAATTCCAAACAGCGAGTTAGCAGCAGCGGAGAGCGGACCCCAGAGAGCCATGAGCACCCGAGCAGCGCCACCCTCACGCCCAGGAGGAGCCGCAGCCGCCAGCAGCGAGGCCGAGACCCGCATCCATCTGCACGGCGCCCCTGAAACCAAGCGCGCAGGGCGGTGGACCCAGTGAACTGGTTCCATGTGCGAAAGGCTCTGGTTCATCCAGGGGAAGAGCACGGAGGAAGCGTGTTTGTACCCAGCCTGCATAAAGGAGAATTACCCAGGGAGGGTCTCAGCAGTGTGGGGCGATACTGGGGTGTGGGCAGCAAAGGGTGCAGACCCTGGTGCAGCTCCAGGGCAAGGCAGCCAAAGTGCTGCGGCCAGGAACCCTTGTAGATGCGGTCGCCCCTTGGGGAGAACCCTTGTGGACACGGCCCCCGCCTTGTGGAGAACACTTGTGGACACATCCACCGCCACGGGGAGAACTCTTGTGAACTCGGCTTGCGCCGTGGCTGAGAACCTGTGTGGACACGGACCCCGCCTTGGGAAGAACCCTTTTGGATGCGGTCCCCACCTTGGGGAGAACCTTTGTAGAAACTGCCCATGCTGCTACTGGGGAGAACCCTTGTAGATGCGGCCTGCACCGTGGGGAGAACCCTTGTGGATGCGGCCCTTGGTGTGGGGCCCGCACTGTTGCACACAAGGTCCAAGCGTAGGGGTCCATGCTGTGAGTGGCAGAATCCCAGAAGAGTGGGAGTGGGGAAAAGAAGGAAGGACCCGGTCCCCGCTACCCTCTGCAAGTGCAGCCCCTAGGCCGTGGCCCAGGGCGTTCCCACCCTCCCGTGCAGAAGTGATGGAAGGTGCTGGCGGGCAGGTGGTGGGAGAAGGCCGAGCAGCGAGACCATGGGCGCGGGCTGCGGAGCAGGACTCACTCCTCACCGAAGACAGCCTGGAGAGGACGGAGGAGCACCAGCAGCTGACCCAAGGCTGCCTCCCGCCAAGGTTCCCGCCAACGTCCAGAGGTGGGGCAGGAATGAAAGGGGAGCCAGAGACTCCAACACCGGTGGCTGTCCCCACCCCAGCAGTGCACAGACAATTGGAGCTGCACCTTCCTGATTACTGGAGCGCATTGTCAAGGCAGCTTGGGATTTTTATTATCTTTTCCTGAAGATGTCCCTTTTTGGAAATAACAAATGTGTTTAAGAGAAAAAAGCCTAGTTTTTCTCAGTACACCTTTAAAGAGTTTTAAATTGCTTCCTATCTGATCAAGTTGAGATGTTTTAAGAACTTTACTTTTATATTTGCAGTAAAAGTTTGCAACTTGATTTTTGAAAAAGTGAAACTTCAATCAGCTCTTAATAAAGGATTTAAATTAAAAAAAGAAAACAACCCACGTTGGTTATGTCACTGAGGCATTGAGCACGGACATGGGATGAGAGCAGAGGAAGGCTGAAGTCTGCCTGGGTTTGGCTTCCCAGCCTCCAAAGAAGTTTATTTTCATTTTTATTTATGTAGAAGGCAGACAGTGGGAGTTCTGTCCACTGATTATCCCTCTGAATGCCTGTGATAGCCTGGATTGGGCTGAGCTGCAGCCCGGACCTGTATTCTTGCCCTGGGTCTGCTACCTGGGCTGGCAGGGACCCAAGTGCTCGAGCCATCACCTGCTGCCTCCCAGGTGTGCACCAGCAGGAAGCCAGGACTGAAGGTGCAGTCAGCACTCAAGCCCAGGCACTCTGCTAGGGGATGGGAATATCCCAACTTGCATCTTAACTGCTCAGCCCAAGGCCCATGCCATTCAACAGATTTTTAATTCGGAGATTCCTATGTAGTTAATTGCTATTTTTGAAGCACTTGTGTAAATAATCAGATTGGGTCTTTTGAAACTAAATTTAGTTTATAAACAAATTACCTCTTATTCTCTTTTGTAAAACTAGGGGAAACTGTAGAAAAGTGGTTTAGAGAAAAACGATGTCTGTCTGCTGGTCGAGTGTAACCCTGTCTGTTGTTTTAGAGTTATTCTCTCTCTTGATGTTGGACTGGATCCTGACTTCTGGTTTCCTCCAATATGTGGCTACCACTCTCTAGCTTAGAACAGGACTGTGTTGTAAGACATAATCAGGCTAATCATTTCACGAGCTCCCTCTTAGATCCAAGAGCCAAACAAGATTTGTTTGGACATCTGAATTCTAGTTTGTCACTGATGCAAATATGACTAGAAATTTACATTAAATGCCCGTACAGATTCAACTTCAATGGCTGTTGCCACTCAACCACACTCACTCAATTTCTTTGCTGAGGTAGTCTTAGGTAACAGAATTAGTCTTAATTCTCTAGTAGGCAGACAAGATGGCTAGACTCATGTAAATTCTGGGGGAGCTGAGAGTAGGCTGAGTGGCTACAGTAAGTCTCACCCAGTTCTTTGATTTATTTAGCTGGTTCCCCTTCAGGCTTGGGTTCATCATTTTAAACCATTTTACAAACTGAATTTATCATTTGACTATTAATCTTACTTTGCATGGTCATTTCTGAACATTGTACCTGATCCTTGAAAGTCTCTGAAGTACAACGCCTAACTGGATAATGCTGGCCCAGCTCTGAGAGAGGATAGCCAATGCCCATGGAACAGGCCCAAGTGATTTTAACGAACTCCAGGCAGCCTAGTTCTGCGAGCCACTTTTCTGGACCTTGTCACTCAAACATGGGCAAAGACTTGACATCAACTCAGTTTCCAACCATTCCCGGATCAACCAGAACAGGTCCATCCTGGCGTCGAGGGACAGTCAAAACCACACTTGAGATTGGGTGGTCGACAATGCTTTTGGAGTAGAAGATCGAGCACAAGGGGGAAATGGCGTCCCCTACGTCAGACCCGAACCAAAGTAGAGCTGGGAGGTCCTGGAGATCTCCTGCTTCTGCGTCTCAGAGAATTCCTGAAAACACAATGTCACTCTGCCCTTTAAATAAATAACTTTTGAAACAGAAATGTGTGTAAGTTACATGTGTTTTCCAAATGAGTGTCTGCAAGAGTTAGGTGTTGTCATGGCCAGTGAGGACAGCGAGCCAACCTGGAAGCAATGATCGTATCTACTCGCAGCCCCATGGTAAAAGCAAGAGGCAAAAAGAAGAGGGGCTGGCTCACTAATGTTCTGAGTGACAGTGCAGACAGGAGGATCCTATCTGAAGGAGGATTCCTACTTGTCTAGTGAAGTCAGGCCGGAGAGGAGGAAGAGGGGAGAATGACAGGAGTGGAGAAGGCGAGTTTGATGGCAGGAGGTAGGTACCTTGGCCAAGGCTGTTGATAAGGAAGCCTTGGTGGAGGCCCCTGGGAGGTTTCTCAGCTGAGGGCCCAATAAGGAGACCTTTGAATGAAGGCGCCTGGGCTGGGATGCAGCTTGCATGCGAGCTTGGCAGGCCGGTGATGGCGGAGCCTGGCAGTTCTCTGGGTGGCTTTAGTTTACTAGTCAACATGGTAGTGTGTGGCTTACAAGGATACAGTGCAGAACTTCCTTCTCTGTGACTGCATCCGTCTTTTTTTTTTTATGACAGGCAGAGTGGACAGTGAGTGAGAGAGAGACAGAAAGAGAAAGGTCTTCCTTTGCCTTTGGTTTATCGTCCAATGGCCGCCACAGCTGGCGCGCTGCAGCCGGCACACTGCGCTGATCTGAAGGCAGGAGCCAGGTGCTTCTCCTGGTCTCCCATGGGGTGCTGGGCACAAGCACTTGGGCCGTCCTCTACTGCACTCCCAGGCTACAGCAGAGAGCTGGCCTGGAAGAGGGGCAACCGGGACAGAATCCGGCGCTCCAACCAGGACTAGAACCCGGTGTGCCAGCACCGCTTGGCGGAGGATTAGCCTATTGAGCCGCAGCGCCAGCCAGAATATAAATTATTGACTTTATACCCAAAAAATACTTCCAAAAAACTTTTAAAAGGGAAAAAAATTCTTTTTATTTGAAAGACAGAGTTACAGAGGCAGAGGCACAGAGAAATTTTCCATCCACTAGTTCACTCCCCAAGTGGCCACAACAGCTGGAACTGGACTCATCTGAAGCCAGGAGCCAGGAGCTCCCTTCAGGTCTCCCACACGAGTACAGGGGCCCAAACCCTGGGCTATAGGTCTCTAATGCTTTCCCAGGTCATAGCAGAGAGCTGGATCAGAAGTGGAGCAGCCATGTCTCAAACTGCCAGTCATATGGGATGCCGGCACTGCAGGCAGTGGCTGTCACTGCTACACCACAGTGCCGACCCTAGAATATTTTCAGCAGACATGTCTTAATCTCTATGCCAAACGCCTACCCCTAAACTTATTTGAAGTTTTAAAAATTCTATTTACTGTCACTTTTTTATTTGATTCATTTATTTTCATTGCACTGGGCTGGGAGAGCATTCTCACCTTATTTGATAGGCAGAGAGACAGAGATCTTCCAGCCACTGGTGTATTCCCCCAAATGCCTGCAACAGCCAGGTGTGGGCCACACTGAAGCCGGGAGCCAAGAACTCAATCTATGTCTCCCATGCGAGTCATAGAGACACAAGTACGTGGGCCTCATCTGCTGCCTCCCAGAATGTGCATTCGTAGGAAGCTGGATTGAAAAGAGTAGCCCAGACTTGACCCAGGCGCTCTGATAGAGGATGCAGGCATCCCAAGAGATGACTTAAGCCATTGCACTAAACACACCTGTAACTAAGCTTACTTTTAAAAAATTTTTATTTGAAAGGCAGATTTCCGCAGAGAGAGGGAGAGATCTCCCATCTGCTCCTTTACTCTCCAAAAGACTGGAGTTCCAAACTCCATCCTAGTCTCCCACAATTGCACAGGAGCCCAAAGATGGAGCCCTTTGCTGCTGCTTTCCCAGGCACCATCAGCAGGGAGCTGGATCAGAAGTAGAGCAGCTGGGACTCCAACTGGTTCGCCCCAGGTACATCGAGGCCACTAATGGCTCAGACCAAGACAGCCACACAGGATGGGATCAGTGTGGGGTGGGAGCTTGGCTCCTCTCCTTGGCAGCACTGAGCACACTGAGAATTTTTGTCCCTGGTCTTGCTGCTGTGCAACAGAGGTAGGGCACCTTCGTGTACCTCTGACCCCCAGTGTCCCACACGGGGTATGACCAAGGGTTTATGTGCAGGAGGTGGGGGACATGGCTAACTCCAGGAGCCTTCCAGGTCCGACTCAGGCACCTCCTTGTCTCCATGTTCCTTGGTGCAGGTCCCTGAAGGCTTGATGCTCTTTGTGTTGCAGACGCTTGCAGGCTGACTCTCCTGTGAGCTCCCTGCTGCTGGGTCCAAGGTTCTCGAACTGGAATGCTCTCCCCTCTTCATTCCCCTGCTCCGTGTATTCCAACGTTTGAGGAATGACTAAACGGCACACTCTAACTAGACACCAGAGTCACCTCCTTCAGAGCCTCTGACTCTCCTGAAGGGGGCCCTCTCTCCTATGACCCCTGGACCCAGATGGGCCGCTGAACGCAGAAGCCAGGCCTCCCTCACCTCTGTGCCATCCCTGGCAGTGTTAGTGCCAAGCTGGCTCAGGCAACACCTAGAGAAAGCACCCCCTCCTGGGGAAGAGACTCACCCCTGGGGCAGACACAGCCTGCATGCGATTCCAGCCCTGACACCTGCTACCTCGGCCCAGTTCCTTTCTCACCATTAGCTTGCTGGTCAGTAAAATGGCCTGCTGAGTCCACAAATGAGGTTCAATGCCACCCAGCTGAGTCGTCAGGGTAGGCATTATCCCTTCAACCTGAGAGAGAGAGAGAGCAGGGCAGGCTAGGACCCTGAACATCTGGTACTTGGTAGTCCAGGAACCTGAGCCAGGTGGGCAAGAACAAGGAGCTACAGAGGGAGTGGTCCTTCTCGGCTCCTCTTTAATGTCCCTCTGCCCCCTCATGCATAAGTCAACTAGAAACAGCCCAAAGCCTGAACGAAATACTGGTGGCTGGTGAATGCCAGAGAGAATCTGAGAAAGATTATGCGGATGATAAATCAAGATTATGATAAATCAGTTATGTTTTATTTGGGAGGTGCATCAGAACTGGGAAAGTAGAAGTGGAATATGGGAGGTATCACAAGGGGCTCCATCGCCCAGCTCGGCAACCTTGAGAGGCACAGCAGGTATGTCCAGCAGCTACCTCAGGTCTCCCCAGAGGCTGCACTGTTCTGGAGCTACCAGGCCTTGCAGAAATGCGTGGAAAGACAGGAAGAAGGCAGAACTGATCTGCCTGGCTCTCTGCTACTTTCCATTCCCTTTAGTCAAATTGCACCCATGGCTGTTAACGTCCCTGCAGTCCCACGTTGCTAGCAGTTGCTCAGGAGGACTCTGCCTTCCATGCCCTGCGGTGGGGCATGCCATCCGTGTCTGAAATGTGACAACACAAAAACTCTATACGTGTGGCAGGTGAGTGCCAGAGAGGATCTGACGCTGTCCATATGACAGGTCCAACACAGTCCACTGCTGGGTTTCTCAGTTTCCAGAACAGGAAATAAAGCATAGTGATCCAAGATCTTTCCCAAAGGCACAGGACTAGGAAGTGCTACGCTCAGGGCTTCAACATGGTCTGGCTCTGGAAACTGAGCGATCAGGAAAAAGAAGTCAGGTTTTGTTCAGCAGGCGAAACAGTCGCTGAGGGCTTTCAAGCTGGGGAGTGACATGAGATGATGAACCTTTCAATGAGCTCCAGTCTCTGCTGTGCTCCACGTTCCATCTGTCTCACATTGGCAGAAGCAGGTGGCTCCAAAGAGGTGAGGGCATCGAAATCGTTGTGGAGGTTTTTGAGGGGACCCTGACTGAGTCCAGAGCTGCATTTGGACTTTAAAATAGCCTTATAATCTTCTCTGTCATCATGCAAGCCTACACCTACCAAGGACATGAGCTGGGCAGAGGTAGGCAGGATTTGCGTACAGAAGAGGACGTTGACCTAAAGACCAGGAAGAAGAATATTATCCATCTGTTCGCCATCAGCCTGCGGGTCTGAGATCCTGGCATCCGCTGAGGAATCCTTTGGTGTTGTCTGAGATGGTCAGACCTCATGAACTGTTGGCCGCTCTGCTCACATCTGTGTGGTCGGTATCTGGTGTGTATCCATGAGTGTCGTGTGAGCTCGTCAGATCGGAAGAAAGACCAGTTACAGCCTTCCCACAGGCATTTATAGAGCCTGTCACCTAGGGGGTGGCAAGAGAGATGAAATTAAGAACAGACCAGCGGGTGGGAAGGAAGGGGTCCAACTACACGAGGCAGAGAAGGGTGGGGAATCAGAAGGGAAGATACAGGAACGCAGTGAGGGGGCAACACAGCAGCAGTAACCTCCCCATCATCTTGGCGGTCATTAGGCACACAAGTCAGTGGGCCTATATCGCTTGGTGCCAGGCTTAAAAGGTGAAGGGCTAGAGCTGGAGCTACGAGGCCCAGCAGGTTAAACCAGTGCTTGCAATGCTGGTGCCGGCATCCCATATTTGGGCCCTGGTTCAAGTCCCAGCTGCTCCACCTCCTGTCTAGCTCTCTGCTAGTGTCCTTGGGAAGGCAGCAGGGATGGCACAAGGACTCCCACATGGGAGACCCAGGTGGAGTTCTGGGCTCCTGGTTTCAGCCTGGCCCAGCCCCAGCTGTTATGGCCATTTGGGGAGTCAGCCAGTGGCTAAAAACCTCTACCCCTCTCTTCATTCTCCCTGTCCAACAAATCTTAAATTAGATGTCTGTTTGTGGGCTAATCCCAAACCATTACAGAAACCTAAAGCCCAGACTCCTCCACCCCTGCCCCACTCACACCCCCACCACATTCACCTGTGTGCTTGTGGGACATCACTGGGATCCCGTTGCACACAGACACTGGCAGTCCGCTAGGGGGCAGCCCTAGACTCCCACTGGAGGGCATGTTTACCTCTGGAATCCTGGGCTCTAAGGGCATCATCTGAGGCATCATCATGCCTGGCTGAGGGGGGAGCACTCCCTGGTCGTAAATCATCTGGGGAGAAGGGAGAGTGGCCTGGGAGCTGTAGCTCATGCCATGCTCCTGCAGGGACATGCCGAACTGGGACCCCACTCCTCCTTCACCCAGCATGGGTGCCTCAGCAGGCAGCAAGGGGGCCCCCAACATGTCTGTGCCCTGACTGAAGTGTTGAGTGCTGGGCAGGCCATAGCTACAAGGTTCATTCACTCCACTGCTTCCGGAAGATGGAAATATGTCCAACATGCACATTGACCACTCTGTGTCCTTGCGGAGAGAGAGAGAATCCAGTGAAACCCACCCCACCTCGGCTTCCAGCTCCACATAGCACTCCTCCCCAGTCTAGAGCCAACATGTCTGGCCTGGATCTTCCTCCCTGGAGACTGCTCTCTGGCTCCTGGCTGGGCAGAGGGAGAGAGAGAGAGAGAGAGAGAGGTCTTCCATCTGCTGGCTCAGCTCCCAGATGTCCTCAATGGGCAGATCTGCACCTATCCGAAGCCAGGAGCCAGAGCTTCTTCCAGGTCTCCCACAAGGGTGCAGGGGCCCAAAGACTTGGCCATATTTTGCTACTTTTCCCAGACCCTTAGCAGCAAGATGGATCAGAAGTGGAGCAGCCAGGGTGTGACCAGTGCCCACGTAGGATGCTCGTGTTGCAGGCTGCAGCTTTACATTTTATGCCACAGTACTAGATACTACAAGCTAGTTTGACAACAATAAATATTACCTAAAGAAAAATGGGAACTGAACTTATTATTTCACAAAAGGGCAAGAATTAGAAAACAATTTAAATACATACACAAACACACACACACACATGCACAAACACAAAATCTCAAGGCTTAGTCATAAAGGAAAAGTAGAAGCTACTTGGCAGGTGGAGAAGAATCAACACTGTTGCACTCTGAAGTGTCAGGTGAGAGTTGTTACAGTGGCCCTCATTGTTCCTGTTCTGCGCTTCCTTTGGGAAGGTCTCTACCTTCACAAAGCAGTACCCCCAGCTGCTCTAGCCCTGCCCAATGTCCTCCTTCAGATTCCAGAATCCAGGCCAAGAGTGATGCTGCCCATGGTGAAGAGAACCAGTCCATCCTGCAGATCACCTGCACCATGAAGATGCCCAGCCAATCTTGCTTGTCCTCAAAGGTTGCCATTCATCCCTCCTCGCTTTCCTAACCTCACATCCGTCTTCACTTCCTTCCTGCTGTCCCTGTAGCCCTCCGACGGGATCAGACACCAAGGTGGCTGGCTTACAAACACGAATTCGGCAGAGCCTCAGTCTCTTAGGACAAGTCTGCTATGTTGTGCCTTTCATTGTGGTTCAGCACCTCTGATTCAAATAGAAAACAGGCAAAGAAAACAGAACAGAGTGAAGGAAAAGCAGAAAACCCACAAGAGATACTATTGTGGAACAATACAACTGAGACCAAACAGATCAGTTGTACAATGAATGTAAGCGAGCTTAACCAACCTCTTAAAAGAAAATCAAATCAAATGAGAACCAATGTGAGCATCATGGGGCAGGTGTTTTGTCTAGCACTGCAGACACTGGTTAAGGTATCCGTGTCTCAGGGTGAGTGTTTGGCAAGAAAGTGAAGACTCCTCTTGGGGGCTGGTGCTGTGGTGTAGTGGGGAAAGTCCCTGCCTGCAGTGCCGGCATGCCAGATGGTGCCGGTTCGAGTCCCACTGCTCCATTTCTGATCCAGCTGTCTGCTGTGGCCTGGGAAAGTGGTAGATGTCCCAAATCCTTGGGCCTCTGCTCCTACGTGGGAGACCTGGAGGATGCTCCTGCCTCCTGGCTTTGGATTGGCGCAGCTCCAGCCGTTGCGGCCATCTGGGGAGTGAACCAGATGATGGAAGACCTCTCTCTCTGTCTCTACCTCTCTACAACTCTGTCTTTCAAATAAATGAAATAAATCTTTTTAAAAAATAAAGAAAGAAAAAGACTCCCCTGGATGCTTCTATCCCATATGAGAGTGCCTGGGTTTCAGTTCTAACTCTGCTTCTGATCCCAGCTTCCTACATTTGCACCCTGGAGGAAAGCAGGTGATGGCTCAAGTACTTGGGTACTTGAGACAGACGCAGACACTTGGGTACAGAGAGACAGACACAGACAGAAAGAGACATTCCATCAGCTAGTTCAGTCAACAAGTGTTGGCAACAGTCAGACCTGAGCCAGGCTGCAGCCAGGAACAGGGAACTTAATCCAGATCTCCCATCCATTGTTTCACTCCCCAGATGCCTGCAACAGCCAGGGCTGGGCCATGCTAAAACATGGAGCCAGGAACTCCATGGAACTCCAGGAACTCCATGATCTCTCTCCCATATGGGTGGCAGGGAGCCAAACACTGAAGCCATCATTTTCTGCCTCCCAGTATTCCTCCTAGCAGGAACACTACCTCAGAAGTTGAGTAGCTGGGATACAATCCAGCACTCCAATGCAAGCATCCCAAGAAGTAGCTTAATCCACTGCGTCACAATGCCCACTCCTGGATTTAAAATCTTTTGCAGTAAAATGAACTTTTTTTTAAAAAAGGCTTGATTTATTTATTTGAAAGGCAGAGTTTCAGAGAGGCAGAGGCAGAGGTAGAGAAAGAGAGAGAGAGAGAGAGGTCTTCCATCTGCTGGGTCACTCCCCAAATGGTCACAACAGCGCTATCTGGGCCAATCCGAACCCAGGAGCCAGAAGCTGATTCTGGGTCTCTCATGTGGGTGCAGGAGACCAAGAATTTGGGCCATCTTCCACTGCTTCCCAGGCCATAGCAGAGAGCTGCATCAGAAGTGGAGCAGCTGGGACTCCAACCAGCGCCCATATGGAATGCCAGCACTGCAGGCAGCTTTACCTGCTGCACTACAGCGCTGGCCCCAAAATGAACTTATCTTTTAATTCCATTTTCTAAAACCTTGTTGAAGTTCCTTGTACTTTGGAAGTAAATGGATTGAACTCGTGAATTAAAAGCAGTGCTTGAAAGAAAGGATTAAACAATAACTCAAATATATTCTAACTACAAGAGACTTACTTTAGATACAGACACAAATTGTTTGAAAGCAAATGGGTGAAAAAAACGATATTCCAACCAAAGCATAAAGAAAAAAGTAGGGCTTGATATAATAACTTCAGACAAAAGAGACTTGAAATCAGAAAAGTAGGCTGGCCCTGTGGCTCCATAGTCTAATCCTGTGCCTGTGGTGCTGGCACACTGGGTTCTAGTCCCTGTTAGGGTGCTGGATTCTGTCCTGGTTGCCCCTCTTCCAGTCCAGCTCTCTGCTGTGGCCCAGGAGTGCAGTGGAGGATGGCCCAAGTGCTTGGGCCCTGCACCCGCATGGGAGACCAGGAGAAGCACCTGGCTCCTGGCTTCAGATCATCACAGTGTGCCAGCTGCAGCATCCACTGGGGGGTGAACCAACGGCAAAGGAAGACCTGTCTCTCTGTCTCTCTCTCTCTCGATGTCCACTCTGCCTGTCAAAAAAGAAGAAGAAGAAGAAGAAGAAGAAGAAGAAGAAGAAGAAGAAGAAGAAGAAGAAGAAGAAGAAAGAAAGAAAGAAAGAAAGAAAGAAAGAAAGAAATCAGAAAAAGTATACAGAAGACAAAGAAGGAGATCAAAATAAGTGAAATAATGTTTCAGAACAGAAAAAGACAAAATAAATAGAATTTACTTCCTTAATATTAGAGCATCAAAATACATGAAGCAAAAACTAGCCAAATGGAAGTGAGATATCATTCTGCAATAATCACTAGAGACTTCATTAGTTCACTCTTAGAATGATAGGACAAGCAGGCAGAAGGTAAGTAAAGAAACATAGGACCTCAACAGCACAATAAACCCACTAGGCATATAACATACACAGATCACTCCACGCAAAAACAGCAGACCTCCTCAAGGCTACTCTCAATAGACTTTTTTTTTAAAGATTTTATTTTATTTATTTGAAAGGCAGAGTTGCTAAAAGAGAGAGAGAAATACAAAGACAAAGAGATCTTCTGTCTGCTGGTTCACTCCCCAAATGGCTACAACAGCCATGGCTGAGCCAGGATGAAGCCAGGAGCCAGGAGCTTCTTTCAGGTCTCCTCCGTGGGTGCAGGAGTCCAAGAACTTGGGTCATCCTCCAACTAGACTCGGTACCCACAGGAGAGGCCGGTGCTGTGGGCAGCAGCTTATCTCACTACGCTGGCCCCCTCAAGAGGCTTTTTGAGAACAGATATGGGGCTGGCATTGTGGCACAGAGAGCTAAGCCCCAGCTCGCAACACCTGCATCCCATCTAGAGTGCTTGTTAGAGTCCAGGCTGTTACACTTCCTATCTAGCTCCCTGTTGATGCTCCTGGGAAGGCAGTGGGTGATGGCCCAAGGACTTGGGCTCCTTCCACCCACATGGGATACAGGATGGAGTTTCTGGCTTCTGGTTTTGGCTTGGCCAATCCTGGCTGTTGTGGCTATTTGGAGAGTGGTAGATCTCTCTTTCTCTGTCTCTTCCCCTCTCTGTTGCTTTGCCTTTTAAATAAATAAGTACACCTTTTAGAAATAAATAAAAATGGAGATGATACAAAGTATATTGTCTGACCACAATGGGATGAAGTCACAAATCAATAACAACAACAACAACAACAAAAACCTGGAAAACTGAAAAGTGTATGCAAATTAAGCAACACATTCTTGAACAACCAGTGGATCAAACAAGAAATCACAGGAAAATTTCTTTAATATAGGGAAACATTTCTTTTTTTTTTTGACAGGCAGAGTGGACAGTGAGAGAGAGAGAGACAGAGAAAAAGGTCTTCCTTTACCGTTGGTTCACCCTCCAATGGCTGCTGCGGCTGGCGCGCTGTGGCCAGTGCACCACGCAGATCTGAAACTAAGAGCCTGGTGCTTCTCCTGGTCTCCCACGCGGGTGCAGGGCCCAAGGACCTGGGCCATCCTCCACTGCACTCCCTGGCCACAGCAGAGGGCTGGCCTGGAAGAGGGGCAACCGGGACAGAATCCGGCGCCCCAACTGGGACTAGAACCCGGTGTGCCGGCGCCGCTAGGCAGAGGATTAGCCTAGTGAGCTGCGGCGCCGGCCAGGGTAACATTTCATGAATGATCAACAACTGAGTGTTTTCACAGTTATGCTAAAGATACATTCTGTTACCAACATTTCCTAGGAGAAATATAATGGGTAAATCAGATAAGTTATTTAGTTATTTCTTCTTCCCATTTTGATTTTAATTCTCTTGTCAGATACTTGTTATCCAGTAGAAGGCAAATATTGTTGAACATAAAGGTTTTGGGGCTGGTGCTATGGTGTAGTGGGTAGAGCCACTGGCTGCAGTGCCAGCATCCCGTATGGGCGCCGGTTTGACTCCTGGGTGCTCCACTTCAGGTCCAGCTCTCTGCTATGGCCAGGGAAAGCAGTGGGAGATGGCCCAAGTGCTTGGGCCCCTGTACCTGCATGGGAAACCCAGAAGAAGCTCCTGGCTCCTGTCTTTGCTTTGGCTCAGCTCCAGCCATTGCAGTCATTTGGGAGAGAATGGAGGACCTCTCTCTCTCTCGCTCCCACTCTCGATCTCTCTCCCTCCCTCCCTCCATCCCTCCCTCCCTCCCTGTAACTGTCTTTCAAATAAATAAATAAATAAATAAATCTTAAAAAAAGAAAGTTTTTTCTATAAGAAAGACATAGATGCTTGCCTAACTCCTAGAAATGTTGTCAGTTCTGCTAGTACTAGGTTACTGGTGACCTCAAGCAGTAGATATAAAATAGATTTCATATTTGCTGAAATCTCAAGTGGGAAGCTGGGAAAATACAAGTCTGCTAGAAAATGATGTAAAGGAAGCTGCAACTCACCAAGAAGCATGAACAGAAATGACCAACACTCTTTGGATACTAGGAGGCAACTTAGCCAGGATGCATGCTTGTGTCCTAGGAGATGAGGTAAGCTGGGCTATACTGAGTTAAAATTCTGGTGTTTAATCCTGCTTTGCTACACAAGAAATTGAAAACACACTGTTTGCGGCAGGCACTTGGTACAGCAGTTCAGATGCTGCTTAAGGCACCTACATCCCATATCAGAGTGCCTCTGTTTCAGTGCCAGCCCTGCTCCCAACTCCAGCTTTCTGCTAATATGCACCCTGTTGATGGCTTACGTACACGGGTCCCTGCCACCCATGTCAGAGACCTGGACTGGGTTCCAGGCTCCTGCCTTCAGCATGGCCCAGCCCCAGCAGTTGTAAGCATTTGGGGCACCAACCAGTAAATGGAAATCAATATATATATATATATATATGTATGTATGTATATATGTGTGTATGTATATATGTATATATATACACATATATATCAATCATGCTTTTCTAATAAATTGAAACAAATATTTTTAAAGAAAAGAAGATATCAAAACTTATAAGTTGTAGTAAAACCAGTGCTAAGAGAGAAATTCAAAGCTGTTAGTCTCAAATAAAAGAAAATTACACTTGAAGGATTTAGAAAAAGAAGAGCAAATTAAACTCCAGGTTAGCAAGAGGAAGGAAAAGGATTCCATAGCCTTGGCAGCACATGACAAGAGCCTAGGGTGATTACTGATGCCATAAATAAGAGTGTCAATTTGTTAAGTCAACAAGAGGAGTCACTGTGCACTTACTCCTCATATAGGATCTTTGGCCTTAGTGTGCTGTACATTGAGATTTAATGCTATAACTAGTACTCAAACAGTATTTTTCACTTTATGTTTCTGTGTGGGAGCAAACTGTTGAAATCTTTACTTAATGTATGCTAACCTGATCTTCTGTATATAAAGAGAATCAAAAATGAATCTTGATGTGAATAGAAGGGGAGAGGGAGTGGGAAAGGGGAGGGTTGTGGGTGGGAGGGACATTATGGGCGGGAACCATTGTAATCTATAAGCTGTACTTCGGAAATTTATATTCATTAAAAAAAGTTTAAAAAAAAGGAAAATATTATCAGTCTTGTTCAGGAGCAGAGTTACACGAAGCCATCCTCAGACACACAGTGGCAGCACATAGCGTCCGCTATGGTGAGTCTGCGTCCACACTCGCCAGCCCAGGGTTCTAGCGTCACGGTGGGGAGGGGACTGGAAACGCTGCGGCTGGCATGTGGGGGGCCCAGCAGTGCAACGCTGCCTACGAAGTTGGGGGTCCTGCAGGGCGCTCGATTCGCGTCAGGCTCTCGGGCCATCCTTTCTGGGCACTTGCACGTACCGGTCCCGCCGAGGGCACACCTTCCTCCAGGCGAAGGCGGGCCAGCTGAGGGCAGTGGTGCTGGCGTCCCCTGGCTGCGGGGCTGGGGCCTGGCTGCTCGGCAGGAGTCCCCAGGCCACACCTCGGCCCTGGGCTTCAGTGCGCTCTGCTGTGGACGGTGGAAGGACACTTCCAAGCCAGCTGCCTGCCGTGACTATTCCGTGAGGCCTGGCGGCGTGGGAGGCCGCTGGGTTAAGACACCCTTACTCAGGAGGCACGGCAGTGACTGGGGAGGCAGCGACTGGAAAGCCTTTTGTTGTGGTTCCTCGGCCTTTTCTCTATTTTCCTCTTCTTTTTCCTTCTTTCCTGGCTCCCTTTCTTCTTTCTATTTGAAAGACAGGTACAGAGAGAGAGGGCGGGACAAAGACCTTCCGTCTGCTGGTTCACTCCCCAGATGGCCCTCTTGGCTCCATCCAGGGCTCCCACATGGGTGCAGGGGCCCAAGGACTTGGGTCACCTTCCGCTGCCTTTGCAGGCTCATGCACAGGGAGCTGGAGCGCTGCTGGCATTAGAGTGATGGCTCCTGCCTCGCTTCTAATTTTATTATTTCTTTCTGCTACCTTTGGGTTTAGTTTGCTGTTTTGCTAGTTCCTGAAATTGTAGTGAGGTTGTTGATGTAGGAGTTTTCTTGCTTTTATTTTCTTTATAGCTAGACATTTCCCTCTGGTGCAGCTTTTGTTGTATTCCATAATATTCGGCATGACGGGTTGTGGTTTCATTCACCGCTTAAGTTTTTTCCAAATCCTTGTGATTTCATCTTGCATTCATTACTTTGCATAAGAGGGTGCTCTTTATTTTTTTATTAAATAAAACTCTGTATTAAGAGTTTTATTTTAGTTGGCTTATAGATAAGAGTGTCCGTAAATTTAAGCTGCTAAAATTAATCAAAGATACGTTTTAATTCGTGTGACCTGAATCTCGGTATCATATGTTTTAAACTTGCTGGTAGGAAGAAATTAAAAACATTTTATATGTGTGTGCTTAAGTTGACTGGTTCAACAAGCTTCACCATGTTAGATATTTAAGAGGCGTTTCCAAATACATGATTCTTAAAATTTAGAGACGGCATTGGACCTTCTGGGAAATGTTTTCTTAAGTTGTTATCTAATGGTTGAAACTGTTTGCTAAGTTTTCATGTGATATTGCTATTGTCAGCAAGCGATCTAGGACTTGCTCCCTCATTTCTCTATTCTGAGCCCAACTTGTTCTTACATTTCTCTATTCTTTTTTTTTTTTTTTTTTTTGACAGGCAGAGTGGACAGTGAGAGAGAGAGAGACAGAGAGAAAGGTCTTCCTTTGCCATTGGTTCACCCTCCAATGGCCGCCGGCGCCGGCGTGCTGCAGCCGGTGCACCTTGCTGATCTGATGGCAGGAGCCAGGTACTTATCCTGGTCTCCCATGGGGTGCAGGGCCCAAGCACTTGGGCCATCCTCCACTGCACTCCCTGGCCACAGCAGAGAGCTGGCCTGGAAGGGGAGCCACCGGGACAGAATCCGGCTCCCCAACCGGGACTAGAATTTGGTGTGCTGGCGCCCCAAGGCGGAGATTAGCCTAGTCAGCCGCGGCGCCAGCTCATTTCTCTATTCTCTTCAAGGTAGGAAACTAATTCTATTATGAAGGAATCTGTATGACACACAATTTAATCTTTAGACCTTATAAAAGAGACGGCTAACATTTTTCTGTAATAGCATAACCAAAATAAGAGATTAAATGATCATTTCATAGCTAGATTGACTTCGCCAGCAGCGAAGTAAACAGTAAGTAGAAAAAACCTCCCTTTCAGACCAGAGGGAAAGAAAGTTTTAAGTGAGAATATAATTTTCCTCATGGGCATCGTCTACCTTAGAAAAACTCCTACAGAACATGCCTGTGACTATAGACTTGTAGTTTAGGCCACCGAAGATTAGAGATGGGCCTTGGGCTGAGCTGCAGCCCGGACCTGGAAACTCGCCCTGGGTCTGCTACCTGGGCTGGCAGGGACCCAAGTGCTCGAGCCATCACCTGCTGCCTCCCAGGTGTGCACCAGCAGGAAGCCAGGACTGAAGGTGCAGTCAGAATTCAAGCCCAGGCACTCTGCTAGGGGATGGGAATATCCCAACTTGCATCTTAACTGCTCAGCCCAAGGCCCATGCCATTCAACAGATTTTTAATTCGGAGATTCCTATGTAGGTAATTGCTATTTTTGAAGCACTTGTGTAAATAATCAGATTGGGTCTTTTGAAACTAAATTTAGTTTATAAACAAATTACCTCTTATTCTCTTTTGTAAAACTAGGGGAAACTGTAGAAAAGTGGTTTAGAGAAAAACGATGTCTGTCTGCTGGTAGAGTGTAACCCTGTCTCTTGTTTCAGAGTTATTCTCTCTCTTGATGTTGGACTGGATCCTGACTTCTGGTTTCCTCCAATATGTGGCTACCATTCTCTAGCTTAGAACAGGACTGTGTTATAAGACATAATCAGGCTAATCATTTCACGAGCTCACTCTTATAGCCAAGAGCCAAACAAGATTTGTTTGGACATCTGAGTTCTAGTTTGTCACTGATGCAAATATGACTAGAAATTTACATTAAATGCCCGTACAGATTCAACTTCAATGGCTGTTGCCACTCAACCACACTCACTCAATTTCTTTGCTGAAGTAGTCTTAGGTAACAGAATTAGTCTTAATTCTCTAGTAGGCAGACAAGATGGCTAGACTCATGTAAATTCTGGGGGAGCTGAGAGTAGGCTGAGTGGCTACAGTAAGTCTCACCCAGTTCTTTGATTTATTTAGCTGGTTCCCCTTCAGGCTTGGGTTCATCATTTTAAACCATTTTACAAACTGAATTTATCATTTGACTATTAATCTTACTTTGCATGGTCATTTCTGAACATTGTACCTGATCCTTGAAAGTCTCTGAAGTACAACTCCTAACTAGATAATGCTGGCCCAGCTCTGAGAGAGGATAGCCAATGCCATGGAACAGGCCCAAGTGATTTTAATGAACTCCAGGCAACCTGGGCCTGCAAGCCACTTTTCTGGACCTTGTCACTCAAACATGGGCAAAGACTTGACATCAACTCAGTTTTCAACCATTCCCGGATCAACCAGAACAAGTCCATCCTGGTGTCGAGGGACAGTCAAAACCACACTTGAGATTGGGTGGTCGACAATGCTTTTGGAGAAGAAGATGGACCACAAGGGGGAAATGGCGTCCCCTATGTCAGACCCGAACCAAAGCAGAGCTGGGAGGTCCTGGAGATGTCCTGCTTCTGCGTCTCAGAGAATTCCTGAAAACACAATGTCACTCTGCCCTTTAAATAAATAACTTTTGAAACAGAAATGTGTGTAAGTTACATGTGTTTTCCAAATGAGTGTCTGCAAGAATTAGGTGTTGTCATGGCCAGTGAGGACAGCGAGCCAACCTGGAAGCAATGATCGTATCTACTCGCAGCCCCATGGTAAAAGCAAGAGGCAAAAAGAAGAGGGGCTGGCTCACTAATGTTCTGAGTGACAGTGCAGACAGGAGGATCCTATCTGAAGGAGGATTCCTACTTGTCTAGTGAAGTCAGGCCGGAGAGGAGGAAGAGGGGAGAATGACAGGAGTGGAGAAGGCGAGTTTGATGGCAGGAGGTAGGTACCTTGGCCAAGGCTGTTGATAAGGAAGCCTTGGTGGAGGCCCCTGGGAGGTTTCTCAGCTGAGGGCCCAATAAGGAGACCTTTGAATGAAGGCGCCTGGGCTGGGATGCAGCTTGCATGCGAGCTTGGCAGGCCGGTGATGGCGGAGCCTGGCAGTTCTCTGGGTGGCTTTAGTTTACTAGTCAACATGGTAGTGTGTGGCTTACAAGGATACAGTGCAGAACTTCCTTCTCTGTGACTGCATCAGTCTTTTTTTTTTTATGACAGGCAGAGTGGACAGTGAGAGAGAGAGACAGAAAGAGAAAGGTCTTCCTTTGCCTTTGGTTTATCGTCCAATGGCCGCCACAGCTGGCGCGCTGCAGCTGGCACACTGCCCTGATCCGATGGCAGGAGCCAGGTGCTTCTCCTGGTCTCCCATGGGGTGCTGGGCACAAGCACTTGGGCCGTCCTCTACTGCACTCCCAGGCTACAGCAGAGAGCTGGCCTGGAAGAGGGGCAACCAGGACAGAATCTGGCGCTCCAACCAGGACTAGAACCCGGTGTGCCAGCACCGCTTGGCGGAGGATTAGCCTATTGAGCTGCAGCGCCAGTTAGAATATAAATAATTGATTTTATACCCCAAAAAATACTTCCAAAAGACTTTTAAAAAGAAAAAAATTCTTTTTATTTGAAAGACAGAGTTACAGAGGCAGAGGCACAGAGAAATTTTCCATCCACTAGTTCACTCCCCAAATGGCCACAACAGCTGGAACTGGACTCATCTGAAGCTAGGAGCCAGGAGCTCCCTTCAGGTCTCCCACACGAGTACAGGGGCCCAAACCCTGGGCTATAGGTCTCTACTGCTTTCGCAGGCCATAGCAGAGAGCTGGATCAGAAGTGGAGCAGCCATGTCTCAAACTGGCACCCATATGGGATGCCGGCAATGCAGGCAGTGGCTGTCCCCACTACACCACAGTGCCGACCCTAGAATACTTTTCAGCAGACATGTCTTAATCTCTATGCCAAACGCCTACCCCTAAACTTATTTGAAGTTTTAAAAATTCTATTTACTGTCACTTTTTTATTTGATTCATTTATTTTCATTGCACTGGGCTGGGAGAGCATTCTCACCTTATTTGATAGGCAGAGAGACAGAGATCATCTAGCCACTGGTGTATTCCCTCAAATGCCTGCAACAGCCAGGTGTGGGCCACACTGAAGCCGGGAGCCAAGAACTCAATCTATGTCTCCCATGCGAGTCATAGAGACACAAGTACGTGGGCCTCATCTGCTGCCTCCCAGAATGTGCATTCGTAGGAAGCTGGATTGGAAAGAGTAGCCCAGACTTGACCCAGGCGCTCTGATAGAGGATGCAGGCATCCCAAGAGATGACTTAAGCCATTGCACTAAACACACCTGTAACTAAGCTTACTTTTAAAAAATTTTTATTTGAAAGGCAGATTTCCGCAGAGAGAGGGAGAGATCTTCCATCTGCTCCTTTACTCTCCAAAAGACTGGAGTTCCAAACTCCATCCTAGTCTCCCACAATTGCACAGGAGCCCAAAGATGGAGCCCTTTGCTGCTGCTTTCCCAGGCACCATCAGCAGGGAGCTGGATCAGAAGTAGAGCAGCTGGGACTCCAACTGGCTCGCCCCAGGTACATCGAGGCCACTAATGGCTCAGACCAAGACAGCCACACAGGATGGGATCAGTGTGGGGTGGGAGCTTGGCTCCTCTCCTTGGCAGCACTGAGCACACTGAGAATTTTTGTCCCTGGTCTTGCTGCTGTGCAACAGAGGTAGGGCACCATCGTGTACCTCTGACCCCCAGTGTCCCACACGGGGTATGACCAAGGGTTTATGTGCAGGAGGTGGGGGACATGGCTAACTCCAGGAGCCTTCCAGGTCCGACTCAGGCACCTCCTTGTCTCCATGTTCCTTGGTGCAGGTCTCTGAAGGCTTGATGCTCTTTGTGTTGCAGACGCTTGCAGGCTGACTCTCCCGTGAGCTCCCCGCTGCTGGGTCCAAGGTTCTCGACCCGGAATGCTCTCCCCTCTTCATTCCCCTGCTCCGTGTATTCCAACGTTTGAGGAATGACTAAACGGCACACTCTAACTAGACACCAGAGTCACCTCCTTCAGAGCCTCTGACTCTCCTGAAGGGGGCCCTCTCTCCTATGACCCCTGGACCCAGATGGGCCGCTGAACGCAGAAGCCAGGCCTCCCTCACCTCTGTGCCATCCCCGGCAGTGTTAGTGCCAAGCTGGCTCAGGTAACACCTAGAGAAAGCACCCCCTCCTGGGGAAGAGACTCACCCCTGGGGCAGACACAGCCTGCATGCGATTCCAGCCCTGACAACTGCTACCTCGGCCCAGTTCCTTTCTCACCATTAGCTTGCTGGTCAGTAAAATGGCCTGCTGAGTCCACAAATGAGGTTCAATGCCACCCAGCTGAGTTGTCATGGTAGGCATTATCCCTTCAACCTGAGAGAGAGAGAGAGAGCAGGGCAGGCTAGGCCCCTGAACATCTGGTACTTGGTAGTCCAGGAACCTGAGCCAGGTGGCCAAGAACGAGGAGCTACAGAGGGAGTGGTCCTTCTCGGCTCCAGTTTAATGTCCCTCTGCCCCCTCATGCATAAGTCAACTAGAAACAGTCCAAAGCCTGAATGAAATACTGGTGGCTGGTGAATGCCAGAGAGAATCTGAGAAAGATTATGCGGATGATAAATCGAGATTATGATAAATCAGTTATGTTTTATTTGGGAGGTGCATCAGAACTGGGAAAGTAGAAGTGGAATATGGGAGGTATCACAAGGGGCTCCATCGCCCAGCTCGGCAACCTTGAGAGGCACAGCAGGTATGTCCAGCAGCTACCTCAGGTCTCCCCAGAGGCTGCACTGTTCTGGAGCTACCAGGCCTTGCAGAAATGTGTGGAAAGACAGGAAGAAGGCAGAACTGATCTGCCTGGCTCTCTGCTACTTTCCATTCCCTTTAGTCAAATTGCACCCATGGCTGTTAACGTCCCTGCAGTCCCACGTTGCTAGCAGTTGCTCAGGAGGACTCTGCCTTCCATGCCCTGCGGTGGGGCATGCCATCCGTGTCTGAAATGTGACAACACAAAAACTCTATACGTGTGGCAGGTGAGTGCCAGAGAGGATCTGACGCTGTCCATATGACAGGTCCAACACAGTCCACTGCTGGGTTTCTCAGTTTCCAGAACAGGAAATAAAGCATAGTGATCCAAGATCTTTCCCAAAGGCACAGGACTAGGAAGTGCTACGCTCAGGGCTTCAACATGGTCTGGCTCTGGAAACTGAGCGATCAGGAAAAAGAAGTCAGGTTTTGTTCAGCAGGCGAAACAGTCGCTGAGGGCTTTCAAGCTGGGGAGTGACATGAGATGATGAACCTTTCAATGAGCTCCAGTCTCTGCTGTGCTCCACGTTCCACCTGTCTCACATTTGCAGAAGCAGGTGGCTCCAAAGAGGTGAGGGCATCGAAATCGTTGTGGAGGTTTTTGAGGGGACCCTGACTGAGTCCAGAGCTGCATTTGGACTTTAAATTAGCCTTATAATCTTCTCTGTCATCATCCAAGCCTACACCTACCAAGGACATGAGCTGGGCAGGGGTAGGCAGGATTTGCGTACAGAAGAGGACATTGACCTAAAGGCCAGGAAGAAGAATATTATCCATCTGTTCGCCGTCAGCCTGCGGGTCTGAGATCCTGGCATCCGCTGAGGAATCCTTTGGTGTTGTCTGAGATGGTCAGACCTCATGAACTGTTGGCCGCTCTGCTCACATCTGTGTGGTCGGTATCTGGCGTGTACCCGTGAGTGTCGTGTGAGCTCGTCAGATCGGAAGAAAGACCAGTTACAGCCTTCCCACAGGCATTTATAGAGCCTGTCACCTAGGGGGTGGCAAGAGAGATGAAATTAAGAACAGACCAGCGGGTGGGAAGGAAGGGGTCCAACTACACGAGGCAGAGAAGGGTGGGGAATCAGAAGGGAAGATACAGGAACGCAGTGAGGGGGCAACACAGCAGCAGTAACCTCCCCATCATCTTGGCGGTCATTAGGCACACAAGTCAGTGGGCCTACATCGCTTGGTTCCAGGCTTAAAAATGAAGGGCTAGTGCTGGGGCTAAAACCAGGTTAAACCAGTGCTTGCAATGCTGGTGCCGGCATCCCATATTTGGGCCCTGGTTCAAGTCCCAGCTGCTCCACCTCCTGTCTAGCTCTCTGCTAGTGCCTTTGGGAAGGCAGCAGGGGATGGCACAAGGACTCCCACATGGGAGACCCAGGTGGAGTTCTGGGCTCCTGGTTTCAGCCTGGCCCAGCCCCAGCTGTTATGGCCATTTGGGGAGTCAGCCAGTGGCTGAAAACCTCTCCCCCTCTCTTCATTCTCCCTGTCCAACAAATCTTAAATTAGATGTCTGTTTGTGGGCTAATCCCAAACCATTACAGAAACCCAAAGCCCAGACTCCTCCACCCCTGCCCGATTCCCACCCCCCACCACATTCACCTGTGTGCTTGTGGGACATCACTGGGATCCCGTTGCACACAGACACTGGCAGTCCGCTAGGGGGCAGCCCTAGACTCCCACTGGAGGGCATGTTTACCTCTGGAATCCTGGGCTCTAAGGGCATCATCTGAGGCATCATCATGCCTGGCTGAGGGGGCAGCACCCCCTGGTCATAAATCATCTGGGGAGAAGGGAGAGTGGCCTGGGAGCTGTAGCTCATGCCATGCTCCTGCAGGTTCATGCCAACCTACGACCCCACTCCTCCCTCACCCAGCATGGGTGCCTCAGCAGGCAGCAAGGGGGCCCCCAACATGTCTGTGCCCTGAGTGAAGTGTTGAGTGCTGGGCAGGCCATAGCTACAAGGTTCATTCACTCCACTGCTTCCGGAAGATGGAAATATGTCCAACATGCACATTGACCACTCTGTGTCCTTGGGGAGAGAGAGAGAGAGAGAGAATCCAGTGAAACCCACCCCACCTCGGCTTCCAGCTCCACATAGCACTCCTCCCCAGTCTAGAGCCAACATGTCTGGCCTGGAGCTTCCTCCCTGGAGACTGCTCTCTGGCTCCTGGCTGGGCAGAGGCAGAGGCAGAGGGAGAGAGAAAGAGAGAGAGAGAGAGAGAGGTCTTCCATCTGCTGGCTCAAAACCCAGATGTCCTCAATGGGCAGATCTCCACCTATCCGAAGCCAGGAAATAGAGCTTCTTCCAGGTCTCCCATGAGGGTGCAGGGGCCCAAGAATTTGGGCCATCTTCCACTGCTTTCCCAGGCATAGCAGAGAGCTGCATCAGAAGTGGAGCAGCTGGGACTCCAACCAGCTCCCATATGGGATGCCAGCACTGCAGGCAGCTTTACCTGCTGCACTACAGCGCTGGCCCCAAAATGAACTGATCTTTTAATTCCATTTTCTAAAACCTTGTTGAAGTTCCTTGTACTTTGGAAGTAAATGGATTGAACTCGTGAATTAAAAGCAGTGATTGAAAGAAAGGATTAAACAACAACTCAAATATATTCTAACTACAAGAGACTTACTTTAGATACAGACAAATTGTTTGAAGCAAATGGGTGAAAAAACAATATTCCAACCAAAGCATAAAGAGAAGAGTAGGGCTTGCTATACTAACTTCAGACAAAACAGACTTGAAATCAGAAAAGTAGGCTGGCCCCGTGGCTCCATAGTCTAATCCTCTGCCTGAGGCACCGGCACACTCGGTTCTAGTCCCTGTCGGGGCGCTGGATTCTGTCCTGGTTGCCCCTCTTGCAGGCCAGCTCTTTGCTGTGGCCCGGGAGTGCAGTGGAGGATGGCCCAGGTGCTTGGGCCCTGCACCCGCATGGGAGACCAGGAGAAGCACCTGGTCCTGGCTTCGGATCATCACAGTGTGCCAGCTGCAGCGTCCACTGGGGGGTGAACCAATGGCAAAGGAAGACCTGTCTCTCTGTCTCTCTCTCTCTCGCTGTCCACTCTGCCTCTCAAAAAGAAGAAGAAGAAGAAGAAGAAGAGAGAAAGAAAGAAAGAAAGAAATCAGAAATAGTATACAGAAGACAAAGAAGGAGATCAAAATAAGTGAAATAATGTTTCAGAACAGAAAAAGACAAAACAAATAGAATTTACTTCCTTAATATTAGAGCATCAAAATACATGAAGCAAAAACTAGCCAAATGGAAGTGAGATATCATTCTACAATAATCACTAGAGACTTCATTAGTTCACTCTTAGTAATGATAGGACAAGCAGGCAGAAGGTAAGTAAAGAAACAGAGGACCTCAACAGCACAATAAACCCACTAGGCATATAACATACACAGATCACTCCACGCAAAAACAGCAGACCTCCTCAAGGCTACTCTCAATAGACTTTTTTTTAAGATTTATTTTATTTACTTGAAAGGCAGAGTTGCAAAAAGAGAGAGAAATACAAAGACAGAGAGATCTTCCATCTGCTGGTTCACTCCCCAAATGGCTACAACAGCCATGGCTGAGCCAGGATGAAGCCAGGAGCCAGGAGCTTCTTCCAGGTCTCCTCCGTGGGTGCAGGAGTCCAAGAACTTGGGTCATCCTCCAACTAGACTCGGTACCCACAGGAGAGGCCGGTGCCGTGGGCAGCAGCTTATCTCACTACGCCGGCCCCCTCAAGAGGCTTTTTGAGAATAGATATGGGGTTGGCATTGTGGCACAGAGAGCTAAGCCCCAGCTCACAACGCCTGCATCCCATCTAGAGTGCTTGTTAGAGTCCAGGCTGTTACACTTCTGATCTAGCTCCCTGTTGATGCTCCTGGGAAGGCAGTGGGTGATGGCCCAAGGACTTGGGCTCCTTCCACCCACATGGGATCCAGGATGGAGTTTCTGGCTTCTGGTTTTGGCTTGGCCAATCCTGGCTGTTGTGGCTATTTGGAGACTGGTAGATCTCTCTTTCTCTGTCTCTTCCCCTCTCTGTTGCTTTGCCTTTTAAATAAATAAGTACACCTTTTAGAAATAAATAAAAATGGAGATGATACAAAGTATATTGTCTGACCACGATGGGATGAAGTCACAAATCAATAACAACAACAACAACAACAAAAACCTGGAAAACTGAAAAATGTATGGAAATTAAGCAACACACTCTTAAACAACCAGTGGATCAAACAAAAAATCATGGCAAAATTTCTTTAATACAGGGAAACATTTCTTGAATGATCAACAACTGGGTGTTTCCACAGTTACGCTAAAGAAACATTCTGTTACCAACATCTCCTGGGAGAAATATAATGGGTAAATCAGCTCAGTTATTTCTTCTTCCATTTTGATTTTTAATTCTCTTGTCTGATACTTGTTATCCAGTAGAAGGCAAATATTGTTGAAAATAAAGATTTTTGGGCTGGCGCTATGGTGTAGTGGGTAGAGCCACTGGCTGCAGTGTCAGCATCCCATATGGATGCCGGTTTGAGTCTGGGATGTTCCACTTCAGATCCAGCTCTCTGCTATGGCCTAGGAAAGCAGTGGGAGATGGCCCAAGTGCTTGGGCCCCTGTATCTGCATGGGAAACCCAGAAGAAGCTCCTGGCTCCTGGCTTTCTTTGCTTTGGCTCAGCTCCAGCCATTGCAGTCATTTGGGAGTGAATGGAGGACCTCTCTCTCTCTCTCTCTCTCTCTCTCTGCCTCTCTGTAACTGCCTTTCAAATAAATACATAAATAAATCTTAAAAAAAGAAAGGTTTTTCTATAAGAAAGACATAGATGCTTGCCTAACTCCTAGAAATGTTGTCAGTTCTGCTAGTACTAGGTTACTGGTGACCTCAAGCAGTAGATATAAAATAGATTTCATATTTGCTGAAATCTCAAGTAGGAAGCTGGGAAAATACAAGTCTGCTAGAAAATGATGTAAAGGAAGCTGCAACTCACCAAGAAGCATGAACAGAAATGACCAACACTCTTTGGATACTAGGAGGCAACTTAGCCAGGATGTATACTTGTGTCCTAGGAGATGAGGTAAGCTGGGCTATACTGAGTTAAAATTCTGGTGTTTAATCCTGCTTTGCTACACAAGAAATTGAAAACACACTGTTTGGGGCAGGCACTTGGTACAGCAGTTCAGATGCTGCTTAAGGCACCTACATCCCATATCAGAGTGCCTCTGTTTCAGTGCCAGCCCTGCTCCCAACTCCAGCTTTCTGCTAATATGCACCCTGTTGATGGCTTACGTACTCGGGTCCCTGCCACCCATGTCAGAGACCTGCACTGGGTTCCAGGCTCCTGCCTTCAGCATGGCCCAGCTGCAGCTGTTGTAAGCATTTGGGGCACCAACCAGTAAATGGAAATCAATCAATCAATCTCTATCTCTCTCATTCTCTCTCATGCTTTTCGAATAAATAAAAATAAATATTTTTAAAGAAAAGAAGATATCAAAACTTATGAGCTGTAGTAAAACCAGTGCTAAGGGAGAAATTCATAGCTGTTAGTCTCAAATAAACAAAGTTTACACTTGAAGGATTTAGAAAAAGAAGAGCAAATTAAACTCCAGGTTAGCAAGAGGAAAGAAGTAATAAAGATTACATGAGACAAACAAAACGAGAACAGAAAAAGTAGGGAAACATCAGTGAAACCAAACAGTTCATCTAACAGATTCTAACACCGGCGCGTCTTCAGCCAGTGACTGGGAGGACTGCCTGGTTTACAACAGTCTTTCCACGCATGTCCATTGTCATTCCCAGATCCAGAGCAGGGTGCCACACTGCTCCCTGTCTCCTCCAATCCACGAGAGCTTCTCTGTGCTGCCCTGGGTGCTTGGGAAGAGGACTGCTCAGGTGTTTGCTAGAATGTTCTCCACTTGCCTGTGTCATGGACACGTGGAGGCTATGGATGTGGAGGAAGAATCCGCAGAGGCAGCATGTCCTAGCGGGAGGGCATCACATGAACATGACTCGTGGAACAACTTCACAGCAACTCTGACTTTGTCTTTGTCTTGACCGTTTTCCCCTCATAGTGGGAACGAGGCAACTCATTGCACTGCTAGCAACTCTGGGAGAACTTGGAGCACAGCAAATGTTTTCCCTCGACCTGTTGAGGATGCATAGTTCCAGGATGCCCAAGCAAGATAAGGAAGCAGAACATATGAGATGAATACGCTTCTGGGTGGGGCACAGGCAAACAATGCCATGGTGCCCAGGAGAGCATGAGTTCAGAGAAAAGCAGCATCAGAAAAGTCCCCAGGTGACGGAGACGGAGAATGGCTGCTACACCTGTGCCTGTGTTGTTGATCAGCGGCAACACCGTATTCCATTCCAGTGGAGGATGGCCCAGGTCCTTGGGTCCCTGCATCCACGTGGGAAACCAGCACAAAGCTCCTGGCTTCTGATCGGCGCAGCTCTGGCTGTTGGCGGCCAACTGGGGAGTGAACCAGTGGATGGAAGACCCCCCCCCCTGGCCTCTCCTTCTTTCTCTGTGTAACTCTGACTTTCACGTAAATAAATCTTAAAAATATTATCAGTCTTGTTCTGGGGCAGAGATACATGAAGCCATCCTCGGACACACAGTGGCAGCACTCCTTCAGAGCTTATTAGGTTCAAATTCTCCCTGCCCAGCCCACACCCTTGAGGCAAAATTCCAAGGTGGGACCTAGGGGTCTTGACATTAATAAGCTCTCCAGGTGACACTGACAAACACTGAAGCAAATGCAGGGATGCACTATTTTAGAGCAATCATTTTTTTAAAAGATTTATTCATTTATTTGCAAGTCAGAGAGAGAGAGAGAGAGAGATTTTCCATCTGCTGGTTCACTCTCCCAGATGGCTGAAATGGCCAGGGCTGGGCCAAGCCAAAGCCAGGAGCTTCTTCCAGGTCTCCTACATGGGTGGCAGGAGCCCAGACAACTTGGGCCATCTTTTGCTGTTTTTTCCAGGCTATTAGCACAGAGCTGCATCAGAAGTGGAGAAGTCAGGACACCATTCAGCACCCCTATGGGATGTTGGTCCCGAAGGTGGAGACTTTACCTGCTACACCACGATGCAGGCTCCTAGAGCAATTAGTTTAAGTCTGGGATAGACTTACCCTCTCACTTTGAGCATTATGAAGAACACATAGACAAGAATACATGGGTTTAAATCCTTTGAAGATTGATTTTGCTTGACAACTGTGAATTTCCCTTTCTCTTCCTCGTTGAATTTTACATTTTTGGAGCTCAGGATAAACAATACTTATGCAGTATCTGAAGATTGCATTAGCCAAAACCCTACAGTCAGTGATCGATTTAAGTAACAGAATTATCATTTCAGAATAATACAATCATTATTAATAATGGAGTCTGGCAGAAAACTCTGATTGATCCAGGTCTTGTAGTGCAGTAACTTGACAGGTTCACAAAATTTTTGTTTTTGTCTGAAATTTACAAGTACAACATGAGGTTATTAAAAGTATGTTTCAATTGAATTGCACACCTGTGTTTCCACTTAGAATAATTTGATCTTCTGTATCTGAAGGTAATTGAAAATGAAACTCAGTGAAGGGTGGGATGGGAGTGAGTGTCGGAAAGGGCAGGGCAGTTGGAGGGAAGGAGGTTGGGGGGAGAAGCCACAACAATACAAAAGTTGCACTTTATAAAATCACATTTATTAAATAAAAAAGAATGTTTAAAAATAAGTCTAAATAATAAAATTATATAACTCAGGTAATTTGAAAGAAATTAGGTATTTCACTTAAAAAACTTGTTGCAGGTCAGTTTATTGAGAAAACTGTATGCTGTATGTTAATCCTATTCACTTGATGACCTTGCATGATGTGAACTGGGACTCCAAAGGTCACAGCTGAGAAGTTTCTAAAATCACTTCCCCGTATTTGTTCGGGAACACAAAAATCAAATATCAAGAAATGTTCAGGAAATTCAGAAAATTGCCTCTTCTTATTTTTTCAAAAAGTGGTGATCAACGATCAGGAAGGAAACAGCTTGGAGAAAGGATGAAAATGATACATGTGCTAAACAAAATACAAATTTTGAAAATTTCCAATAAAACAATCTTTGGACCAAAACTATGTCGATACTTTTCCTTCCATTCCGGCCAACTTCAGCCCAAGGCTTCTGAGCTGCAGACGTGTTGCATTCCAGCCTTTTCCATCTTCAGCTCTTCACGGTTAAACGTAATGCACTCTTTCGCTTCTGTGGCCTCATCTAAAACTTGATTTTCTTTGGTGGAGGGCTTCGCACTGACGCCGGCTCCAGGGCGCAAAGTCCGCGTCGCTATCTGCCTTGGCTCTGCGGCGTGGCGGCGTGGAGAAGGCCTAGTGGAGCTGACAGCTTGGTTAACCGCCAGTGGCGCTTTGTCTTGGGCACTTTGCCGCCAAGCGTGGGCTGCTGTCCCACGATTAACAAATGGCTTCTTTCGCTGAAACGTGGCTGAGCCAGTGTTCAAGACATGGGCCCCGTTTTCCGTGAAGCATCTTTGAAGTAGCCTGGTCCTGGGCCGCGGACGAGGGGCTATGCCGGGCGCAGTACTGAGGGCCCCGCGGTGCCCCGAGGCGGTCCCGCAGGCCAGGGTCCTTGCGTTGGAGGACCAGCCAGCCTTAGGCGATAACGTTTTTAAATCCAGCGCCAGGCCCGCAGGGAGCCAGCAGCGCTGCTCTTTGTCTCTCCCCCTCCAACCGCGATTCCTTTAAGTTAGCCATTTTATTTCAACAAAACCCAGAGCCTTGCTTGAATTAGCGTGACATGGCTGTCTGTCTATTCCTTATGGTGGTAAAATCCGGAAATCAGCCATTTTTCACACTCCTCTCTAAGCAGTCTTTCAGAGGTTTTCTTTGCTTGTTTATTAACTTTGATTTAATTTTAATGTACGTGATGAACTTTTCAGTACTTTCTAAATCCCAGTTAAAAGTCGTACTGAGGCTAGCATTCTGGCGTAGGGATGCTGGCACCATATGGGGGCAGGTGAGAGTCCTGGCTGCTTCACCAGGCTCCTGGCTTGGGCCTGGCTCAGTGCTGGCGGTTGTGGACACTTGGGGAGTGAGCCAGTGCTTGGAAGATCACCACTCTCTATCCCTCTCTAACTCTGATTTTCAAATAAATGAATATTTTTTTAAAATAGGTTCCTAGTACTGAAGAGTTTTTTTTTTTTTTTTTTTGAAACCCTTCATATGCATGTGCCATTTGGTGAAGCAGGTTAAGCCATTGCTTGGTATAGATGCCAATTCTAGTCCCAGCTGTCCACTTCCCATCCAGCTCCCTACTAACACACCTGGGAAAGCAGCAGAGGATGGCCCAAGTGCTTGGGCCCCTGTGCCCATGTGGGAGACCCGGATGAAGCTCTAGGCTCCTGGCTCCAGATCAGCACAGTGCCTGTTGTTGCGGCAACTTGGGGAGTGAACCAGCAAATGAAAGACCTTTCTCTTCGTCTCTCCTTCTCTCTATATAACTCTTTCAAATGAAGAAAGCTTTGAAAACAATACATTTTCCTTCCTTTCTTATAGACTTAGTTATTTATTTGAAAGTCAGAGTTACAGAGAGAGAGAGATCTTCCAATGCTGGTTCACTCCCCAAATTGCCGCAGTGGCCAAGATGGGTCAGGCCGAAGAGAGAATCTTCTTCCAGGTCTCCCACGCGGGTGCAGGGGCCCAAGCACGTGGGCCATCTTCCACTGCTTTCCCCAGGCCCTTAGTAGGGAACTGGAGTGGAAGTAGAGTAACTGGGACCTGAACTCACGGGTATACGGAATGCAGGTGTCCGAGGCGGCAGCTGTGCACCCCAGTGCCGCCTCGGCATTGCATTTCTTAGGGTGAGCTGACCGAATCCACAGGATTCGGCACTCAAAGTAATTTTGGTTAAGTCTGCCGCGGTGAAGGCAGTGGACTCCACTGTCGCTGAAGGGTTGATTGGTTTCAGAGGCTGTGGCCTTGAGCATGTTTAAATAAGGATCAGACCATAGTAACAGAAAACTCTTGAGGTCAGCTCTGGTCTCTCCGACTTCCCGGTAAACCCTGTTTGCCAATCTTCGGTTCCCGCAGTGCGTGATGACTGCCACAACAAAACCCACTCCTGGGGCTGCAATGGGAGACTCACGGTGGGCGGTGGGGGAGGGGCCGGAGCTGAAGGCCAGAGGTCAAAATCAAGGTCAAGGCCAGGTAGATCGGCTTTGGCAAGTGACTTAATCACCAAGCTAGAGTCAGGGGGAAATTAGCAGAAGCGAGGCGGGAGCACAGGGCTCCGCCCCTGGGAGGCGTAGCCGGGGCCAGGAGCCAATCTGGAGCAGGTGTGCACACGGCCCGCCCCGCTAGTGCTATAAAAGGAGGGCCGCACCTCCTGCTGCTGACAGGATCAATTCTGGCTGCCTCGGTGGGTGGTCCGCTCCTGCTTCTCCAGCCTGCCCTGCTGTGTTTCTGCCACAGAGCGCACTGTTTGCTCCAGGGGCTCTTTCTGCGTCCACTATGGTGAGTCTGCGTCCACACTCGCCAGCCCAGGGTTCTAGCGTCACGGTGGGGAGGGGACTGGAAACGCTGTGGCGGGCGTGTGGGGGGCCCAGCAGTGCAACGCTGCCTACGAAGTTGGGGGTCCTGCAGGGCGCTCGATTCGCGTCAGGCTCTCGGGCCATCCTTTCTGGGCACTTGCACGTACCGGTCCGGCCGAGGGCACACCTTCCTCCAGGCGAAGGCGGGCCAGCTGAGGGCAGTGGGGCTGGCGTCCCCTGGCTGCGGGGCTGGGGCCTGGCTGCTCAGCAGGAGTCACCAGGCCACGCCTCGGCCCTGGGCTTCAGTGCGCTCCGCTGTGGACGGTGGAAGGACACTTCCAAGCCAGCTGCCCGCCGTGACTATTCCGTGAGGCCTGGTGGCGTGGGAGGCTGCTGGGTTAAGACACCCTTACTCAGGAGGGGCGGCAGTGACTGGGGAGGCAGCGACGGGAAAGCCTTTTGTTGTGGTTCCTCGGCTTTTTCTCTATTTTCCTCTTCTTTTTCCTTCTTTCCTGGCTCCCTTTCTTCTTTCCATTTGAAAGACAGGTACAGAGAGAGAGGGCGGGACAAAGACCTTCCGTCTGCTGGTTCACTCCCCAGATGGCCCTGTTGGCTCCATCCAGGGCTCCCACATGGGTGCAGGGGCCCAAGGACTTGGTTCACCTTCCGCTGCCTTTGTGAGCTCATGCACAGGGAGCTGGAGCGCTGCTGGCATTAGAGTGATGGCTCCCGCCTCGCTTCTAATTTTATTATTTCTTTCTGCTAACTTTGGGTTTAGTTTGCTGTTTTGCTAGTTCCTGAAATTGTAGTGAGGTTGTTGATGTAGGAGTTTTCTTGCTTTTATTTTCTTTATAGCTAGACATTTCCCTCTGGTGCAGCTTTTGTTGTATTCCATAATATTCGGCATGACGGGTTGTGGTTTCATTCACCGCTTAAGTTTTTTCCAAATCCTTGTGATTTCATCTTGCATTCATTACTTTGCATAAGAGGGTGCTCTTTATTTTTTTATTAAATAAAACTCTGTATTAAGAGTTTTATTTTAGTTGGCTTATAGATAAGAGTGTCCGTAAATTTAAGCTGCTAAAATTAATCAAAGATACGTTTTAATTCGTGTGACCTGAATCTCGGTATCATATGTTTTAAACTTGCTGGTAGGAAGAAATTAAAAACATTTTATATGTTTGTGCTTAAGTTGACTGGTTCAACAAACTACACCATGTTAGATATTTAAGAGGCGTTTCCAAATACATGATTCTTAAAATTTAGAGACGGCATTGGACCTTCTGGGAAATGTTTTCTTAAGTTGTTATCTAATGGTTGAAACTGTTTGCTAAGTTTTCATGTGATATTGCTATTGTCAGCAAGCGATCTAGGACTTGCTCCCTCATTTCTCTATTCTAAGCCCCACTTGTTCTTTCATTTCTCTATTCTCTTCAAGATAGGAAACTAATTCTATTATGAAGGAATCTGTAGGATGCACAATTTAATCGTTAGACCTTATAAAAGAGATGGCTATCATTTTTCTGTAATAGCGTAGCCAAAATAAGAGCTTAAATGATCATTTCCTAGCCAGATTGATTTCGCCAGCAGGGAAGTAAACAGTAAGTAGATAAAACCTCCCCTTCAGACCAGAGGGAAAGAAAGTTTTAAAGTGAGAATACAATTTTCCTCATGGGCATCGTCTACCTTAGGAAAACTCCTACAGAACATGCCTGTGACTATAGACTTGTAGTTTAGGCCACCGAAGATTAGAGATGGGCCTTGGGCAGTCCCTTGACTTGCATCCTCTGGTCTGCTTTAACAAAACCCAGGAGGATAAGAAAGCCAGGCATCAGAAGCAATGGGTGGCAGGCCTATTAATGGCTATTCTGTACAGTGATCTGCCCTCAAGGAGACCCACCAGGCCAGTCCACTGCAGTGGCTTTCAATGGGGTAAGCCTGGACTGCAGCAGAAGTCAGCTTGTGAAGAACCCTGGCAGCTCTGCCAAGAGTTGGATCACTGAAAATGACCTGCCCTGGAGTCGAAGGACACCCAGGTCAGAGCCACAGATCTTATTGGCTCTAAGCTGAAAAGCCCTTCACTCAGCCCAGCTTCCAAAGTGACCACCGCAGCTGAGGGGACGGCCAAGTAGGGTCAGCAACATTGCAGGCAGAACTGTAGATTTCCTGTTGGAGATGCCACCTGCCTTTACCTGGCCAGCTCTCCTCCCAGGCCAGCTAAGTAATGAGAGTCAACAGAGTGCCTTCCCCTAGGAGGTTCACACCTCCCTTAGGATGTCCCCATGTGGAGAGATTGATAGGTCTGGGCCTCTTAACTTCCAAGGCCTAAAGTCCACCAGATTACTCTCAAGCCCCTTCTGTCAGGTTCTAATTGCCTCTCAATCAGAAAACTTAATTGTAGGCTAGACAGCACCTTTCTTAGCTCCTCTAATAATGAGTCTGTCCTTTGTTCTAGACCCTGTCTAGCGCACTTGGGCCTCATTTCTTTGTAATCATAACCTCTACTCTACCACCGATGGCTCTACTCCCAACCTGTGTGTACTGATGGTCCTCTTTCCCAGTTAATGCTGTGTAATTGTTGAAAACCTCCCTACATTCAAACCCCTCTACCTACAAAAGATGAGTGACTTTTCTTCCAGTCTTGGCTGGAATCAGCTTTCCGGTCTGTTGGGTGTTCCCCAATAAACCTTTCCCTTGAAAAAAAAAAAAAGAGAGGGAGGTGCCTTTCTCTGAATGGAGGAGAGAACTTCCACTTTGACTATGAGCTTGTCTAAATATGATCAGAGTCGGTGAACTCGGAAGGCTTCCATAGACTTGGCAACTCATGACGGGAGCCTAGGGTGGTTACTGGCACCATAAACTAGAGTGTCAATTTGTTGGGTCAACAACAGGAGTCACTGTGTGCTTGTTCCTCATGTGGGATCTCTGTCCTTAATGTGCTATACATTGTGATTTCATGCTATAACTAGTATGTTTCACTTTGTGTTTCTGTGTGGGTGCACACTGTTGAAATCTTTACTTAATATATACTAAATTGATTTTCTGTATATAAAGAGAATTGAAAATGAATCTTGATGTGAATGGAAGGGGAGGGGGAGAGGGAGCAGGAAAGGGGAGGGCTGCAGGTGGGAGAGAAGTTATGGGTGGGGGGAAGCCATTGTAATCCATTTTCTGTAGTTTGGAAATTTATGTTCATTAAATAAAAGAGAGTTCAGTTTGGGCTGCTGAAACAAAGTCCCATAAACTAGGTGGCTTATAAGTGACAGAAATTTATTCCTCCACAGTTTTGGAGAGTGGGACATCCAAGTTCAAGGTGCCAGCAGATTCGCTGCCTGGTGAGGGCTTACTGGCTGCCTTGTGGACAGCCATCTTCTCACTATACCTTCCTGTGGGGGAAGTAAACAACTCTGGTCTCTGCCTCCCTGAAGGCACTCACTTCTTTCATGAGAGCTCTCCTCTCGTGGCCGAATCTCTTCCTAAAGACCCAACACACTGGGGATCAGGGTTCAGCCTAGGAATCTGGGGGAGACATAGTTCAGTCCCTGCTAGGTTCTCAGGAAGCTCAAGCTGCTGGGTGCCAGAGAGGTGGTTAACAGTCTTCCACCTGGGCCAACTCACTTCACCTCCGTGGACCTCTGGATTCTTACACTAGATTAAGTTGTCTTCTGGAGTCATGATAGGAAAGAAAAGAAATGAGGTAAAAATCTTAGAAAGTGCATCCACTTCATTGAATCCCAGGAAGACATCTGGGGCGGCGGGCCATCTTTGGAAGAGTCCCTGGAGTGAGATCTCGGCAGGGCATAGTGGAGCATTCCTCTAGACTCCTAGCTGCACTGGTAGATAGAAATAGCTTAGGAAGAGCTTGCATTTTGAGGACAGGCAGAGTGCTGTGGGACCCCTGCATCCCACAGCACCATGCCTGGGTTGGAGTCCTGGCTCCACTTCCATTCCCAGCTCCTGCTCACGCACACCCTAGGAGGCAGCAGCGATGACTCCAGTGCTCGAGTCCCTGCCACACAGATGGGAGGCCTAGCTTGAGTTCCAGGTTCCTGATTTTCACCTGACCCGGTCTCTGCTCTTGTGAGCATCTGGGGAGGAAATCAGCAGATGAAAAATGTGCTCTCTGAGTCGCTGTCCCTGTCTCTCTGTCTTTTAAATAAAACACGAGGCAACAATTTTAAAAGAATGTGTGCTTTAGAAATGTTACTCCCTGTGTGGAGGGTGCACTAGTTGGAGTCCATTCTAGTATCAGGCCAGTTGAGGCGATTGCAGGCTTCAAGGCGAGGGCTGGGGAAGAGCTGGACTAGGATGAGATCAGCAGGGAGGGAGACAGCTGTATGGAATCTGAGTGGGGCTGGACTCTTGACCTTCTAATTTTTTTTTTGTGCAGGATCCTACAGCTGAATATCTATTTCAGTTACTAGACAACAACAGAGAGGTACACCCCTCCCACACTTGAGGAAATCGAGGAGTATTTGCAGGACCTCTGTGAGCCACATAAGGAAGAGGCAGAAACACCGGCAGTGCCTCTGCCTGCCTGTGGTGAGGGAAGCCAACAAGAGTCAGCCCAGAGCCTGGCGATGCCGACCTTGACCCCCACAGTGCCTTCTGAGTGTCCGAACATCCCCGGGACCGTCCTCATCCAGAACTCCACACAACCCTCTGTTACGGACCTTGATAGGCCTCTTGAGGACCAAAGTAAGACTCTTTTCACAGACCAGGAAGTAACCTTTGATCAGACCAAACCCACAGCAGACTCCCAGATGACAGGTGTCACTGACATTCCGAAGATGACACCGACTGATGGTCAGAAGTCAGCTGGCACTGCTGGCAAGCTGACAGTGTCCAGTGAAGACGGCCAGTTGAAGACCCTCGGCATGATCCAGATGACATGGGATGATCAGATCAATACCCCCAGTGAGAACCAGACTCTCCATGGAGCTCAGATGACAACTCTTACAGAGCGGCATGGGAGGACTCCCGGTGGTGACCAGATCCTCGATGGGGCCCAGAAGAGCAACACCACTGGTGGCCAGAGATTCTATAGGGGTCAGATAAGCAACTCTACTGATGACCAGACCCTCTATGGGGGTCAGATGAGTGCCCCAAGTTGTGACCATCAGACCCTCTATGGGGGCCAGATGAACACCACAGCTAGTGACCAGAACCTGTATGTGCGTCAGATGAACTCACCAACTGGTGACCAGACCCTCTATGGGGACCAGGTGAACTTGCCAATTGGTGACCAGACCTTATATGGGGGTCAGATGAATGCCCCAAGTGGTGACCATCAGACCCTCTATGTGGGCCAGATGAACACCCCAGCTAGTGACCAGACCCAGTATGTGGGCCAGATGAACTCACCAGCTGGTGACCAGACCCTCTATGGGGGCCAGGTGAACTCGCCAATTGGTGACCAGACCCTCTATGGGGTTCAGATGAACTTGACAACTGCTGACCAGCCCTTGTATGGGAGCCAGATGAATGCCCCAAGTGGTGAGCATCAGACCCTCTATGGGGGCCAGATGAACACCCCAGCTAGTGACCAGAACCTGTATGTGCGTCAGATGAACTCACCAACTGGTGACCAGACCCTCTATGGGGACCAGGTGAACTCGCCAATTGGTGACCAGACCTTATATGGGGGCCAGATGAATGCCCCAAGTGGTGACCATCAGACCCTCTATGTGGGCCAGATGAACACCCCAGCTAGTGACCAGACCCTGTATGTGGGCCAGATGAACTCACCAGCTGGTGACCAGACCCTGTATGGGGGCCAGGTGAACTCGCCTATTGGTGACCAGACCCTCTATGGGGGCCAGGTGAACTTGACAACTGCTGACCAGACCTTGTATGGGGGCCAGATGAATGCCCCAAGTGGTGAGCATCAGACCCTCTATGGGGGCCAGATGAACACCCCAGCTAGTGACCAGACCCTGTATGTGGGCCAGATAAACTCACCAACTGGTGACCAGACCCTCTATCAGGGCCAGTTGAACGCCACTACTAATGACCAGACCCTATTTGTGGGCCAGATGCACTCACCAACTGATGACCAGACCCTCTATGAGGGTCAGATGAACTTGCCAACTGCTAACCAGACCTTGTATGGGGGCCAGATGAACACCCCAGCTATTGACCAGACCCTGTATGTAGGCCAGATGAACACCCCAGCTAGTGACCAGACCCTGTATGTGGGCCAGATGAACTCACCAACTGGTGACCAGACCCTGTATGTGGGCCAGATGAACACGCCAGCTAGTGACCAGACCCTGTATGGGGGCCAGATGAATTCTCCAACTGGTGACAAGACCCTATATGTGGGCCACATTAACTTGCCAACTGGTGACCAGACTCTCTATGGGGGCCAGATGATGCCCTTCACTGGTAACTGCTCCCTCTATGGGGGCCAGATGATGACCAATAGTAGCCAAGTCTATGGGACTCAAATGATGCCCCATCAGTCCTTCTCATTGCCACACCCAGGATTTGTATATGCTTCAAGTTTCCTTTTGATGCAAGGACAACCTCCAGAGTACTTTTCAAGTTCTTCTTTGGTTCGAGGACAACTCTTAGAAAAGCAGAATTGGAACCTACAGACCCAGCGCTATCAGCCTCCGAAGAATCCTGAGCTTTTGAAGCCTTATGTCTGTACATATCCTGACTGTGGGAAATCTTATTCAAAGTCTTCCTACCTCCAGATCCATAAGCGTAAACACACAGGTGAGTGAGGACCCAGACATAGGGTAAGGGGTTTGGGGCCTTTTAAATTTGTTTATTTATTTATTTATTTAGAAAGAGTTACAGAGAGATGGGGAAAGACTGATATCTTCCATCTATTGGTTCACTCCGCTAGAAGGCTGCCACGACCAAGGCTGGGCCAGGCCAAAGCCAGGAGCTTCATCTGAGTCTCCCACATGGGTGCAGGGGCCACTGCCTCTTCTAGATCATTAGCAAGCAGCTGGATCGCAGTTGGAGCAGCTAGGATGCAAACTGGTGCCCATATCGGATGCTAGTGTCTCAGGCAGTGGCTTTACCCACTATGCCTCTGGCCATTGTGGCCAATTAGGGAGCAAACCAATGGATGAAGACCTCTCTCTCTTTCTCTTGTGTAACTCTGACTTTCAAATAAATAAATAGCTCTTAAAAAAAAAAAAAGAAAGGACAGGGTGAATAAAGTAGTCCTAGGACAGGCTCTGCTCGTGGGCCAGAGTTGTTCTGTGGCATGGATTGTATGCAGGTGATGGAACAAGGAAGGAATATGTTTGGCCCCTTCTGCAGGTTCTTGACCCTGCCTCTACGGGGACTGTGGCTTCATGGACCCCATTCTAGAACTAACAGCCCTGGACGCCCTCCGTTCACTCTTGTTCCTCTTCTTTCTTCTCCTCGTTTCCTTTCTTCCTCTCCTCCTTCATGGTTTTCCTCTGTCCCTCCATCTCCTTTTTACTCACCCCCTCCAGGCATTTCTCCTCTGACTCTTCCTCCCAACATGCCCCAAACCCTGTTATTCTTGGTCACTTCCCACAGCGCTGCCCGCCATGACCCTGAGATAGGAGTCTCTCCTTGTCTCTCTTGCAGGGGAGAAGCCCTATGAATGCAGTGAGGAAGGATGCCCATGGAGATTCTCCCGCGTGGACGAGCTCAGCAGACACAAGAGGAAGCACTCTGGGGAGCGGCCCTACACGTGTACCAAGTGCGACAAGAGCTTTGCGCGATCTGATCACCTGCGACAGCATCAGAAAGTCCATAGATGATTTCCACCCAGAACTATGAACTCCTCAGCCCGAGAGGAAATACATAGGGCTGAAAATTTCTCCCTTATTATTTTTGCTTTCCTGATCATCAGCACTGTGCCAACACGGTGCATGCTTAATATTATTGGTAAGCTTTTTAAAACATTTGTTATTTTTTCTAAGATGTGTGGATTTTCATACAAAAAACTGAATCAAACAGAACTTCATAGAATCAGAAACAGTCTTCATTCGTTCCCCTCTTGCAGGGTAACTGCTTTTATGAGGGTGCTATGAATCCTTCTAGATCTTGGCTGTACTTGCAAAACTGCCATGAAAGCTGCCCGTGCCAAGGTGCAGTCACATCAGACCCAAACCATGGAGGTCATGAAGGAGGGGACCTCGTGCTTCCGTGTCTGAGAGCAGAGCCGTGACTCCTGAATGTCCTTACGCCTAGAAGAGCTCTTACAAGAACTCTGTAATTCCATGTAAGTTGCTTCTATGAAGATCTTTTTTTAATACTTATCTTTTAAAAAAAGATGTTATATACTTGAAAGGCAGAGTTACAAAAAGAGAAGCAGAGACAGCAGGCAATCGTCTGTTTGCTGGTTTACTCCCCAAATGGCTGCCCTGGGCTGGGGCTAGGGCAGGCTGAAGACAGGAGCCAGGAGCTTTTGGGTCTCCCATGTGGGTACAGATACCCAAGGATGTGGGTTTTCTAAGGATGTTCTGTGTTCTAAATTTAAGGAAAGTTTTTCGCTTGAACTATCTATAGCTTGTACGGATTCGATAAATATTCTTGTGAGAAGAATGGTAACTTTTTTATTTTTCCCTGTCTGGTCCCGCCAAAATTTGAAACTGTGACTATTCTTATTTTGTGACAATATACTTACTTGCCTAAGTTCAATAAGGATCTTCTCTCTTTTTACTAGTGCATAATTCCAAACAGCGAGTTAGCAGCAGCAGAGAGCGGACCCCAGAGAGCCGTGAGCACCCGAGCAGCGCCACCCTCACGCCCAGGAGGAGCCGCAGCCGCCAGCAGCGAGGCCGAGACCCACATCCATCATCACGACGCCCCTGAAACCAAGCGCGCAGGGCGGTGGACCCAGTGAACTGGTTCCATGTGCGAAACGGCTCTGGTTCATCCAGGGGAAGAGCACGGAGGAAGCGTGTTTGTACCCGGCCTGCATAAAGCAGAATTACCCAGGGAGGGTCTCGGCAGTGTGGGGCGATACTGGGGTGTGGGCAGCAAAGGGTGCAGACCCTGGTGCAGCTCCAGGGCAAGGCGGCCAACGTGCTGCGGCCAGGAACCCGTGTAGATACGGTCGGGCCTTTGGGAGAACCCTTGTGGACACGGCCCCCGCCTTGTGGAGAACACTTGTGGACACATCCCCCGCTACGGGGAGAACTCTTGTGAACTCGGCTTGCGCCGTGGGTGAGAACCTGTGTGGACACGGACCCCGCCCTGGGGAGAACACTTTGGGACGCGACCCCCACCATGGGGAGAACTTTTGTAGACACTGCCCATGCTGCCACTGGGGAGAACCCTTGAGGACGCGCCTGCACCGTGGGGAGAACCCTTGTGGATTCAGCCCTTGGCGTGGGGCCCGTACGGTTGCACACAAGGTCCACGCATAGGGGTTCTCGCTACCCTCTGCAGGTGCAGCCCCTAAGACATGGCCCAGGGTGTTCCCACCCTCCCGTGCAGAAGTGATGGAAGGTGCCGGCGGGCAGGGGGCGGGAGAAGGCGTAGCAGCGAGACCATGGGCAAGGGATGGGGAGCAGGACTCACTCCTCACCGAAGACAGCCTGGAGAGGACGGAGGAGCACCAGCAGCTGACCCAAGGCCGCCTCCCACCACGGTTCCCACCGACGCCCAGAGGAGGGGCGGGAACGAAAGCAGAGCCAGAGACTCCAGCACCCGCGGCTGTCCCCACCCCAGCAGTGGACAGACAATTGGAGCTGCACCTTCCTGATTACTGGAGCACATTGTCAAGGCAGCTTGGGATTTTTATTATCTTTTTCCTGAAGATGTCCCTTTTTGGTAATAACAAATGTGTTTAAGAAGAAAAGCCTAGTTTTCTTCAGTACACCTTTAAAGAGTTTTAAATTGTTTCCTGTCTGATCAAGCTGAGATGTTTTAAGAACTTCATTTTTATATTTGCAGTAAAAGTTTGCAACTTGATTTTTGAAACAGTGAACTTCAATCAGCTCTTGTTAAAGGTTTTAAATTAAAAAAAAGAAAGAAAACAACCCACGTTGGTTGTGTCACTGAGGTTTTGAGCACGGGCATGGGATGAGAGCAGAGGAAGGCTGAAGTCTGCCTGGGTTTGGCTTCCCAGCCTCCAAAGAAGTTTATTTTCATTTTTATTTATGTAGAAGGCAGACAGTGGGAGTTCTGTCCACTGATTCTCCCTCTGAATGCCTGTGATAGCCTGGATTGGGCTTAGCTGCTGCCTGGACCTGGAAACTCGCCCTGGGTCTGCTACCTGGGCTGGCAGGGACCCAAGTGCTCGAGCCATCACCTGCTGCCTCCCAGGTGTGCACCAGCAGGAAGCCCGGAGTGAAGGTGCAGTCAGACTCAAGCCCAGGCACTCTGCTAGGGGATGGGAATATCCCAACTTGCATCTTAACTGCTCAGCCCAAGGCCCATGCCATTCAACAGATTTTTAATTCAGAGATTCCTATGTAGTTAATTGCTATTTTTGAAGCACTTGTGTAAATAATCAGATTTGTCTGTTGAAACTAAATTTAGTTTATAAACAAAAGACCTCTTATTCTCTTTTGTAAAACTAGGGGAAACTGTAGAAAAGTGGTTTAGAGAAAAACGATGTCTGTCTTCTGTTAGAGTGTAACCCTGTCTGTTGTTTTAGAGTTATTCTCTCTCTAGATGTTGGACTGGATCCTGACTTCTGGTTTCCCCTAATATGTGGCTACCACTCTCTAGCTAGGAAGAGGACTGTGTTATAAGACATAATCAGGCTAATCATTTCACGAGCTCCCTCTTAGATCCAAGAGCCAAACAAGATTTGTTTGGACATCTGAATTCTAGTTTGTCACTGATGCAAATATGACTAGAAATTTACATTAAATGCCCGTACAGATTCAACTTCAATGGCTGTTGTCACTCAACACACTCACTCAATTTCTTTGCTGAGGTAGTCTTAGGTAACAGAATTAGTCTTAATTCTCTAGTAGGCAGACAAGATGGCTAGACTCATGTAAATTCTGGGGGAGCTGAGAGTAGGCTGAGTGGCTACAGTTAGTCTCACCCGGTTCTTTGATTTATTTAGCTGGTTCCCCTTCAGGCTTGAGTTCATGATTTTAAACCATTTTACAAACTGAATTTATCATTTGACTATTAATTTTACTTTGCATGGTCATTTCTGAACATTGTACCTGATCCTTGAAAGTCTCTGAAGTACAACTCCTAACTGGATAATGCTGGTCCAGCTCTGAGAGAGGATAGCCAATGCCCATGGAACAGGCCCAAGTGATTTTAATGAACTCCAGGCAGCCTGGGTTCTGCGAGCCACTTTTCTGGACCTTGTCACTCAAACATGGGCAAAGGCTTGACATCAACTCAGTTTCCAACCATTCCCGAATGAACCAGAACAGGTCCATCCTGGTGTCGAGGGACAGTCAAAACCACACTTGAGATTGGGTAGTCGACAATGCTTTTGGAGAAGAAGATCGAGCACAAGGGGGAAATGGCGTCCCCTACGTCAGACCCGAACAAAGCAGAGCTGGGAGGTCCTGGCGATGTCCTGCTTCTGTGTCTCAGAGAATTCCTGAAAACACAATGTCACTCTGCCCTTTAAATAAATAACTTTTGAAACAGAAATGTGTGTAAGTTACATGTGTTTTCAAAATGAGTGTCTGCAAGAGTTAGGTGTTGTCATGGCCAGTGAGGACAGCGAGCCAAGCTGGAAGCAATGATCGTATCTACTCGCAGCCCCATGGTAAAAGCAAGAGGCAAAAAGAAGAGGGGCTGGCTCACTAATGTTCTGAGTGACAGTGCAGACAGGAGAATCCTATCTGAAGGAGGATTCCTACTTGTCTAGTGAAGTCAGGCCGGAGAGGAGGAAGAGGGGAGAATGACAGGAGTGGCGAAGGCGAGTTTGATGGCAGGAGGTAGGTACCTTGGCCAAGGCTGTTGATAAGGAAGCCTTGGTGGAGGCCCCTGGGAGGTTTCTCAGCTGAGGGCCCAATAAGGAGACCTTTGAATGAAGGCGCCTGGGCTGGGATGCAGCTTGCATGCGAGCTTGGCAGGCCGGTGATGGCGGAGCCTGGCAGTTCTCTGGGTGGCTTTGGTTTACTAGTCAACATGGTAGTGTGTGGCTTACAAGATAACAGTGCAGAACTTCATTCTCTGTGACTGCATCCATCTGGTCCAGGCAGAGAGAGAGCTGTGGGAGAGAACAGACATGCTGGTGTGGGCAGCAGGCGTGGGACACAGTATCTGAGTCGGAAGGGCTGTGGTGTTGGGAAGATCCGGGGAGACAAGCCTGGGTGGTAAGCAGAGGGTGGGAGGCCGAGTCCTGCACTGTCTGTATTGGGAAGGTTGTGGGATGGTGGGCACTCAGCTGGGCTGGGCTGCAAGGTCGATGAATACTGTGGAACTGATGGATGGATAGACTAACAACTGTGCAGTAAGTAGACAGACAGACAGACACAAGTGTGTTTGGGGAGCCCCTAGATGTTTAGAGTGACAACTTAAATCACTGAAGCAAAGGTGAACAGTTAGAAATTATGCTGGGACAACTACAAAGCCAGAATTAGATCTCTACCTCATTTCATACACAAAAGCCACCTCCAAGTGCAACAGGCATTTGGAAGTAAAATAAGAAACATTCAAGTAGTAGAAAACAATTGGTGAGTTCTTAACCATAACCAGAACTTAGAGAAAGCTTTCTAACTGTGACTCTCTTGGAGAGTTGGTAAAATTGGCTGCTTGGAAAGAAAAGTATTTTACATGACAAAAAGACAACTAGTGAGGTGGGCATTTGGCCCAGGGGTTAAGACATCTGCATCCCATATCAGAGGGCCTTGTTGGAGTCCCAGCTCCAATTTCCATCCTGATGTCCCGCTAACATGCACCCTGGGAGGCAGAAGATGATGGCTCAAGTACTTGGGTCCCTGCAACCCATGAGGGAGACCCAGACTGAGTTTCAGGTTCCTGGCTTTGGTTTGGCCCAGCTCTGGCTATTGCAGCCATTAGCAGAATAAGCCAGAGGATGGGAGATCTCTCTCTGCCTCTCAAATAAATACATGAGAAAAGAAAAAAACTTTGTAAATATTAGGATGGATTTAAGTTCTGGGAATTTTATTATTAGAATATAAATTGATTTTATACCCAAAAAGAACTTCCAAAAAACTTTTGCTTTCTTACAGGCAGAGTGGATAGTGAGAGAGAGAGACAGAGAGAAAGGTCTTCCTGTTGCCGTTGGTTCAGCCTCCAATGGCCACCATGGCTGGCGTGCTGCGGCTGGGGCACCGCGCTGATCCAATGGCAGGAGCCAGGTGCTTCTCCTGGTCTCCCATGGGGTGCAGGGCCCAAGCACTTGGGCCATCCTCCACTGCACTCCCAGGCCACAGCAGAGAGCTGGCCTAGAAGAGGGGCAACCGTGAAAGAATCCGGCACACCGACCGGAACTAGAACCCAGTGTGCTGGCGCCGCTAGGTGGAGGATTAGCCTATTGAGCCGCGGCGCCAGCCCCAAAAAACTTTAAAAAAAAGAAAAAAAAGAGACCTGTTTATTTGAAAGGCAGAGTTACAGAGTGGCAGAGGCACAGTGAAATTTTCCGTCTGAGGGGCAGAGCCAAGATGGCGGAATAGGGAGGGCGCGCACCGATAGTCCGGGAAAATTTAGTTTAATAAAAGTGGAGTTATGGTAGCCTCAGAAAAAGGATCAGGAAAAAATTGCAGAGGAAACTCTTCTGGATCAAGTGGCTGTGATTCAGAGGACCTACTGGGAGAATAAGGTTGCCCACCGCGCGGAAGCCGAGCCGTGGGAGCCGCAGGGTCTGCGCGCCAGTGCAGGAAGGGGAGTGGATGTCACACAGACACCAGCGGGGAGAGCAGGGACGCCCAGGGCTCCGAGTCCACACATCGGCGTTGGAAGGAGAGGTGAGCTCAGTAATCCGAGACATGGGCGGGGAAACGGCAGTCAGAATCTAGAGGGGAGCGGGATAGTTCGCCAGACTGACTACAGGAGAGAAGGAAAAAACATGGTGGGGGTACTGGTACAGACGAGTTTCTCTCTCTGCCAACCTTGTAAAGGAGAGCAAGAGACAAAGAGCAGGCCCCCACTCTGGATTTACATAACAACAGGGGAGAGCTAAGGAACTGAGTCACTAGGATTCAGTAGCCTAGGCAACCCAGTGTGGAGTCCAGAGGAGAAACAGAGCATGCACAGACTCTTTGGGTAGAAGCCAGAGATTGGAAGCTAAATACCATCAATTCTGCACAGCCGTGCAGTGCGGTATTACTTAACTCCTGAATAAATAAATAAAATAAAATAAATAAATAAATAAATAAATAAAAAGAGAGAGATTTACCACGCATAACCTGAGGGTCTCACCTTTGCACACCTGTAACCCGGAAGAACCAAGCAGAGCTCTCAGGCCACGCCCATCTCAAGCCTCCAAGACTCCTCCAACAGCAGGCAGTCCACTTAACACAGACATAGTATATAAAAAAAAAAACGCACAGTGACAAGAAGAATTAACTATGCCAAGCAACAAACACAGAAATCGAGGGAACAAGATCAACGATGACACTATGATGCCTCCAAATAAACCAAACACCCCAAGCCAAGATTATGAAGATGATGAGATAGAAGAAATGCAAGATTCGGATTTCAAAAAATGTATGATAAGAAGTTTTCAAAAGCAAATCCTTGAACTACAGAAATCCTTATTGGACAGGATTGAAAATCTCTCTCGTGAAAATGAAATTTTAAGGAAGAATCAAAATGAAACTCAGAAACTAGTAGAACAGGAAAGTGTGATAGTGAAGAGAAATCAAAATGAAATGAAGAGCTCAATAGATCAAATGACAAACACATTAGAGAGCCTTAAAAACAGAATGGGTGAAGCAGAAGAGAGAATATCGGACTTAGAAGACAGAGCACAGGAAAACATACAGTCAAACCAAAGAAAAGAAGAGGAAATTAGAAATCTAAAAAATATTGTTGGGAATCTACAGGATACTATTAAAAAAAACCAACATTCGAGTTCTAGGAGTTCCTGAAGGCATGGAGAGAGAGAAAGGATTAGAAGGCCTTTTTAGTGAGATACTAGCAGAGAACTTTCTGGGTTTGGAGAAGGACAGAGACATCCTAGTACAGGAAGCTCATAGAACCCCCAATAAACATGACCAAAAGAGATCCTCACCACGCCACGTGGTAATTAAACTTACCACAGTGAAACATAAAGAAAAGATCCTAAAATGTGCAAGAGAGAAACGTCAGATTACTCTCAGAGGATCTCCAATCAGACTCACAGCAGATTTCTCACCAGAAACACTACAGGCTAGGAGGGAATGGCGAGACATAGCCCAGGTGCTAAGAGAGAAAAATTGCCAGCCCAGAATATTATATCCTGCTAAGCTCTCATTTGTGAATGAAGGTGAAATAAAGACCTTTCATAGCAAACAGAAATTGAAAGACTGTGGCCACTCGTCTGGCCCTGCAAAAGATACTTAAAGATGTGCTACACTCAGAAACACAGAAACACGGCATCAATATGAAAGAAGGTAAAGGAAGAAAAACCACCAGTAAAAGAGCATGGGAAGCTCAAAGCATATACTAGAAAATATCTCCGGGAAAATGGCAGGGCAAAGTCACTACGTATCAATAGTCACATTGAACATTAATGGTCTGAATTCTTCAGTTAAAAGACACCGTTTGGCTGATTGTCTCAAAGAACACAACCCAACTATTTGTTGCCTACAAGAAACATATCTCTCTAACATAGATGCATGCAGACTCAAAGTGAAAGGTTGGAAAAAGATATTTCATGCCAACAGAAACAAAAAAAAAGCAGGTGTAGCCATATTGATATCAGACAAAATAAACTTTAATACAAAAACTGTTAAGAGAGACAAAGAGGGACACTATATAATGATTAAGGGTTCAATTCAACAGGAAGATGTAACTATTATAAATGTATATGCACCTAATTACAGGGCACCGGTCTATTTAAAAGATATGTTAAGGGACTTAAAGGGAGATTTAGATTCCAATACAATAGTACTGGGGGACTTCAATACTCCACTCTCAGAAATAGACAGATCATCCGGACAGAAGATCAACAAGGAAACAGCAGATTTAATTGACACTATTGCCCAAATGGATCTAACAGATATCTACAGAACTTTCAACCCTACATCTGCAGACTTCACATTCTTCTCAGCAGTGCATGGAACCTTCTCTAGGATTGATCACATACTAGGCCATAAAGCAAGTCTCAGCAAATTTAAAAAAAATTAGAATCATACCAAGCAACACACTCTTAAACAACCAGTGGATCAAACAAGCAATTATAGGACAATTTTTTTTAATACAGGGAAACATTTCTTGAATGATCAACAACTGGGTGTTTTCACAGTAACATTTTGTTACCAACATCTCTTGGGAGAAATATAATGGGTAAATCAGCTCAGTTATTTCTTCTTCCCATTTTGATTTTTAATCTCTTGTCAGATACTTGTTATCCAGTAGAAGGCAAATATTGTTGAAAAGAAAGGTTTTTGGGCTGGCGCTATGGCGTAGTGGGTAAAGCCACTGGCTGCAGTGCCAGCATCCCATATGGATGCCGGTTTGAGTTCTGGGTGCTCCAATTCAGGTCCAGCTCTCTGCTATGGCCTGGGAAAGCAGTGGGAGATGGCCCAAGTGCTTGGGCCCCTGTACCTGCATGGGAAACCCAGAAGAAGCTCCTGGCTCCTGGCTTTGCTTTGGCTCAGCTCCAGCCATTGCAGTTATTTGGGAGTGAATGGAGGACCTCTCTCTCTCTCTCTCTCTCTCTGCCTCTCTGTAACTGTCTTTCAAATAAATAAATAAATCTTAAAAAAGAAAGTTTTTTTCTATAAGAAAGACATAGATGCTTGCCTAACTCCTAGAAATGTTGTCAGTTCTGCTAGTACTAGGTTACTGGTGACCTCAAGCAGTAGATATAAAATAGATTTCATATTTGCTGAAATCTCAAGTAGGAAGCTGGGAAAATACAAGTCTGCTAGAAAATGATGTAAAGGAAGCTGCAACTCACCAAGAAGCATGAACAGAAATGACCAACACTCTTTGGATACGAGGAAGCAACTTAGCCAGGATGCATACTTGTGTCCTAGGAGATGAGGTAAGCTGGGCTATACTGAGTTAAAATTCTGGTGTTTAATCCTGCTTTGCTACACAAGAAATTGAAAACATACTGTTTGGGGCAGGCACTTGGTACAGCAGTTCAGATGCTGCTTAAGGCACCTACATTCCATATCAGAGTGCCTCTGTTTCAGTGCCAGCCCTGCTCCCAACTCCAGCTTTCTGCTAATATGCACCCTGTTGATGGCTTACGTACTCGGGTCCCTGCCACCCATGTCAGAGACCTGGACTGGGTTCCAGGCTCCTGCCTTCAGCATGGCCCAGCTGCAGCTGTTGTAAGCATTTGGGGCACCAACCAGTAAATGGAAATCAATCAATCAATCTCTATCTCTCTCTTTCTCTCTCATGCTTTTCGAATAAATAAAAAATAAATATTTTTAAAGAAAAGAAGATATCAAAACTTATGAGCTGTAGTAAAACCAGTGCTAAGGGAGAAATCCATAGCTGTTAGTCTCAAATAAACAAAGTTTACACTTGAAGGATTTAGAAAAAGAAGAGCAAATTAAACTCCAGGTTAGCAAGAGGAAAGAAGTAATAAAGATTACATGAGACAAACAAAACGAGAACAGAAAAAGTAGGGAAACATCAGTGAAACCAAACAGTTCATCTAACAGATTCTAACACCGGCGCGTCTTCAGCCAGTGACTGGGAGGACTGCCTGGTTTACGACAGTCTTTCCACGCATGTCCATTGTCATTCCCAGATCCAGAGCAGGGTGCCACACTGCTCCCTGTCTCCTCCAATCCACGAGAGCTTCTCTGTGCTGCCCTGGGTGCTTGGGAAGAGGACTGCTCAGGTGTTTGCTAGAATGTTCTCCACTTGCCTGTGTCATGGACACGTGGAGGCTATGGATGTGGAGGAAGAATCCGCAGAGGCAGCGTGTGCTAGCAGGAGGGCATCACATGAACATGACTCGTGGAACAACCTCACAGCAACTCTGAATTTGTCTTTGTCTTGACCGTTTTCCCCTCATAGTGGGAATGAGGCAACTCATTGCACTGCTAGCAACTCTGGGAGAACTTGGAGCACAGCAAATGTTTTCCCTCGACCTGTTGAGGATGCATAGCTCCAGGATGCCCAAAAAGATAAGGAAGCAGAACATATGAGATGAATACACTTCTGGGCAGGGCACAGGCAAACACTGCCATGGTGCCGGGGAGAGCAGGAGCCCAGAGACAGGCAGCATCAGAAAAGTCCCCAGGTGACGGAGACGGAGAATGGCTGCTACACCTGTGCCTGTGCTGTTGATCAGCGGCAACACCGTATTCCATTCCAGTGGAGGATGGCCCAGGTCCTTGGGTCCCTGCATCCACGTGGGAAACCAGCACAAAGCTCCTGGCTTCTGATTGGCGCAGCTCTGGCTGTTGGCGGCCAACTGGGGAGTGAACCAGTGGATGGAAGACCCCCCCCCAACCGCCTCTCCTTCTTTCTCTGTGTAACTCTGACTTTCACGTAAATAAATCTTAAAAATATTATCAGTCTTGTTCTGGGGCAGATACATGAAGCCATCTTCGGACACACAGTGGCAGCACTCCTTCAGAGCTTATTAGGTTCAAATTCTCCCTGCCCAGCCCACACCCCTGAGGCACAAATTCCAAGGTGGGACCTAGGGGTCTTGACATTAATAAGCTCTCCAGGTGACACTGACAAACACTGAAGCAAATGCAGAGATGCACTATTTTAGAGCAATCATTTTTTTTAAAGATTTATTCATTTATTTGCAAGTCAGAGAGAGAGAGAGAGAGAGATTTTCCATCTGCTGGTTCACTCTCCCAGATGGCTGAAATGGCCAGGGCTGGGCCAAGCCAAAGCCAGGAGCTTCTTCCAGGTCTCCTACATGGGTGGCAGGAGCCCAGACAACTTGGGCCATCTTTTGCTGTTTTTTCCAGGCTATTAGCACAGAGCTGCATCAGAAGTGGAGAAGTCAGGACACCATTCAGCACCCCTATGGGATGTTGGTCCCGAAGGTGGTGACTTTACCTGCTACGCCACGATGCAGGCTCCTAGAGCAATTATTTCAAGTCTGGGATAGAATTACCCTCTCACTTTGAGCATTATGAAGAACACATAGACAAGAATACATGGGTTTAAATCCTTTGAAGATTGATTTTGCTTGACAACTGTGAATTTCCCTTTCTCCTCCTCATTGAATTTTACATTTTTGGAGCTCAGGATAAACAATACTTATGCAGTATCTGAAGATTGCATTAGCCAAAACCCTACAGTCAGTGATCGATTTAAGTAACAGAATTATCATTTCAGAATAATACAATCATTATTAATAATTGGAGTCTGGCAGAAAACTCTGATTGATCCAGGTCTTGTAGTGCAATAACTTGACAGGTTCACAAAATTTTTGGTTTTGTCTGAAATTTACAAGTACAACATGTAGTTATTAAAAGTATGTTTCAACTGAATTGCACACCTGTGTTTCCACTTAGAATAATTTGATCTTCTGTATCTGAAGGTAATTGAAAATGAAACTCAGTGAAGGGTGGGATGGGAGAGAGTGTGGGAAAGGGCAGGGCTGTGGGAGGGAAGGAGGTTGGGGGGAGAAGCCACAACAATACAAAAGTTGCACTTTGTAAAATCACATTTATTAAACAAAAAAGTGTTTAAAAATAAGTCTAAATAATAAAATTATATAACTCAGGTAATTTTAAAGAAATTAGGTATTTCACTTAAAAAACTTGTTGCAGGTCAGTTTATTGAGAAAACTGTATGCTGTATGTTAATCCTATTCACTTGATGACCTTGCATGATGTGAACTGGGACTCCAAAGGTCACAGCTGAGAAGTTTCTAAAATCACTTCCCCGTATTTGTTCAGGAACACAAAAATCAAATATCAAGAAATGTTCAGGAAATTCTGAAAATTGCCTCTTCTTATTTTTTCAAAAAGTGGTGATCAACGATCAGGAAGGAAACAGCTTGGAGAAAGGATGAAAATGATACATGTGCTAAACAAAATACAAATTTTGAAAATTTCCAATAAACAATCTTTGGACCAAAACTATGTCGATACTTTTCCTTCCATTCCGGCCAACTTCAGCCCGAGGCTTCTGAGCTGCAGACATGTTGCATTGCAGCCTTTTCCATCTTCAGCTCTTCACGGTTAAACGTAATGCACTCTTTCGCTTCTGTGGCCTCATCTAAAACTTGATTTTCTTTGGTGGAGGGCTTCGCACTGACGCCGGCTCCAGGGCGCAAAGTCCGCGTCGCTATCTGCCTTGGTTCTACGGCGTGGCGGCGTGGAGAAGGCCCAGTGGAGGTGACAGCTTGGTTAACCGCCAGTGGCGCTTTGTCTTGGGCACTTTGCCGCCAAGCATGGGCTGCTGTCCCACGATTAACAAATGGCTTCTTTCGCTGAAACGTGGCTGAGCCAGTGTTCAAGACATGGGCCCCGTTTTCTGTGAAGCATCTTTGAAGTAGCCTGGTCCTGGGCCGCGGACGAGGGGCCATGCTGGGCGCAGTACTGAGGGCCCCGCGGTGCCCCGAGGCGGTCCCGCAGGCCAGGGTCGTTGGGTTGGAGGCACCAGCCAGCCTTAGGCGATAACGTTTACAAATCCAGCCCCAGGCCCACAGGGAGCCAGCAGCGCTGCTCTTTGTCCCTCCCCCTCCAACCGCGATTCCTTTAAGTTAGCCATTTTATTTCAACAAAACCCAGAGCCTTGCTTGAATTAGCGTGACATGGCTGTCTGTCTATTCCTTATGGTGGTAAAATCCGGAAATCAGCCATTTTTCACACTCCTCTCTAAGCAGTCTTTCAGAGGTTTTCTTTGCTTGTTTATTAACTTTGATTTAATTTTAATGTACTTGATGAACTTTTCAGTACTTTCTAAATCCCAGTTAAAAGTCGTACTGAGGCTAGCATTCTGGCATAGGGATGCTGGCACCATATGGGGGCAGGTGAGAGTCCTGGCTGCTTCACCAGGCTCCTGGCTTGGGCCTGGCTCAGTGCTGGCGGTTGTGGACACTTGGGGAGTGAGCCAGTGCTTGCAAGATCACCACTCTCTATCCCTCTCTAACTCTGATTTCCAAATAAATGAATATTTTTTAAAAATAGGTTCCTAGTACTGAAGAGTTTTTTTTTTTTTTTGAAACCCTTCATATGCATGTGCCATTTGGTGAAGCAGGTTAAGCTATTGCTTGGTGTAGATGCCAATTCTAGTCCCAGCTGTCCACTTCCCATCCAGCTCCCTACTAACACACCTGGGAAAGCAGCAGAGGATGGTCCAAGTGCTTGGGCCCCTGTGCCCATGTGGGAGACCCGGATGAAGCTCTAGGCTCCTGCCTCCAGATCAGCACAGTGCCTGTTGTCGCGGCAATTTGGGGAGTGAACCAGCAAATGAAAGACCTTTCTCTTCGTCTCTCCTTCTCTCTATATAACTCTTTCAAATGAAGAAAGCTTTGAAAACAATACATTTTCCTTCCTTTCTTATAGACTTAGTTATTTATTTGAAAGTCAGAGTTACAGAGAGAGAGAGATCTTCCAATGCTGGTTCACTCCCCAAATTGCCGCAGTGGCCAAGATGGGTCAGGCCGAAGAGAGAATCTTCTTCCAGGTCTCCCACGCGGGTGCAGGGGCCCAAGCACGTGGGCCATCTTCCACTGCTTTCCCCAGGCCCTTAGTAGGGAACTGGAGTGGAAGTAGAGTAACTGGGACCTGAACTCACGGGTATACGGAATGCAGGTGTCCGAGGCGGCAGCTGTACACACTGCACCCCAGTGCCGCCTCGGCATTGCATTTCTTAGGGTGACCTGACCGAATCCACAGGATCCGGCACTCAAAGTAATTTTGGTTAAGTCTGCCGTGGTGAAGGCGGTGGACTCCACTGTCACTGAAGGGTTGATTGGTTTCAGAGGCTGTGGCCTTGAGCGTGTTTAAATAAGGATCAGAACATAGTAACAGAAAACTCTGGAGGTCAGCTCTGGTCTCTCCGACTTCCTGGTAAACCCTGTTTGCCAATCTTCGGTTCCCGCAGTGCGTGATGACTGCCACAACAAAACCCACTCCTGGGGCTGCAATGGGAGACTCACGGTGGGCTGTGGGGGAGGGGCCGGAGCTCAAGGCCAGAGGTCAAAATCAAGGTCAAGGCCAGGTAGATAGGCTTTGGCAAGTGACTTAATCACCAAGCTAGAGTCAGGGGGAAATTAGCAGAAGCGAGGCGGGAGCACAGGGCTCCGCCCCTGGGAGGCGTAGCCGGGGCCTGGAGCCAATCTGGAGCAGGTGTGCACACGGCCCGCCCCGCTAGTGCTATAAAAGGAGGGCCGCACCTCCTGCTGCTGACAGGGTCAATTCTGGCTGCCTCGGTGGGTGGTCCGCTCCTGCTTCTCCAGCCTGCCCTGCTGTGTTTCTGCCACAGAGCGCACTGTTTGCTCCAGGGGCTCTTTCTGCGTCCACTATGGTGAGTCTGCGTCCACACTCGCCAGCCCAGGGTTCTAGCGTCACAGTGGGGAGGGGACTGGAAACGCTGCGGTTGGCGTGTGGGGGGCCCAGCAGTGCAACGCTGCCTACGAAGTTAGGGGTCCTGCAGGGCGCTCGATTCGCGTCAGGCTCTCGGGCCATCCTTTCTGGGCACTTGCACGTACCGGTCCGGCCGAGGGCACACCTTCCTCCAGGCGAAGGCGGGCCAGCTGAGGGCAGTGGTGCTGGCGTCCCCTGGCTGCGGGGCTGGGGCCTGGCTGCTCGGCAGGAGTCCCCAGGCCACACCTCGGCCCTGGGCTTCAGTGCGCTCTGCTGTGGACGGTGGAAGGACACTTCCAAGCCAGCTGCCTGCCGTGACTATTCCGTGAGGCCTGGCGGCGTGGGAGGCTGCTGGGTTAAGACACCCTTACTCAGGAGGCGCGGCAGTGACTGGGGAGGCAGCGACGGGAAAGCCTTTTGTTGTGGTTCCTAGGCTTTTTCTCTATTTTCCTCTTCTTTTTCCTTCTTTCCTGGCTCCCTTTCTTCTTTCCATTTGAAAGACAGGTACAGAGAGAGAGGGCGGGACAAAGATCTTCCGTCTGCTGGTTCACTCCCCAGATGGCCCTGTTGGCTCCATCCAGGGCTCCCACATGGGTGCAGGGGCCCAAGGACTTGGATCACCTTCCGCTGCCTTTGCCGGCTCATGAGCAGGGAGCTGGAGCGCTGCTGGCATTAGAGTGATGGCCCTCGCCTCGCTTCTAATTTTATTATTTCTTTCTGCTAACTTTGGGTTTAGTTTGCTGTTTTGCTAGTTCCTGAAATTGTAGTGAGGTTGTTGATGTAGGAGTTTTCTTGCTTTTATTTTCTTTATAGCTAGACATTTCCCTCTGGTGCAGCTTTTGTTGTATTCCATAATATTCGGCATGACGGGTTGTGGTTTCATTCACCGCTTAAGTTTTTTCCAAATTCTTGTGATTTCATCTTGCATTCATTACTTTGCATAAGAAGGTGCTCTTTATTTTTTTATTAAATAAAACTCTGTATTAAGAGTTTTATTTTAATTGGCTTATAAATAAGAGTGTCCGTAAATTTAAGCTGCTAAAATTAATCAAAGATACGTTTTAATTCGTGGGACCTGATTCTCTGTATCATGTTTTAAACTTGCTGGTAGGAAGAAATTAAAAACATTTTATGTGTGTGTGCTTAAGTTGACTGGTTCAACAAACTACACCATGTTAGATATTTAAGAGGCGTTTCCAAATACATGATTCTTAAAATTTAGAGACGGCATTGGACCTTCTGGTAAATGTTTTCTTAAGTTGTTATCTAATGGTTGAAACTGTTTGCTAAGTTTTCATGTGATATTGCTATTGCCAGCAAGCGATCTAGGACTTGCTCCCTTATTTCTCTATTCTAAGCCCCACTTGTTCTTTCATTTCTCTATTCTCTTCAAGGTAGGAAACTAATTCTATTATGAAGGAATCTGTAGGATGCACCATTTAATCTTTAGACCTTATAAAAGAGATGGCTAACACTTTTCTGTAATAGCATAGCCAAAATAAGAGCTTAAATGATCATTTCCTAGCCAGATTGATTTCGCCAGCAGTGAAGTAAACAGTAAGTAGATAAAAACCTCCCTTTTAGACCAGAGGGAAAGAAAGTTTTAAAGTGAGAATACTATTTTCCTCATGGGCATCGTCTACCTTAGGAAAACTCCTACAGAACATGCCTGTGACTATAGACTTGTAGTTTAGGCCACTGAAGATTAGAGATGGGCCTTGGGCACTCCCTTGACTTGCATCCTCTGGTCTGCTTTAACAAAACTCAGGAGGATAAGAAAGCCAGGCATCAGAAGCAATGGGTGGCAGGCCTATTAATGGCTATTCTGTACAGTGATCTGCCCTCAAGGAGACCCACCAGGCCAGTCCACTGCAGTGGCTTTCAATGGGGTAAGCCTGGACTGCAGCAGAAGTCAGCTTGTGAAGAGCCCTGGCAGCTCTGCCAAGAGTTGGATCACTGAAATGGACCTGCCCTGGAGTCGAAGGATGCCTAGGTCAGAGCCACAGATCTTATTGGCTCTAAGCTGAAAAGCCCTTCACTCAGCCCAGCTTCCAAAGTGACCACCGCAGCTGAGGGGACGGCCAAGTAGGGTCAGCAACATTGCAGGCAGAACTGTAGATTTCCTGTTGGAGATGCCACCTGCCTTTACCTGGCCAGCTCTCCTCCCAGGCCAGCTAAGTAATGAAAGTCAACAGAGTGCCTTCCCCTAGGAGGTTCACACCTCCCTTAGGATGTCCCCATGTGGAGAGATTGATAGGTCTGGGCCTCTTAACTTCCAAGGCCTAAAGCCCACCAGATTACTCTCAAGCCCCTTCTGTCAGGTTCTAGTTGCCTCTCAATCAGAAAACTTAATTGTATGCTAGACAGCACCTTTCTTAGCTCCTCTAATAATGACTCTGTCCTTTGTTCTAGACCCTGTCTAGCGCACTTGGGCCTCATTTCTTTGTAATCATAACCTCTACTCTACCACCAATGGCTCTACTCCCAACCTGTGTGTACTGATGGTCCTCTTTCCCAGTTAATGCTGTGTAATTGTTCAAAACCTCTCTACATTCAAACCCCTCTACCTACAAAAGATGAGTGACTTTTCTTCCAGTCTTGGCTGGAATCAGCTTTCCGGTCTGTTGGGTATTCCCCAATAAACCTTTCCCTTGAAAAAAAAAAAAAAAAGAGAGGGAGGTGCCTTTCTCTGAATGGAGGAGAGAATTTCCACTTTGACTATGAGCTTGTCTAAATATGATCAGAGTTGGTGAACTCGGAAGGCTTCCATAGACTTGGCAACTCATGACGGGAGCCTAGGGTGGTTACTGGCACCATAAACTAGAGTGTCAATTTGTTGGGTCAACAGCAGGAGTCACTGTGTGCTTGCTCCTCATGTGGGATCTCTGTCCTTAATGTGCTATACATTGTGATTTAATGCTATAACTAGTAGTCAAACACTTTGTGTTTCTGTGTGGGTGCAAACTGTTGAAATCTTTACTTAATATATACTAAATTGATTTTCTGTATATAAAGAGAATTGAAAATGAATCTTGATGTGAATGGAAGGGGAAGGGGAGAGGGAGCAGGAAAGGGGAGGGCTGCAGGTGGGAGAGAAGTTATGGGGGAGGGGAAGCCATTGTAATCCATAAGCTGTAGTTTGGAAATTTATGTTCATTAAATAAAAGAGAGTTCTGTTTGGGCTGCTGAAACAAAGTCCCATAAACTAGGTGGCTTATAAGTGACAGAAATTTATTCCTCCACAGTTTTGGAGTGTGGGACATCCAAGTTCAAGGTGCCAGCAGATTCGCTGGCTGGTGAGGGCTTGCTGGCTGTCTTGTGGACAGCCATCTTCTCACTGTACCTTCCTGTGGGGGAAGTAAAGAACTCTGGTCTCTGCCTCCCTGAAGGCACTCACTTCTTTCATGAGAGCTCTCCTCTCGTGGCCTAATCTCTTCCCAAAGACCCAACACACTGGGGATCAGGGTTCAGCCTAGGAATCTGGGGGAGACATAGTTCAGTCCCTGCTAGGTTCTCAGGAAGCTCAAGCTGCTGGGTGCCAGAGAGGTGGTTAACAGTCTTCCACCTGGGCCAACTCACTTCACCTCCGTGGACCTCTGGATTCTTACATGAGATTAAGTTGTCTTCTGGAGTCATGATAGGAAAGAAAAGAAATGAGGTAAAAATCTTAGAAAGTGCATCCACTTCATTGAATCCCAGGAAGACGTCTGGGGCGGCGGGCCATCTTTGGAAGAGTCCCTGGAGTGAGATCTCGGCAGGGCATAGTGGAGCATTCCTCTAGACTCCTAGCTGCACTGGTAGATAGAAATAGCTTAGGAAGAGCTTGCATTTTGAGGACAGGCAGAGTGCTGTGGGACCCCTGCATCCCACAGCACCATGCCTGGGTTGGAGTCCTGGCTCCACTTCCATTCCCAGCTCCTGCTCACGCACACCCTAGGAGGCAGCAGCGATGACTCCAGTGCTCGAGTCCCTGCCACACAGATGGGAGGCCTAGCTTGAGTTCCAGGTTCCTGATTTTCACCTGACCCAGTCTCTGCTCTTGTGAGCATCTGGGGAGGAAATCAGCAGATGAAAAATGTGCTCTCTGAGTCGCTGTCCCTGTCTCTCTGTCTTTTAAATAAAACACGAGGCAACAATTTTAAAAGAATGTGTGCTTTAGAAATGTTACTCCCTGTGTGGAGGGTGCACTGGTTGGAGTCCATTCTAGTATCAGGCCAGTTGAGGCGATTGCAGGCTTCAAGGCGAGGGCTGGGGAAGAGCTGGACTAGGATGAGATCAGCAGGGAGGGAGACGGCTGTGAGGAATTTGAGTGGGGCTGGACTCTTGACCTTCTAATTTTTTTGTGCAGGATCCTACAGCTGAATATCTATTTCAGTTACTAGACAACAACAGAGAGAGGTACACCCCTCCCACACTTGAGGAAATCGAGGAGTATTTGCAGGACCTCTGTGAGCCACATAAGGAAGAGGCAGAAACACCGGCAGTGCCTCTGCCTGCCTGTGGTGAGGGAAGCCAACAAGAGTCAGCCCAGAGCCTGGCGATGCCGACCTTGACCCCCACAGTGCCTTCTGAGCGTCCGAACATCCCTGGGACTGTCCTCATCCAGAACTCCACACAACCCTCTGTTATGGACCTTGATAGGCCTCTTGAGGACCAAAGAAAGACTCTTTTCACAGACCAGGAAGTAACCTTTGATCAGACCAAACCCACAGCAGACTCCCAGATGACAGGTGTCACTGACATTCCAAAGATGACACCGACTGATGGTCAGAAGTCAGCTGGCACTGCTGGCAAGCTGACAGTGTCCAGTGAAGACGGCCAGTTGAAGACCCTCGGCATGATCCAGATGACATGTGATGATCAGATCAATACCGCCAGTGAGAACCAGACTATCCATGGAGCTCAGATGACAACTCTTACAGAGCGGCATGGGAGGACTCCCGGTGGTGACCAGATCCTCGATGGGACCCAGAAAAGCAACACCACTGGTGGCCAGAGATTCTATAGGGGTCAGATCAGCAACTCTACTGGTGACCAGACCCTCTATGGGGGTCAAATGAGTGCCCCAACTGGTGACCAGGCCCTCTATGGAGGCCAGGTGAACACGCCAACTGCTGACCAAACCTTGTATGGGGGCCAGATGAATGCCCCAAGTTGTGGCCAACAGACCCTCTATGGGGGCCAGATGAACACCCCAGCTAGTGACCAGAACCTGTATGTGCGTCAGATGAACTCACCAACTGGTGACCAGACCCTCTATGGGGACCAGGTGAACTCGCCAATTGGTGACCAGACCTTATATGGGGGCCAGATGAATGCCCCAAGTGGTGACCATCAGACCCTCTATGTGGGCCAGATGAACACCCCAGCTAGTGACCAGACCCTGTATGTGGGCCAGATGAACTCACCAGCTGGTGACCAGACCCTCTATGGGGGCCAGGTGAACTCGCCAATTGGTGACCAGACCCTCTATGGGGGTCAGATGAACTTGACAACTGCTGACCAGACCTTGTATGGGAGCCAGATGAATGCCCCAAGTGGTGAGCATCAGACCCTCTATGGGGGCCAGATGAACACCCCAGCTAGTGACCAGAACCTGTATGTGGGCCAGATGAACTCACCAACTGGTGACCAGACCCTCTATGGGGGCCAGGTGAACTTGACAACTGCTGACCAGACCTTGTATGGGGGCCAGATGAATGCCCCAAGTGGTGACCATCAGACCCTCTATGGGGGCCAGATGAACACCCCAGCTAGTGACCAGACCCTATTTGTGGGCCAGATGAACTCACCAACTGGTGACCAGACCCTTTATCAGGGCCAGTTGAACACCACTACTAATGACCAGACCCTATTTGTGGGCCAGATGCACTCACCAACTGATGACCAGACCCTCTATGAGGGTCAGATGAACTTGCCAACTGCTAACCAGACCTTGTATGGGGGCCAGATGAACACCCCAGCTATTGACCAGACCCTGTATGTAGGCCAGATGAACACCCCAGCTAGTCACCAGACCCTGTATGTGGGCCAGATGAACTCACCAACTGGTGACCAGACCCTGTATGTGGGCCAGATGAACACGCCAGCTAGTGACCAGACCCTGTATGGGGGCCAGATGAATTCTCCAACTGGTGACCAGACCCTATATGTGGGCCACATTAACTTGCCAACTGGTGACCAGACTCTCTATGGGGGCCAGGTGATGCCCTTCACTGGTAACTGCTCCCTCTATGGGGGCCAGATGATGACCAATAGTAGCCAAGTCTATGGGACTCAAATGATGCCCCATCAGTCCTTCTCATTGCCACACCCAGGATTTGTATATGCTTCAAGTTTCCTTTTGATCCAAGGACAACCTCCAGAGTACTTTTCAAGTTCTTCTTTGGTTCGAGGACAACTCTTAGAAAAGCAGAATTGGAACCTACAGACCCAGCGCTATCAGCCTCCGAAGAATCCTGAGCTTTTGAAGCCTTATGTCTGTACATATCCTGACTGTGGGAAATCTTACTCAAAGTCTTCCTACCTCCAGATCCATAAGCGTAAACACACAGGTGAGTGAGGACCCAGACATAGGGGTAAGGGGTTTGGGGCCTTTTAAATTTGTTTATTTATTTATTTATTTATTTATTTAGAAAGAGTTACAGAGAGAGGGGGAAAGACTGATATCTTCCATCTATTGGTTCACTCCGCTAGAAGGCTGCCACGACCAAGGCTGGGCCAGGCCAAAGCCAGGAGCTTCATCCAAGTCTCCCACATGGGTGCAGGGGCCACTGCCTTTTCTAGATCATTAGCAAGCAGCTGGATCGCAGTTGGAGCAGCTAGGACGCAATCTGGTGCCCATATGGGATGCTAGTGTCTCAGGCAGTGGCTTTACCCACTATGGGTCTGGCCATTGTGGACAATTAGGGAGCAAACCAATGCATGAAGACCTCTCTCTCTTTCTCTTGTGTAACTCTGACTTTCAAATAAATAAATAGCTCTTAAAAGAAAAAAAAAAAAAAGAAAGGACAGGGTGAATAAAGTAGTCCTAGGACAGGCTCTGGTCCTGGGCCAGAGTTGTTCTGTAACATGGATTGTATGCAGGTGATGGAATAAGGAAGGAATATGTTTGGCCCCTTCTGCAGGTTCTTGACCCTGCCTCTACGGGGACTGTGGCTTCATGGACCCCATTCTAGAACTAACAGCCCTGGACGCCCTCCGTTCACTCTTGTTCCTCTTCTTTCTTCTCCTCGTTTCCTTTCTTCCTCTCCTCCTTCATGGTTTTCCTCTGTCCCTCCATCTCCTTTTTACTCACCCCCTCCAGGCATTTCTCCTCTGACTCTTCCTCCCAACGTGCCCCAAACCCTGTTATTCTTGGTCACTTCCCACAGCGCTGCCCGCCATGACCCTGAGATAGGAGTCTCTCCTTGTCTCTCTTGCAGGGGAGAAGCCCTATGAATGCAGTGAGGAAGGATGCCCATGGAGATTCTCCCGCGTGGACGAGCTCAGCAGACACAAGAGGAAGCACTCTGGGGAGCGGCCCTACACGTGTACCAAGTGCGACAAGAGCTTTGCGCGATCTGATCACCTGCGACAGCATCAGAAAGTCCATAGATGATTTCCACCCAGAACTATGAACTCCTCAGCCCGAGAGGAAATACATAGGGCTGAAAGTTTCTCCCTTATTATTTTTGCTTTCCTGATCATCAGCACTGTACCAACACAGTGCATGCTTAATATTATTGGTAAGCTTTTTAAAACATTTGTTATTTTTTCTAAGATGTGTGGATTTTCATACAAAAACTGAATCAAACAGAACTTCATAGAATCAGAAACAGTCTTCATTCATTCCCCTCTTACAGGGTAACTGCTTTTATGAGGGTGCTATGAATCCTTCTAGATCTTGGCTGTACTTGCAAAACTGTGCCGTGAAAGCTGCCCGTGCCCAGGTGCAGTCACATCAGACCCAAACCTTGGAGGTCATGGAGGAGGGGACCTCGTGCTTCCATGTCTGAGAGCAGAGCCGTGGCTCCTGAAGGTCCTTACGCCTAGAAGAGCTCTAACAAGAACTCTGTAATTCCATGTAAGTTGCTTCTATGAAGATCTTTTTTTTAATACTTATCTTTTAAAAAAAGATGTTATACACTTGAAAGGCAGAGTTACAAAAAGAGAAGCAGAGACAGCAGGCAATCGTCTGTTTGCTGGTTTACTCCCCAAATGGCTGCCCTGGGATGCGGCTAGGGCAGGCTGAAGACAGGAGCCAGGAGCTTTTGGGTCTCCCATGTGGGTACAGATACCCAAGGATGTGGGTTTTCTAAGGATGTTCTGTGTTCTAAATTTAAGGAAAGTTTTTCGCTTGAACTATCTATAGCTTGTACCGATTCGATAAATATTCTTGTGAGAAGAATGGTAACTTTTTTATTTTTCCCTGTCTGGTCCCGCCAAAATTTGAAACTGTGACTATTCTTATTTTGTGACAATATACTTACTTGCCTAAGTTCAATAAGGATCTTCTCTCTTTTTACTAGTGCATAATACAAACAGCGAGTTAGCAGCAGCGGAGAGCGGACCCCAGAGAGCCATGAGCACCCGATCAACGCCACCCTCACGCCCAGGAGGAGCCGCAGCCACCAGCAGCGAGGCCGAGACCCGCATCCATCTGCACGGCGCCCCTGAAACCAAGCGCGCAGGGCGGTGGACCCAGTGAACTGGTTCCATGTGCGAAACGGCTCTGGTTCATCCAGGGGAAGAGCACGGAGGAAGCGTGTTTGTACCCAGCCTGCATAAGCAGAATTACCCAGGGAGGGTCTCGGCAGTGTGGGGCGACACTGGGGTGTGGGCAGCAAAGGGTGCAGACCCTGGTGCAGCTCCAGGGCAAGGCAGCCAACGTGCTGCGGCCAGGAACCCATGTAGATATGGTCGGGCCTTTGGGAGAACCCTTGTGGACATGGACCCCGCCTTGGGGGGAACCCTTTTGGAGTGGTCCCCACCTTGGGGAGAAGTTTTGTAGAAACTGCCCATGCTCCTACTGGGGAGAACCCTTGTAGACGCGGCCTGCACCGTGGGGAGAACCCTTGTGGATGGGGCCCTTGGCGTGGAGCCCGCACTGTTGCACACAAGGTCCACGTGTAGGGGTCCATGCTGTGAGTGGCAGAATCCCAGAAGAGTGGGAGTGGGGAAAAGAAGGAAGGACCCGGTCCCCGCTACCCTCTGCAAGTGCAGCCCCTAGGCCGTGGCCCAGGGCGTTCCCACCCTCCCGTGCAGAAGTGATGGAAGGTGCTGGCGGGCAGGTGGTGGGACAAGGCGGAGCAGCGAGACCATGGGCGCGGGCTGCGGAGCAGGACTCACTCCTCACCGAAGACAGCCTGGAGAGGACGGAGGAGCACCAGCAGCTGACCCAAGGCCGCCTCCCGCCAAGGTTCCCGCGATGCACAGAGGTGGGTCGGAACGAAAGTGGAGCCAGAGACTCCAACACCCGTGGCTGTCCCCACCCCAGCAGTGGACAGACAATTGGAGCTGCACCTTCCTGATTACTGGAGCGCATTGTCAAGGCAGCTTGGGATTTTTATTATCTTTTCCTGAAAATGTCCCTTTTTGGAAAAAACAAATGTGTTTAAGAGAAAAAAGCCTAGTTTTTCTCAGTACACCTTTCAAGAGTTTTAAATTGCTTCCTATCTGATCAAGTTGATGTTTAAGAACTTCATTTTTATATTTGCAGTAAAAGTTTGCAACTTGATTTTTGAAGAAGTGAACTTCAATCAGCTCTTATTAAAAGTTTTAAATTAAAAAAGAAAGGAAGAAAGAAAACAACCCACGTTGGTTATGTCACTGAGGCATTGAGCACGGACATGGGATGAGAGCAGAGGAAGGCTGAAGTCTGCCTGGGTTTGGCTTCCCAGCCTCCAAAGAAGTTTATTTTTTCATTTTTATTTATGTAGAAGGCAGACAGTGGGAGTTCTGTCCACTGATTCTCCCTCTGAATGCCTGTGATACCCTGGATTGGGCTGAGCTGCAGCCCGGACCTGGAAACTCGCCCTGGGTCTGCTACCTGGGCTGGCAGGGACCCAAGTGCTCGAGCCATCACCTGCTGCCTCCCAGGTGTGCACCAGCAGGAAGCCAGGACTGAAGGTGCAGTCAGAACTCAAGCCCAGGCACTCTGCTAGGGGATGGGAATATCCCAACTTGCATCTTAACTGCTCAGCCCAAGGCCCATGCCATTCAACAGATTTTTAATTCAGAGATTCCTATGTAGTTAATTGCTATATTTGAAGCACTTGTGTAAATAATCAGATTGGGTCTTTTGAAACTAAATTTAGTTTATAAACAAATTACCTCTTATTCTCTTTTGTAAAAATAGGGGAAACTAGAAAAGTGGTTTAGAGAAAAACTATGTCTGTCTGCTGGTAGAGTGTAACCCTGTCTGTTGTTTTAGAGTTATTCTCTCTCTAGATGTTGGACTGGATCCTGACTTCTGGTTTCCTCCAATATGTGGCTACCTCTCTAGCTAAGAACAGGACTGTGTTGTAAGACATAATCAGGCTAATCATTTCACGAGCTCCCTCTTAGATCCAAGAGCCAAACAAGATTTGCTTGGACATCTGAATTGTAGTTTGTCACTGATGCAAATATGACTAGAAATTTACATTAAATGCCCGTACGGATTCAACTTCAATGGCTGTTGTCACTCAACCACACTCACTCAATTTCTTTGCTGAAGTAGTCTTAGGTAACAGAATTAGTCTTAATTCTCTAGTAGGCAGACAAGATGGCTAGACTCATGTAAATTCTGGGGGAGCTGAGAGTAGGCTGAGTGGCTACAGTAAGTCTCACCCAGTTCTTTGATTTATTTAGCTGGTTCCCCTTCAGGCTTGGGTTCATCATTTTAAACCATTTTACAAACTGAATTTATCATTTGACTATTACTTTTACTTTGCATGGTCATTTCTGAACATTGTACCTGATCCTTGAAAGTCTCTGAAGTACAACTCCTAACTGGATAATGCTGGCCCAGCTCTGAGAGAGGATAGCCAATGCCATGGAACAGGCCAAAGTGAATTTAATGAACTCCAGGCAGCCTGGGTTCTGCGAGCCACTGTTCTGGACCTTGTCACTCAAACTTGGGCAAAAACTTGACATCAACTCAGTTTCCAACCATTCCCGGATCAACCAGAACAGGTCCATCCTGGCGACTAGGGACAGTCAAAACCACACTTGAGATTGGGTGGTCGACAATGCTTTTGGAGAAGAAGATGGACCACAAGGGGGAAATAGCGTCCCCTACGTCAGACCCGAACCTAAGCAGAGCAGGGAGGTCCTGGAGATGTCCTGCTTCTGCGTCTCAGAGAATTCCTGAAAACACAATGTCACTCTGCCCTTTAAATAAATAACTTTTGAAACAGAAATATGTGTAAGTTACATGTGTTTTCCAAATGAGTGTCTGCAAGAGTTAGGTGTTGCCATGGCCAGTGAGGACAGCGAGCCAAGCTGGAAGCAATGATCGTATCTACTCGCAGCCCCATGGTAAAAGCAAGAGGCAAAAAGAAGAGGGGCTGGCTCACTAATGTTCTGAGTGACAGTGCAGACAGGAGGATCCTATCTGAAGGAGGATTCCTACTTGTCTAGGGAAGGCAGGTGGGAGAGGAGGAAGAGGGGAGAATGACAGGAGTGGAGAAGGCGAGTTTGATGGCAGGAGGTAGGTACCTTGGCCAAGGCTGTTGATAAGGAAGCCTTGGTGGAGGCCCCTGGGAGGTTTCTCAGCTGAGGGCCCAATAAGGAGACCTTTGAATGAAGGCGCCTGGGCTGGGATGCAGCTTGCATGCGAGCTTGGCAGGCCGGTGATGGCGGAGCCTGGCAGTTCTCTGGGTGGCTTTGGTTTACTAGTCAACATGGTAGTGTGTGGCTTACAAGGATACAGTGCAGAACTTCATTCTCTGTGACTGCATCCGTCTGGTCCAGGCAGAGAGAGAGCTGTGGGAGAGAACAGACATGCTGGTGTGGGCAGCAGGCGTGGGACACAGTATCTGAGTCGGAAGGGCTGTGGTGTTGGGAAGATCCGGGGAGACAAGCCTGGGTGGTAAGCAGAGGGTGGGAGGCCGAGTCCTGCACTGTCTGTATTGGGAAGGTTGTGGGATGGTGGGCACTCAGCTGGGCTGGGCTGCAAGGTCGATGAATACTGTGGAACTGATGGATGGATAGACTAACAACTGTGCAGTAAGTAGACAGACAGACAGACACAAGTGTGTTTGGGGAGCCCCTAGATGTTTAGAGTGACAACTTAAATCACTGAAGCAAAGGTGAACAGTTAGAAATTATGCTGGGACAACTACAAAGCCAGAATTAGATCTCTACCTCATTTCATACACAAAAGCCACCTCCAAGTGCAACAGGCATTTGGAAGTAAAATAAGAAACATTCAAGTAGTAGAAAACAATTGGTGAGTTCTTAACCATAACCAGAACTTAGAGAAAGCTTTCTAACTGTGACTCTCTTGGAGAGTTGGTAAAATTGGCTGCTTGGAAAGAAAAGTATTTTACATGACAAAAAGACAACTAGTGAGGTGGGCATTTGGCCCAGGGGTTAAGACATCTGCATCCCATATCAGAGGGCCTTGTTGGAGTCCCAGCTCCAATTTCCATCCTGGTGTCCCGCTAACATGCACCCTGGGAGGCAGAAGATGATGGCTCAAGTACTTGGGTCCCTGCAACCCATGAGGGAGACCCAGACTGAGTTTCAGGTTCCTGGCTTTGGTTTGGCCCAGCTCTGGCTATTGCAGCCATTAGCAGAATAAGCCAGAGGATGGGAGATCTCTCTCTGCCTCTCAAATAAATACATGAGAAAAGAAAAAAACTTTGTAAATATTAGGATGAATTTTAAGTTCTGGGAATTTTATTATTAGAATATAAATTATTGATTTTATACCCAAAAAGAACTACCCAAAAACGTTTTCTTTTTGACAGGCAGAGTGGATAGTGAGAGAGAGAGACAGAGAGAAAGGTCTTCCTTTTGCCGTTGGTTCAGCCTCCAATGGCCACCATGGCTGGCATGCTGCGGCTGGTGCACCGTGCTGATCCAATGGCAGGAGCCAGGTGCTTTTCCTGGTCTCCCATGGGGTGCAGGGCCCACGCACTTGGGCCATACTCCACATCCTTCCAGCCAAGCAGAGAGCTGGCCTGGAAGAGGGGAACCGTGAAAGAATCCGGCGCACCGACCGGGACTAGAACCCAGTGTGCTGGCGCCGCTAGGTGGAGGATTAGCCTATTGAGCCGTGGCGCCAGCCCCAACAAACTTTAAAAAAAAGAAAAAAAAAGAGACCTGTGTATTGGAAAGGCAGAGTAACAGAGAGGCAGAGGCACAGAGAAATTTTCCATGAGGGGCGGAGCCAAGATGGCAGAATAGGGAGGGCGCACACCAATAGTCCTGGAAAATTTAGTTTAATAAAAGTGGAGTTACAGTAGCCTCAGAAAAAGGATCAGGAAAAAATTGCAGAGGAAACTCTTCTGGATCTAGTGGCTGTGATTCGGAGGACCTACTGGGAGAACAAGGTCGCCCACCGCGCAGAAGCCGAGCCGTGGGAGCCGCAGGGTCTGCGCACCAGTGCAGGAAGGGGAGTGGATGTCACACAGACACCAGCGGGGAGAGCAGGGACGCCCAGGGCTCCGAGTCCACACATCGGCGCTGGAAGGAGAGGTGAGCTCAGTAATCCGAGACATGGGCGGGGAAACGGCAGTCAGAATCTAGAGGGGAGCGGGATAGTTCGCCAGACTGACTACAGGAGAGAAGGAAAAAACATGGGGGAGTACTGGTACAGACGAGTTTCTCTCTCCACCAACCTTGCAAAGGAGAACAAGAGACAAAGAGCAGGCCCCCACTCTGGATTTACATAACAACAGGGGAGAGCTGAGGAATTGAGTCACTACTATTCAGTAGCCTAGGCAACCCAGTGGGAGTCCAGAGGAGAAACAGAGCCTGCACAGACTCTTTGGGTAGAAGCCAGATATGGGAAGCTAAATACCATCAATTCTGCACAGCCGTGCCGTGCGGTATTACTTACCTCCTGAATAAATAAATAAATATAATAAATAAATAAATAAAATGAGAGAGATTTACCATGCATAACCTAAGGGTGTCACCTTTGCACACCCTTAACCAGGAAGAACCAAGCACAGCTCTCAGGCCACACCCATCTCAAGCCTCCAAGGCTCCTCCAACAGCAGGCAGTCCACTTAACACAGACATAGTATAAAAAAAAAAAAACGCACAGTGACAGAAGAAGAATTAACTATGCCAAGCAACAAACACAGAAATCGAGGGAACAAGATCAACGATGACACTATGATGCCTCCAAATAAACCAAACACCCCAAGCCAAGATTATGAAGATGATGAGATAGAAGAAATGCAAGATTCGGATTTCAAAAAATGTATGATAAGAAGTTTTCAAAAGCAAATCCTTGAACTACAGAAATCCTTATTGGACTGGATTGAAAATCTCTCTCGTGAAAATGAAATCTTAAGGAAGAATGAAAATGAAATGCAGAAACTAGTAGAACAGGAAAGTGTGATAGTGAAGAGAAATCAAAATGAAATGAAGAGCTCAATAGATCAAATGACAAACACATTAGAGAGTCTAAAAAACAGAGTCAGTGAAACAGAAGAGAGAATATCAGACTTGGAAGACAGAGCACAGGAAAGCATACAGTCAAACCAAAGAAAAGAAGAGGAAATTAGAAATCTAAAAAATATTGTTGGGAATCTACAGGATACTATTAAAAAAAAAACCAACATTCGAGTTCTAGGAGTTCCTGAAGGCATGGAGAGAGAGAAAGGATTAGAAGGCCTTTTTAGTGAGATACTAGCAGAGGACTTTCTGGGTTTGGAGAAGGACAGAGACATCCTAGTACAGGAAGCTCATAGAACCCCCAATAAACATGACAAAAGAGATCCTCACCACGCCACGTGGTAATTAAACTTACCACAGTGAAACATAAAGAAAAGATCCTAAAATGTGCAAGAGAGAAACGTCAGATTACTCTCAGAGGATCTCCAAGTAGACTCACAGCAGACTTCTCATCAGAAACCCTACAGGCTAGGAGGGGATGGTGAGACATAGCCCAGGTGCTAAGAGAGAAAAATTGTCAGCCCAGAATATTATATCCTGCTAAGCTCTCATTTGTGAATGAAGGTGAAATAAAGACCTTTCATAGCAAACAGAAATTGAAAGACTTTGTGGCCACTGGTCCGGCCCTGCAAAAGATACTTAAAGATGTGCTACACTCAGAAACACAGAAACACGGCCATCAATATGAAAGAAGGGAAAGGAAGAAAACCTACCAGTAAAAGAGCATGGGAAGTGCAAAGCATATACTAGAAAATATCTTTGGGAAAATGGCAGGGCAAAGTCACTACTTATCAATAGTCACATGGAACATTAATGGACTTAACTCTCCAGTCAAAAGGCACAGACTGGCTGAATGGATTAAGGAACAAAACCATCTATTTGCTGCCTACAAGAAACACATCTCTCTAACATAGATGCATGCAGACTGAAAGTGAAAGGTTGGAAAAAGATATTCCATGCCAACAGAAACCAAAAAAAAGCAGGTGTAGGCATATTAATATCAGACAAAATAAACTTTAATACAAAAACTGTTAAGAGAGACAAAGAGGGGCACTATATAATGATTAAGGGTTCAATTCAACAGCAAGATGTAACTATTATAAATGTATACGCACCTAATTACAGGGCACCAGTTCATTGAAAAGATATGTTAAGGGACTTAAAGGGAGACTTAGATTCTAATACAATAGTACTAGGAACTTCAATACTCCACTCTCAGAAATAGACAGATCATCCGGACAGAAGATCAACAAGGAAACAGCAGATTTAATCGACACTATTGCCCAAATGGATCTAACAGGTATCTGCAGAACTTTCAATCCTACATCTAAAGACTTCACATTCTTCTCAGCAGTGCATGGAACCTTCTCTAGGATTAATCACATACTAGGCCATAAAGCAAGTCTCAGCAAATTTCAAAGAATTAGAATCATACCATGCAGCTTCTCAGACCACAGCGGAACGAAGCTAGAAATTAGCAACTCAGGAATCCCTAGAGTATGCAAACACATGGAGACTGAACAACATGCTCCTGAATGAACACTGGGTCATTCAAGAAATCAAAAGAGAAATCAAAAACTTTCTGGAAGTAAATGAGGATAACAACACAACATATCAAAACTTACGGGATACAGACTTTGAGGGGGGCGGAGCCAAGATGGCGGAATAGTGAGGGCGCGCACCGATAGTCCGGGAAAATTTAGTTTAATAAAAGGGGAGTTACGGTAGCCGCAGAAAAAAGAACCAGGAAAAAATTGCACGGGAATCGTGAATCGGAGGACCTACTGGGAGAACAAGGTCGCCCACCGCGCGGAAGCCAAGTCGCGGGACCGATCCTCAGAAGCCCCAGGGTCTGCGCGCCATTGCTCCAAGGGGAGTGCATGCCACACAGACAACAGCGGGGAGACTTGTGACGCTCAGGGCTCCGAGTCCACACATCGGCGCTGGAAGGGGAGGTGAGCTCAATAACCCGAGACATTGGTGGGGAAACGGGGGTCAGAATCTAGAGGGGGGCCGGAAAGTGCAGCAAACTCACTACCGGAAAGAAGGAAAAAAAAAGCTTCGGGGTTTCTCTTCCCCCTAACCTTGCAAAGGTTACAAGGCTGCAAGGCTTGAAGAATTCCCAAGAGACAAAGAGCAGGCCTCCTCTCTGGATTTACATATCAATGGGGGAGAGCTAAGGAACTGAGTCACTACAATTCAGTAGCCTAGGCAACCCAGTGGGAGTCCAGAGGAGCCAAAGATTGGAAGCTAAATACCATCAATTCTGCACAGCCCTGCCCTGCGGTGTTACTTACCCCTTGAATAAATAAAATAAACAAATAAATAAAAAGAGAGAGATTTACCACGCATAACCTGAGGGTGTCACCTTTGCACACCCTTAACCAGGAAGAACCAGGCAGAGCTCTCAGGCCACACCCATCTCAAACCTCCAAGGCTCCTCCAACAGCAGGCAGTCCACTTAACACGGACACAGTATAAAAAAAAAAAAACGCACAGTGACGCAAGAAGAATTAACTATGCCGAGTAACAAACACAGAAATAGAGGGAGCAAGATCAACGATGACACTATGATGCCTCCAAATAAACCAAACACCCCAAGCCAAGATTATGAAGATGATGAGATAGAAGAAATGCAAGATACGGATTTCAAAAAATTTATGATAAGAACATTTAGAAGTTTGCAAAAGCAAATCCTTGAACTACAGAAATCCTTAATGGACAAGATTGAAAATCTCTCTCGTGAAAATGAAATTTTAAGGAAGAGTCAAAATGAAACTCAGAAACTAGTAGAACAGGAAAGTGTTATAGTGAAGAGAAATCAAAATGAAATGAAGAGCTCAATAGATCAAATGACAAACACATTAGAAAGCCTTAAAAACAGAATGGGTGAAGCAGAAGAGAGAATATCGGACTTAGAAGATAGAGCACAGGAAAACATACAGTCAAACCAAAGAAAAGAAGAGGAAATTAGAAACCTAAAAAATATTGTTGGGAATCTACAGGATACTATTAAAAAAACCAACATTCGAGTTCTAGGAGTTCCTGAAGGCATGAAGAGAGAGAAAGGATTGGAAGGCCTTTTTAGTGAGATACTAGCAGAGGACTTTCCAGGTTTGGAGAAGGACAGAGATATCCTAGTACAGGAAGCTCATAGAACCCCCAATAAACATGACAAAAGAGATCCTCACCACGCCACGTGGTAATTAAACTTACCACAGTGAAACATAAAGAAAAGATCCTAAAATGTGCAAGAGAGAAACGTCAGATTACTCTCAGAGGATCTCCAATCAGACTCACAGCTGACTTCTCATCAGAAACACTACAAGCTAGGAGGGAATGGCGAGACATAGCCCAGGTGCTAAGAGAGAAAAATTGCCAGCCCAGAATATTATATCCTGCCAAGCTCTCATTTGTGAATGAAGGTGAAATAAAGACCTTTCATAGCAAACAGAAATTGAAAGACTTTGTGGCCACTTGTCCGGCCCTGCAAAAGATACTTAAAGATGTGCTACACTCAGAAACACAGAAACACGGCCATCAATATGAAAGAAGGGAAAGGAAGAAAACCTACCAGTAAAAGAGCATGGGAAGCTCAAAGCTTATACTAGAAAATATTTCCGGGAAAATGGCAGGGCAAAGTCACTACGTATCAATAGTCACATTGAACATTAGTGGTCTGAATTCTTCAGTTAAAAGACACCGTTTGGCTGACTGGCTCACAGAACACAACCCAACTATTTGTTGCCTACAAGAAACACATCTCTCTAACAAAGAGGCACGCAGACTGAAAGTGAAAGGTTGGAAAAAGATATTCCATGCCAACAGAAACCAAAAAAAAGCAGGTGTAGCCATATTAATATCAGACAAAATAAACTTTAATACAAAAACTGTTAAGAGAGACAAAGAGGGGCACTATATAATGATTAAGGGTTCAATTCAACAGGAAGATGTAACTATTATAAATGTATATGCACCTAATTACAGGGCACCGGTCTATTTAAAAGATATGTTAAGGGACTTAAAGGGAGATTTAGATTCCAATACAATATACTGGGGGACTTCAATACTCCACTCTCAGAAATAGACAGATCATCCGGACAGAAGATCAACAAGGAAACAGCAGATTTAATCGACACTATTGCCCAAATGGATCTAACAGATATCTACAGAACTTTCAACCCTACATCTACAGACTTCACATTCTTCTCAGCAGCGCATGGAACCTTCTCTAGGATTGATCACATACTAGGCCATAAAGCAAGTCTCAGCAAATTTAAAAGAATTAGAATCATACCATGCAGCTTCTCAGACCACAGCGGGATGAAGCTGGAAATTAGCAACTCAGGAAACCCCAGAAAGTATGCAAACACATGGAGACTGAACAACATGCTCCTGAATGAACACTGGGTCATTCAAGAAATCAAAAGAGAAATCAAAAATTTTCTGGAAGTAAATGAAGACAACAACACAACATATCAAAACTTACGGGATACAGCAAAAGCAGTATTGAGAGGCAAATTTATAGCAATAGGTGTCTATACCAAGAAATTGGAAAGGTACCAAATAAATGAGCTTTCAGCGCACCTCAAGCGCTTAGAAAAACTGCAGCAAACCAAATCCAAATCTAGTAGGAGAAGAGAAATAATTAAAACCAGAGAAGAAATTAACAGGATTGAATCCAAAAAAAACATTACAAAAAATCAGCCAAGTGAGAAGCTGGTTTTTTGAAAAAATAAACAAAATTGACACCCCATTGGCCCAACTAACTAAAAAAAGAAGAGAAAAGACCCAAATCAATAAAATCAGAGATGAAAAAGGAAACGTAACAACAGACACCACAGAAATAAAAAGAATCATCAGAAATTACTACAAGGACTTGTATGCCAGCAAACAGGAAAACCTATCAGAAATGGATAGATTCCTGGACACATGCAATCTACCAAAATTGAACCATGAAGACATCGAAAACCTAAATAGACCCATAACTGAAACAGAAATTGAAACAGTAATAAAGGCCCTCCCAACAAAGAAAAGCCCAGGACCAGATGGATTCACTGCTGAATTCTACCAGACATTTAAAGAAGAACTAATCCCATTTCTTCTCAAACTATTCAGAACAATCGAAAAAGAGGGAATCCCCCCAAATTCTTTCTATGAAGCCAGCATCACCTTAATCCCTAAGCCAGAGAAAGATGCAGCACTGAAAGAAAATTACAGACCAATATCCCTGATGAACATAGACGCAAAAATCCTCAGTAAAATTCTCGCCAATAGAATACAACAACACATCAGGAAAATCATCCACCCAGACCAAGTGGGATTCATCCCTGGTATGCAGGGATGGTTCAACATTCACAAATCAATCAATGTGATTCACCACATTAACAGACTGCAGAAGAAAAACCATATGATTATCTCAATTGATGCAGAGAAAGCATTTGATAAAATTCAACACCCTTTCATGATGAAAACTCTAAGCAAATTGGGTATAGAAGGAACATTCCTCAATATAATCAAAGCAATTTATAAAAAACCCACAGCCAGCATCCTATTGAATGGGGAAAAGTTGGAAGCATTTCCACTGAAATCTGGCCCCAGACAGGGATGCCCACTCTCACCACTGCTATTTAACATAGTTCTGGAAGTTTTAGCCAGAGCCATCAGACAAGAAAAAGAAATCAAAGGAATACAAATTGAGAAGGAAGAAGTCAAACTATCCCTCTTTGCAGACGATATGATTCTTTACTTAGAGGATCCAAAGAACTCTACTAAGAGACTATTGGAACTCATAGAGGAGTTTGGCAAAGTGGCAGGATATAAAATCAATGCACAAAAACCAACAGCCTTTGTATACACAAGCAATGCCATGACTGAGAAAGAACTGCTAAGATTAATCCCATTCACAATAGCTACAAAAACAATCAAATACCTTGGAATAAACTTAACCAAGGACATTCAAGATCTCTACGATGAGAATTACAAAACCTTAAAGAAAGAAATAGAAGAGGATACCAAAAAATGGAAAAATCTTCCATGCTCATGGATTGGAAGAATCAACATCATCAAAATGTCCATTCTCCCAAAAGCAATTTATAGATTCAATGCAATCCCAATCAAGATACCAAAGACATTCTTCGCAGATCTAGAAAAAATGATGCTGAAATTCATATGGAGGCACAAGAGACCTCGAATAGCTAAAGCAATCTTGTACAACAAAAACAAAGCCGGAGGCATCACAATACCAGACTTCAGGACATACTACAGGGCAGTTGTAATCAAAACAGCATGGTACTGGTACAGAAACAGATGGATAGACCAATAGAACAGAATAGAAACACCAGAAATCAATCCAAACATCTACAGGCAACTTATATTTGATCAAGGATCTAAAACTAATTCCTGGAGCAAGGACAGTCCATTCAATAAATGGTGCTGGGAAAACTGGATTTCCACGTGCAGAAGCATGAAGCAAGACCCCTACCTTACACCTTACACAAAAATCCACTCAACATGGATTAAAGACCTAAATCTACGTCCTGACACCATTAAGTTATTAGAGAACATTGGAGAAACCCTTCAAGATATTGGCACAGGCAAAGAATTTCTGGAAAAGACCCGGGAGGCACAGACAGTCAAAGCCAAAATCAACTATTGGGATTGCCTCAAATTGAGAAGTTTCTGTACTGCAAAAGAAACAGTCAGGAGAGTGAAGAAACAACCAACAGAATGGGAAAAAATATTTGCAAACTATGCAACAGATAAAGGGTTAATAACCAGAATCTACAAAGAGATCAAGAAACTCCACAAAAACAAAACCAACAACCCACTTAAGAGATGGGCCAAGGACTTCAATAGACAGTTTTCAAAAGAGGAAATCCAAATGGCCAACAGGCACATGAAAAAATGTTCAAGGTCACTAGCAATCAGGGAAATGCAAATCAAAAGCACAATGAGGTTTCACCTGACCCCGGTTAGAATGGCTCACATACAGAAATCTACCAACAACAGATGCTGGCGAGGATGTGGGGAAAAAGGGACACTAATCCACTGTTGGTGGGAATGCGAACTGGTCAAGACACTATGGAAGCCAGTCTGGAGATTCCTCAGAAACCTGAATATAACCCTACCGTTCGACCCAGCCATCCCACTCCTTGGAATTTACCCAAAGGAGTTTAAATTGATAAACAAAAAAGTGGTCTGCACCCTAATGTTTATTGCAGCACAATTCACAATAGCCAAGACCTGGAACCAACCTAAATGCCCATCAATGGTAGACTGGATAAAGAAATTATGGGATATGTATTCTTTAGAGTACTATACCGCAGTAAGAAACAACGAAATCCAGTCATTTGCAACAAAATGGAGGAATCTGGAACACATCATGCTGAGTGAAGTAAGCCAGTCCCAAAGGGACAAATACCATATGTTCTCCCTGATCGGTGACAACTGACTGAACACCAAAAAGGAAACCTCCTGAAGTGAAATGGACACTATGTGAAATGGTGACTGGATCAGCATAGCCCTGACTGCTAATGGACAACTTAATACATTATCCCTCATAGTATTTTTTTTGTCTATTCTACTTAATATGACTGGTTTAATTCTGTAATTATCACACAGTTATTCTTAAGTGTTGAAAATTAACTGGAATGTGATCCCTGTTAAACATAAGAGTGGGAATAAGAGAGGGAAGAGATGTATAATTTGGGGCATGCTCGGGCTGACTTGCCCCAATTGGTAGAGTTGGAAACATACCAGGGGACTCCAATTCAATCCCATCAAGGTGGCATGTGCCAATGCCATCTCACTATTCCAAGTGATCAATTTCAGTTCACAATTGATCATAATGAAAGGACTAAGAGTCAAAGGGAGCACATAAACAAGTCTAGTATCTGCTAACACCAACTGATAGAATAAATAAAGGGGAGAGTGATCCAACATGGGAAGTGAGATACTCAGCAGACTCATAGAATGGCGGATGTCCTAAATAGCACTCTGGCCTCAGAATCAGCCCTAAAGGCACTCGGATCTGGCTGAAAAGCCCACGAGAGTATTTCAGGCATGGAAAGCCAAGACACTCTGGCAAGAAGATCTCTGTGAGTGAGATCCCAGTGGAAAGAACAGGTCTTCAAAGAAGGAGGTGCCTTTCTCTGAAGGGAGGAGAGAACCTCCACTTTGACTATGACCGTGTCTAAACAAGATAAGAGTCGGAGAACTCAAGGGGCTTCCATAGCCTTGGAAACTCATAACTGGTGCATAGGGAGATTACTGATGCCATAAACAGGAGTGTCAATTTGTAAAGTCAACAACAGGAGTCACTGTGCACTTACTCCTCATGTAGGATCTCTGTCCTTAACGTGCTGTACACTGAGGCTTAATGCTATAACGAGTACTCAAACAGTATATTTCACTTTGTGTTTCTATGGGGGTGCAAACTGTGCAAATATTTACTTAATGTATACTAAACTGATCTTCTGTAAAAAAAAAATAAGAAATTATCAATTCCCAACTTGACTCTCACTGGGATTAAACATGACAATAGGTCTGATCTGATTTCATCATCATTTAAAAAAATCATCTATTATTTTTCACTTTATGTTTCTGTGTGGGAGCAAACTGTTGAAATACTTACTTAAGGTATACTAAGCTGATCTTCTGTATATTAAGATAATCGAAAATGAATCTTGATGTGAATGGAAGGGGAGAGGGAGTGGGAAAGGGGAGGGTTGTGGGTGGGAGGGACGGTATGGGGGGGAAGCCATTGTAACACATGAGTCGTACTTTGGAAATTTATATTCATTAAATAAAAGATAAAAAACAAAACAAAACAAAAAAAAAACTTACGGGATACAGCAAAAGCAGTATTGAGAGGCAAGTTTGTAGCAATAAGTGCCTATATCAAGAAATTGGAAAGGTACCAAGTAAATGAGCTTTCAGTGCATCTCAAGGACCTAGAAAAACTGCAAACTGCAGCAAACCAAACCCAAATCTAGTAGGAGAAGAGAAATAATTAAAATCAGAGAAGAAATTAACAGATTAAATCCAAATAAAATTACAAAAAATCAGCCAAGTGAGAAGCTGGTTTTCTGAAAAAATAAACAAAATTGACACCCCATTGGCTCAACTAACTAAAAAAAGAAGAGAAAAGACCCAAATCAATAAAATCAGAGATGAAAAAGGAAACGTAACAACAGACACCACAGAAATAAAAAGAATCATCAGAAATTACTACAAGGACTTGTATGCCAGCAAACAAGAAAGTCTATCAGAAATGGATAGATTCCTGACACATGCAACCTACCAAAATTGAACCAGGAAGACATAGAAAGCCTAAATAGACCCATAACTGAAACAGAAATTGAAACAGTAATAAAGGCCCTCCCAACAAAGAAAAGCCCAGGACCAGATGGATTCACTGCTGAATTCTACCAGACATTTAAAGAAGAACTAATCCCATTTCTTCTCAAACTATTCAGAACAATCGAAAAAGAGGGAATCCCCCCAAATTCTTTCTATGAAGCCAGCATCACCTTAATCCCTAAGCCAGAGAAAGATGCAGCACTGAAAGAAAACTATAGACCAATATCTCTGATGAACATAGGCGCAAAAATCCTCAGTAAAATTCTCGCCAATAGAATACAACAACACATCAGGAAAATCATCCACCCAGACCAAGTGGGATTTATCCCTGGTATGCAGGGATGGTTCAACATTCGCAAATCAATCAATGTGATTCACCACATTAACAGACTGCAAAAGAAAAACCATATGATTATCTCAATTGAGGCAGAGAAAGCATTCGATAAAATTCAACACCCTTTCATGATGAAAACTCTAAGCAAATTGGGTATAGAAGGAACATTCCTCAATACAATCAAAGCAATTGATGAAAAACCCACGGCCAGCATCCTATTGAATGGGGAAAAGTTGGAAGCATTTCCGCTGAGATCTGGCCCCAGACAGGGATGCCCACTCTCACCACTGCTATTTAAAATAGTGCTGGAAGTTTTAGCCAGAGCCATCAGACAAGAAAAAGAAATTAAAGCAATACAAATTGAGAAGGAAGAAGTCAAACTATCCCTCTTTGCAGACGATATGATTCTTTACTTAGAGGATCCAAAGAACTCTACTAAGAGACTATTGGAACTCATAGAGGAGTTTGGCAAAGTGGCAGGATATAAAATCAATGCACAAAAACCAACAGCCTTTGTATACACAAGCAGTGCCATGGCTGAGAAAGAACTGCTAAGATTAATCCCATTCACAATAGCTACAAAAACAATCAAATACCTTGGAATAAACTTAACCAAGGACGTTAAAGATCTCTATGATGAGAATTACAAAACCTTAAAGAAAGAAATAGAAGAGGATACCAAAAAATGGAAAAATCTTCCATGCTCATGGATTGGAAGAATCAACATCATCAAAATGTCCATTCTCCCAAAAGCAATTTATAGATTCAATGCGATACCAATCAAGATACCAAAGACATTCTTCTCAGATCTAGAAAAAGTGATGCTGAAATTCATATGGAGACACAGTAGACCTCGAATAGCTAAAGCAATTTTGTACAACAAAAACAAAGCCGGAGGCATCACAATACCAGATTTCAGGACATACTATGGGGCATTTGTAATCAAAACAGCATGGTACTGGTACAGAAACAGATGGATAGACCAATGGAACAGAATAGAAACACCAGAAATCAACCCAAACATCTACAGCCAACTTATATTTGATCAAGGATCTAAAACCATTTCCTGGAGCAAGGACAGTATATTCAATAAATGGTGCTGGGAAAACTGGATTTCCACGTGCAGAAGCATGAAGCAAGATCCCTACCTTACACAAAAATCCACTCAACATGGATTAAAGACCTAAATCTACGACCCGACACCATCAGGTTATTAGAGAACATTGGAAAAACCCTTCAAGATATTGGCACAGGCAAAGAGTTTCTGGAAAAGACCCCAGAGGCACAGGCAGTCAAAGCCAAAATCAACTATTGGGATTGCATCAAATTGAGAAGTTTCTGTACTGCAAAAGAAACAGTCAGGAGAGTGAAGAAACAACCAACAGAATGGGAAAAAATATTTGCAAACTATGCAACAGATAAAGGGTTAATAACCAGAATCTACAAAGAGATCAAGAAACTCCACAACAACAAAACCAACAACCCACTTAAGAGATGGGCCAAGGACCTCTATAGACAGTTTTCAAAAGAGGAAATCCAAATGGCCAACAGGCACATGAAAAAATGTTCAAGATCACTAGCAATCAGGGAAATGCAAATCAAAATCACAATGAGATTTCACCTGACCCCGGTTAGAATGGCTCACATACAGAAATCTACCAACAACAGATGCTGGCGAGGATGTGGGGAAAAAGGGACACTAATCCACTGTTGGTGGGAATGCGAACTGGTCAAGACACTATGGAAGCCAGTCTGGAGATTGCTCAGCAACCTGAATAGAACCCTACCGTGGCCGGCGCCGTGGCTCACTAGGCTAATCCTCCGCCTTGCGGCGCTGGCACACCGGGTTCTAGTCCCAGTCGGGGCGCCGGATTCTGTCCCAGTTGCCCCTCTTCCAGGCCAGCTCTTTGCTGTAGCCCGGGAGTGCAGTGGAGGATGGCCCAAGTCCTTGGGCCCTGCACCCCATGGGAGACCAGGAGAAGCACCTGGCTCCTGCCATTGGATCAGCGCGGTGCCTAGGCCGCAGTGCGCCGGCCACGGCGGCCATTGGAGGGTGAACCAACGGCAAAGGAAGACCTTTCTCTCTGTCTCTCTCTCTCACACTGTCCACTCTGCCTGTCAAAAAAAAAAAAATAAAAATAAAAAAAAGAACCCTACCGTTAGACGCAGCCATCCCACTCCTTGGAATTTACCCAAAGGAATTTAAATTGGCAAACAAAAAAAGCGGTCTGCACCCTAATGTTTATTGCAGCACAATTCACAATAGCCAAGACCTGGGGCCAACCTAAATGCCCGTCAACAGTAGACTGGATAAAGAAATTATGGGATATGTACTCCTTAGAATGCTATACCGCAATAAGAAACAATGAAATCCAGTCATTTGCAACAAAATGGAGGAATCTGGAACACATCATGCTCAGTGAAATAAGCCAGTCCCAAAGGGACAAATACCATATGTTCTCCCTGATCGGTGACAACTGACTGAACACCAAAAAGGAAACCTATTGAAGTGAAATGGACACTTTGAGAAACAGTGACTTGATCAGCATAGCCCTAACTGTTAATGAACAACTTAATACATTATCCCTCATAGTATTTTTTTTGTCTATTCTACTTAATATGACTGGTTTAATTCTGTAATTATCACACAGTTATTCTTAAGTGTTGAAATTTAACTGAAGTGTGATCCCTGTTAAACATAAGAGTGGGAATAAGAGAGGGAAGAGATGTACAATTTGGGACATGCTCAAGCTGACTTGCCCCAAATGGCAGAGTTAGAAACATACCAGGGGACTCCAATTCAATCCCATCAAGGTGGCATGTACCAATGCCACCTCACTAGTCCAAGTGATCAGTTTCAGTTCACAATTGATCATAATGAAAGGACTAAGAGTCAAAGGGAGCACATAAACAAGTTTAGCACGTGCTAACTAACCGATAGAATAAATAAAGGGGAGAGTGATCCAACATGGGAAGCGAGATACACAGCAGACTCATAGAATGGCAGATGTCCTAAACAGCACTCTGGCCTCAGAATCAGCCCTAAAGGCCTTCGGATCTGGCTGAAAAGCCCATGAGAGTACTTCAGGCATGGAAAGCCAAGACACTTGGCAAAAAAAAAAAAAAAAAGCCTAAATGAAAGATCTCTGTGAGTGAGATCCCAGTGGAAAGAACAGGTCTTCAAAGAAGGAGGTACCTTTCTCTGAAGGGAGGAGAGAACCTCCACTTTGACTATGACCTTGTCTAAACAAGATAAGAATCGGAGAACTCAAAAGGCTTCCATAGCCTTGGAAACTCAGGACTGGAGCATAGGGAGATTACTGATGCCATAAACAGGAGTGTCAATTTGTAAAGTCAACAACAGGAGTCACTGTGCACTTACTCCTCATGTAGGATCTCTGTCCTTAATGTGCTGTACATTGAGATTTAATGCTATAACGAGTACTCAAACAGTATATTTCACTTTGTGTTTCTATGGGGGTGCAAACTGTGCAAATCTTTACTTAATGTATACTAAACTGATCTTCTATAAAAAAAAAGAAATTATCAATTCCCAACTTGACTCTCACTGGGATTAAATATGACAATAGGTCTGATCTGATTTCATCATCATTTAAAAAATCATCTATTATTTTTCATTTTATGTTTCTGTGTGGGAGCAAACTTGAAATCTTTACTTAATGTATGCTAAACTGATCTTCTGTATATAAAGAGAATCGAAAATGAATTTTGATGTGAATGGAAGGGGAGAGGGAGTAGGAAAGGGGAGGGTTTCGGGTGGGAGGGACTTTATGGGGGGGGAAGCCATTGTAATCCATAAGCTGTACTTTGGAAATTTATATTCATTAAATAAAAGTTTTAAAAAAAAGAAATTTTCCATCTGCTTGTTCACTCCCCAGATGGCCATAACAGCTGGAGCTGGACTGATCTGAAGCCAGAAGCCAGGAGCTCCCTTCAGGGCTCCCACACGTGTACTGGGGCCCAAACCCTGGGTTATAGGCCTCTACTGCTTTCCCAGTCCAGAAGAGAGCTGGATCAGAAGTGGAGCAGCCATGTCTCAAACTGGCACCCATATGGGATGCTGGCACTGCAGGCAATGGCTGTCCCCGCTACACCACAGTGCCGACCCTAGAATACTCTTCAGCAGACATGTCTTAATCTCTATGCCAAACGCCTACCCCTAAACTTATTTGAGGTTTTAAAAATTCTATTTACTTTCACTTTTTTATTTGATTCATTTATTTTCATTGCACTGGGCTGGGAGAGCATTCTCACCTTATTTGATAGGCAGAGAGACAGAGATCTTCCAGCCACTGGTGTATTCCCCCAAATGCCTGCAACAGCCAGGTGTGGGCCACACTGAAGCCGGGAGCCAAGAACTCAATCTATGTCTCCCATGTGAGACAGTACTTGGGCCTCATCTGCTGCCTCCCAGAATGTGCATTCGTAGGAAGCTGGATTGGAAAGAGTAGCCCAGACTTGACCCAGGCGCTCTGATAGAAGATGCAGGCATCCCAAGAGATGACTTAAACCATTGCACTAAACACACCTGTAACTAAGCTTACTTTTAAAAAAAATTTTATTTGAAAGGCAGATTTCCACAGAGAGATGGAGAGATCTCCCATCTGCTCCTTTACTCTCCAAAAGACTGGAGTTCCGAACTCCATCCTAGTCTCCCACAATTGCACAGGAGGCCAAAGATGGAGCCCTTTGCTGCTGCTTTCCCAGGTACCATCAGCAGGGAGCTGGATCAGAAGTAGAGCAGCTGGGACTCCAACTGGCTCGCCCCAGGTACATCGAGGCCACTAATGGCTCAGACCAAGACAGCCACACAGGATGGGATCAGTGTGGGGTGGGAGCTTGGCTCCTCTCCTTGGCAGCACTGAGCACACTGAGAATTTTTGTCCCTGGTCTTGCTGCTGTGCAACAGAGGTAGGGCACCTTCGTGTACCTCTGACCCCCAGTTTCCCGCACAGGGTATGACCAAGGGTTTGTGTGCAGGAGGTGGGGGACATGGCTAACTCCCAGGAGCCTTCCAGGTCCGACTCAGGCACCTCCTTGTCTCCATGTTCCTTGGCGCAGGTCCCTGAAGGCTTGATGCTCTTTGTGTTGCAGACGCTTGCAGGCTGACTCTCCTGTGAGCTCCCCGCTGCTGGGTCCAAGGTTCTCGACCTGGAATGCTCTCCCCTCTTCATTCCCCTGCTCCGTGTATTCCAACGTTTGAGGAATGACTAAACGGCACACTCTAACTAGACACCAGAGTCACCTCCTTCAGAGCCTCTGACTCTCCTGAAGGGGGCCCTCTCTCCTATGACCCCTGGACCCAGATGGGCCGCTGAACACAGAAGCCAGGCCTCCCTCACCTCTGTGCCATCCACGGCAGTGTTAGTGCCAAGCTGGCTCAGGCAACACCTAGAGAAAGCACCCCCTCCTGGGGAAGAGACTCACCCCTGGGGCAGACACAGCCTGCATGCGATTCCAGCTCTGACACCTGCTACCTCGGCCCAGTTCCTTTCTCACCATTAGCTTGCTGGTCAGTAAAATGGCCTGCTGAGTCCACAAATGAGGTTCAATGCCACCCAGCTGAGTCATCAGGGTAGGCATTATCCCTTCAACCCGAGAGAGGAGAGAGCAGGGCGGGCTAGGCCCCTGAACATCTGGTACTTGGTAGTCCAGGAACCTGAGCCAGGTGGGCGAGAACGAGGAGCTACAGAGGGAGTGGTACTTCTCTGCTCCAGTTTAATGTCCCTCTGTCCCCCCACGCATAAGTCAACTAGAAACAGCCCAAAGCCTGAATGAAATACTGGTGGCTGGTGAATGCCAGAGAGAATCTGAGAAAGATTATGCGGATGATAAATCAAGATTATGATGAATCAGTTATGTTTTATTTGGGAGGTGCTTCAGAACTGGGAAAGTAGAAGTGGAATATGGGAGGTATCACAAGGGGCTCCATCGCCCAGCTCGGCAACCTTGAGAGGCACAGCAGGTATGTCCAGCAGCTACCTCAGGTCTCCCCAGAGGCTGCACTGTTCTGGAGCTACCAGGCCTTGCAGAAATGCGTGGAAAGACAGGAAGAAGGCTGAACTGATCTGCCTGGCTCTCTGCTACTTTCCATTCCCTTTAGTCAAATTGCACCCATGGCTGTTAACGTCCCTGCAGTCCCACGTTGCTAGCAGTTGCTCAGCAGGACTCTGCCTTCCATGCCCTGCAGTGGGGCACGCCATCTGTGTCTGAAATGGTGACAACACAAAAACTCTAGACGTGTGGCAGGTGAGTGCCAGAGAGAATCTGACGCTGTCCATATGACAGGTCCAACACAGGCCACTGTTGGGTTTCTCAGTTTCCAGAACAGGAAATAAAGCATAGTTATCCAAGATCTTTCCCAAAGGCACAGGACTAGGAAGTGCTACGCTCAGGGCTTCAACATGGTCTGGCTCTGGAAACTGAGCGATCAGGAAAAAGAAGTCAGGTTTTGTTCAGCAGGCGAAACAGTCGCTGAGGGCTTTCAAGCTGGGGAGTGACATGAGATGATGAACCTTTCAATGAGCTCCAGTCTCTGCTGTGCTCCACGTTCCATCTGGCTCACATTGGCAGAAGCAGGTGGCTCCAAAGAGGTGAGGGCATCGAAATCGTTGTGGAGGTTTTTAAGGGGACCCTGACTGAGTCCAGAGCTGCATTTGGACTTTAAAATAGCCTTATAATCTTCTCTGTCATCATGCAAGCCTACACCTACCAAGGACATGAGCTGGGCAGAGGTAGGCAGGATTTGCGTACAGAAGAGGACGTTGACCTAAAGGCCAGGAAGAAGAATATCATCCATCTGTTCGCCCTCAGCCTATGGGTCTGGAGATCCTGGCATCCACTGAGGCATCCTTTGGTGTTGTCTGAGATGGTCAGACCTCATGAACTGTCAGCCGCACTGCTCACATCTGTGTGGTCGGTATCTGGTGTGTATCCGTGAGTGTCATGTGATCTCGTCAGATCGGAAGAAAGACCAGTTACAGCCTTCCCACAGGCATTTATAGAGCCTGTCACCTAGGGGGTGGCAAGAGAGATGAAATTAAGAACAGACCAGCGGGTGGGAAGGAAGGGGTCCAACTACACGAGGCAGAGAAGGGTGGGGAATCAGAAGGGAAGATACAGGAACGCAGTGAGGGGGCAACACAGCAGCAGTAACCTCCCCATCATCTTGGCGGTCATTAGGCACACAAGTCAGTGGGCCTACATCGCTTGGTGCCAGGCTTAAAAGGTGAAGGGCTAGGGCTGGGGCTATGAGGCCCAGCAGGTTAAACCAGTGCTTGCAATGCTGGTGCCGGCATCCCATATTTGGGCCCTGGTTCAAGTCCCAGCTGCTCCACCTCCTGTCTAGCTCTCTGCTAGTGCCCTTGGGAAGGCAGCAGGGGATGGCACAAGGACTCCCACATGGGAGACCCAGGTGGAGTTCTGGGCTCCTGGTTTCAGCCTGGCCCAGCCCCAGCTGTTATGGCCATTTGGGGAGTCAGCCAGTGGCTGAAAACCTCTCCCCCTCTCTTCATTCTCCCTGTCCAACAAATCTTAAATTAGATGTGTTTGTGGGCTAATCCCAAACCATTACAGAAACCTAAAGCCCAGACTCCTCCACCCCCGCCCCACGCCCACCCCCCACCACATTCACCTGTGTGCTTGTGGGACATCACTGGGATCCCGTTGGAGGCAGACACTGACAGCCCGCTAGGGGGCAGCCCTAGACTCCCACTGGAGGGCATGTTTACCTCTGGAATCCTGGGCTCTAAAGGCATCATCTGAGGCATCATCATGCCTGGCTGAGGGGGGAGCACCCCCTGGTCGTAAATCATCTGGGGAGAAGGGAGAGTGGCCTGGGAGCTGTAGCTCATGCCATGCTCCTGCAGGTTCATGCCAAACTACGACCCCACTCCTCCCTCACCCAGCATGGGTGCCTCAGCAGGCAGCAAGGGGGCCCCCAACATGTCTGTGCCCTGAGTGAAGTGTTGAGTGCTGGGCAGGCCATAGCTACAAGGTTCATTCACTCTACTGCTTCCGGAAGATGGAAATATATCCAACATGCACATTGACCGCTCAGTGTCCTTGGGGGGAGACAGAGAGAGAGAGAGAGAGAGAGAGAGAGAGAGAGAGACAGAATCCAGTGAAACACACGCCACCTCGGCTTTCACCTACACATAGCGCTCCTCCCCAGTCTACAGCCAACATCTCTGGCCTGGAGCTTCCTCCCTGGAGACTGCTCTCTGGTTCCTGGCTGGGCTCACAGGAGCACAGTGGATGCTTACACACGACTGTGCCACCTTTCCTCCTTTGCATGTTTTTGGTTTTCATTTCATACAAAGCCACAAAAAGAATCAGCAAAATACTCCCTACCCCACATCTTTAGAAAAACACTGAGAAAATGCACGGACTACAAACTATGACTGATTGGTATGAAGAGTAGCAAAGAAGGCATTCGTAGGAGACTATCTTGAAATAGGATAGATCAAAGAATCCTATGTTTTAAATAGATTTTATTTATTTATTTAAGCGGCAGAGTTACAAACAGAGGAAGACACAGAGAGAAAGGTCCATCCGCTGGTTCACTCCCCAGATGGCCACAATGGCTGGAGCTGCACCCATCCGAAGCCAGGAGTTTTTTCTGGGTTTCCCACATGGGTGAAGAGGCCCAAGGACTTGGGCCATCTTCTACTGCTTTCCCAGGCTGTAGCAGAAAGCTGGATCACAAGTGGAGCAGCTGGGTCTCAAACCAGTGCCCATATGGGATGCCAGCGCTTCAGGCCAGAGCGTTAACCTGTTGTACCATAGCACCTGCCCCAATTCATTGTTTCTTGCTCTTTAAAATTTTATTGTGCTCTAACTTACTTTTGTAAAAACTTGTATTTTGTGATTTATTTTTGTTTATTTGGAAGGCAGAGAAACAGAAAACTCATCTGCTGGTTCATTCGCCAAATGCCCACAACAGGCAAGGCTGGGCCAGGCTGAAGCTAGGAGTCAGGAACTCCAACCAGGTCTCCGGGGAGGGTAGCAGAAATCCAGGTACTTGAGCTGTCACCTGCTACTTCCCAGGGGACATTAACAGGAAGCTGGAATTGAAAGTGTGTGTTTGGGGGGGGGGTGGCAGAGCGGCACTGTGGCATACTGGGTAAAGCCACTGCCTGCAGCGCCGACATCCCATACAGGTGCCAGTTTGAGTCTTGGCTGCTCCACTTCTGATCCAGCTCTGCTGTGGTCTGGGAAAGTGGTGGAGGATGGCCCAAGTCCTTGGGTCCCAGCACCCATGTGGGAGACCGAGAAGAAGCTCCTGGCTCCTAGCTTTGGAACTGCACTTTTCCAGCCATTGCAGCCATTTGAGGAGTGAACCAACGAATGGAAGACCTTTCTCTGTCTCTAACTCTCTAGCTCTGTCTTTCAAAAAAATAAAATAAATTTTATTTTTTCAAAGACTATACTTTAATTTTACTTATTTATTTATTTGAAGGAGTTACATGGAGAGAAGGAGGGCAGAGAAAGAGGTTTTCCATCCACTGTTTCTTTTTCTTTTTTTCTTTCTTTTTTTTTTACAGGCAGAGTGGACAGTGAGAGAGAGAGACAGAGAAAAAGGTCTTCCTTTACCATTGGTTCACCCTCCAATGTCCGCTGCGGCTGGTGTGCTGCGGCCGGTGCACCACGCTGATCTGAAACCAGGAGCCTGGTGCTTCTCCTGGTCTCCCATGCGGGTGCAGGGCCCAAGGACCTGGGCCATCCTCCACTGCACTCCCGGGCCACAGCAGAGAGCTGGACTGGAAGAGGGGCAACCGGGACAGATAATGGCGCCCAGACAGGGACTAGAACCCAGTGTGCTGGCGCCACAGGCAGAGGATTAGCCTATTGAGCCACAGCACCGGCCCATCCACTGTTTCACTCCCCAACTAGCTGCAACGGCCAGAGCTGTGCCTATCTGAAGCCTGGAGCCAGGCACTTCTTTCGGGTCTCCCACATGGTGCAGGGGTCCAAGGACTTGGCCATTTTCTACTGCTTTCCCAGGCCATAGCAGAGAACTGCATGTGAAGTGGAGCAGCAGGACTTGAACCAGCGCCCATATGGGATGCTGGCACTGCAGGTGGTGGCTTTACTTGCTACACCATAGTGCCAACCCCAATAAAGTAAATTTAAAAAAAAGAAAGATGTGGAAACATGATTCAAACCTAGGCATTCTGATTGGAATGCAGGCATCCTAAGTGGCATCTTTTTTTTTTTTAATAAAAGTATTTATTTATTTGAAAGGCAGAGTTACAGAGAGGCATAGGCAGAGAGAGAGAGAGAGAGAGAGAGAGAGGTCTTCCATCTGCTGGCTCACCCCCCAGATGGCCTCAATGGGCAGATCTGCACCTATCCGAAGCCAGGAGCCAGAGCTTCTTCCAGGTCTCCCACGAGGGTGCAGGGGTCCAAGGACTTGGGCCATATTTCATTACTTTTCCCAAGTCATTAGCAGGAAGATGGATCAGAAGTGGAGCAGCCAGGGTGTGACCAGTGCCCACGTAGGATGCTCGTGTCGCAGACTGCAGCTTTACATTTTATGCCACAATACTAGATACTACAAGCTAGTTTGACAACAATAAATATTACCTAAAGAAAAATGGGAACTGAACTTATTATTTCACAAAAGGGCAAGAATTAGAAAACAATTTAAATACATACACAAACACACACACACACATGCACAAACACAAAATCTCAAGGCTTAGTCATAAGGGAAAAGTAGAAGCTACTTGGCAGGTGGAGAAGAAGCAGCACTGTTGCACTCTGAAGTGTCAGGTGAAGGTTGTTACAGTGGCACTCATTGTTCCTGATCGATGCTTCCTTTGGGAAGGTCTCTACCTTCACAAAGCAGTACCCCCAGCTCCTCTAGCCCTGCCCAATGTCCTCCTTCAGATTCCAGAATCCAGGCCAAGAGTGAGGCTGCCCATGGTGAAGAGAACCAGTCCATCCTGCAGATCACCTGCACCATGAAGATGCCCAGCCAATCTTGCTTGTCCTCAAAGGTTGCCATTCATCCCTCCCCGCTTTCCTAACCTCACATCCGTCTTCACTTCCTTCCTGCTGTCCCTGTAGCCCTCAGACGGGATCAGACACCAAGGTGGCTGGCTTACAAACACGAATTCGGCAGAGCCTCAGTCTCTTAGGACAAGTCTGCCTTTCATTGTGGTTCAGCACCTCTGATTCAAAAAGAAAACAGGCAAAGAAAACAAAGAACAGAGTGAAGGAAAAGCAGAAAACCCACAAGAGATACTATTGTGGAACAATACAACTGAGACCAAACAGATCAGTTGTACAATGAATGTAAGTGAGCTTAACCAACCTCTTAAAAGAAAATCAAATCAAATGAGAACCAATGTGAGCATCATGGGGCAGGTGTTTGGTCTAGCACTGCAGACACTGGTTAAGGTATCCGTGTCTCAGGGTGAGTGTTTGGCAAAAAGTGAAGACTCCCCTGGGGAGCTGATGCTGTGGTGTAGTGGGGAAAGCCCCTGCCTGCAGTGCCGGCATGCCAGATGGTGCCGGGTCGAGTCCCGCTGCTCCATTTCTGATCCAGCTCTCTGCTGTGGCCTGGGAAAGTGGTAGATGTCCCAAATCCTTGGGCCTCTGCTCCTACGTGGGAGACCTGGAGGAACTCCTGGTTCCTGGCTTTGGATTGGCATAGCTCCAGCCGTTGGGGCCATCTGGGGAGTGAACCAGATGATGGAAGACCTCTCTCTCTCTTTGTCTCTACCTTTCTCTGTAACTCTGTCTTTCAAATAAATGAAGTAAAGCTCAAAAGAAAAAAGAAAGAAAGAAAGAAAGAAAAAGATTCCCCTGGATGCCTCCATCCCATATGAGAGTGCCTGGGTTTCAGTTCTAACTCTGCTTCTGATCCCAGCTTCCTACATTTGTACCCTGGGGGAAAGCAGGTGATGGCTCAAGTACTTGGGTACTTGAGACAGATGCAGACACTTGGGTACAGACAGACAGACAGACAGAAAGAGACATTCCATCAGCCTGAGCCAGGCTGCAGCCAGGAGTAGGGAACTTAATCCAGGTCTCCCATCCATTGTTTCACTCCCCAGATGCCTGCAACAGCCAGGGCTGGGCCATGCTAAAACGTGGAGCCAGGAACTCCATGGAACTCCAGGAACTCCATGATCTCTCTCCCATATGGGTGGCAGGGAACAAACACTGAAGCCATCATTTTCTGCCTCCCAGTATTCCTCCTAGCAGGAACACTACCTCAGAAGTTGAGTAGCTGGGATACAAACCAGCACTCCAATGCAAGCATCCCAAGAAGTAGCTTAATCCACTGCATCACAATGCCCACTCTGGATTTCAAAACTTTTGCAGTAAAATGAACTTTTTTTTTTTAAAAAAAGGCTTGATTTATTTATTTGAAAGGCAGAATTTCTGAGAGGCAGAGTCAGAGGCATAGAGAGAGAGAGAGAGAGAGAGAGAGAGAGAGGTCTTCCATCTGCTGGGTCACTCCCCAAATGGTCACAACAGCGCTATCTGGGCCAATCCGAACCCAGGAGCCAGAAGCTGATTCTGGGTCTCTCATGTGGGTGCAGGGGCCCAAGAATTTGGGCCATCTTCCACTGCTTTCCCAGGCCATAGCAGAGAGCTGCATCAGAAGTGGAGCAGCTGGGACTCGAACCAATGCCCATATGGGATGCCAGCACTGCAGGCAGCTTTACCTGCTACACTACAGTGCTGGCCCCAAAATGAACTGATCTTTTAATTCTATTTTCTAAAACCTTGTTGAAGTTCCTTGTACTTTGGAAGTAAATGGATTGAACTCAGAGATCAAAAGCAGTTCTTGAGAGAAAGGATTAAACAATAACTCAAATATATTCTAACTACAAGAGACTTACTTTAGATACAGACACAAATTGTTTGAAAGCAAATGGGTGAAAAAATGATATTCCAACCAAAGCATAAAGAGAAGAGTAGGGCTTGCTATACTAACTTCAGACAAAACAGACTTGAAATCAGAAAAGTAGGCTGGCCCCGTGGCTCCATAGTCTAATCCTCTGCCTGAGGCACCGGCACACTGGGTTCTAGTCCCCATCGGGGCGCTGGATTGTGCCCTGGTTGCCCCTCTTCCAGGCCAGCTCTTTGCTGTGGCCCAGGAGTGCAGTGGAGTACAGCCCAAGTGCTTGGGCCCTGCACCCGCATGGGAGACCAGGAGAAGCACCTGGCTTCTGGCTTCAGATCCCCATGGTGCACCAGCTGCAGCGTCTACTGGGGTGTGAACAAACGGCAAAGGAATACCTTTCTCTCTGTCTCTCTGTCTCTCTCACTGTCCACTCTGCCTGTCAAAAAAAAAAAAAAAAAGAACTAAATCAGAAAAAGTATACAGAAGACAAAGAAGGATATCAAAATAAATGAAATAATGTTTCAGAACAGAAAAAGACAAAACAAATAGAATTTACTTCCTTAATATTAGAGCATCAAAATACATGAAGCAAAAACTAGCAAAATGGAAGTGAGAAATCGTTCTACAATAATCAGTAGGGACTTCATTAGTTCACTCTTAGTAATGATAGGACAAGCAGACAGAAGGTAAGTAAAACACAGAGGACCTCAACAGCACAATAAACCCACTAGGCATATAACATACACAGATCACTCCACGCAACAACAGCAGACCTCCTCAAGGCTACTCTCAATAGACTTTTTTTTTTAAGATTTATTTTATTTATTTGAAAGGCAGAGTTGCAAAAAGAGAGAGAAATACAAAGACAGAGAGATCTTCTATCTGCTGGTTCAATCCTCAAATGGCTACAACAGCCATGGCTGAGCCAGGATGAAGCCAGGAGCCAGGAGTTTCTTCCAGGTCTCCTCCGTGGGTGCAGGAGCCCATTGTCATTTCCAGATCCAGAGCAGGGTGCCACACTGCTCCCTGTCTCCTCCAATCCACGAGAGCTTCTCTGTGCTGCCCTGAGTACTTGTGAAGAGGACTGCTCAGGTGTTTGGTAGAATGTTCTCCACTTGCCTGTGTCATGGACACGTGGAGGCTATGGATGTGGAGGAAGAATCCGTGAGGCAGCGTGTCCTAGCAGGAGGGCATCACATGAACATGACTCGTGGAACAACCTCACAGCAACTCTGACTTTGTCTTTGTCTTTGTCTTTGTCTTGACCATTTTCCCCTCATAGTGGGAACGAGGCAACTCATTGCACTGCTAACAACTCTGGGAGAACTTGGAGCACGGCAAATGTTTTCCCTGGACCTGTTGAGGATGCATAGCTCCAGGATGCCCAAGCAAGATAAGGAAGCAGAACATATGAGATGAATACGCTTCTGGGTGGGGCACAGGCAAACACTGCCATGGTGCCCGGGAGAGCAGGAGCCCAGAGAAAGGCAGCATCAGAAAAGTCCCCAGGTGACGGAGACGGAGAATGGCTGCTACACCTGTGCCTGTGTTGTTGATCAGCGGCAACACAGTATTCCATTTCAACAGAAAGGATCGTTAGAAAGGCTCCTCTAGGAGATCAGAAATACACTTCCAGGGGCAGGCACTGTGGCACAGAGGGTTAAGCCACTGCCTGCAGGGCCGGCATCCCATTTGGGCTCAGGTCAGAGTCCTGGCTGCTCCACTTCCAACCCAGCTCTCTGCTATGGCCTGGGAAAGCAGTGGAGGATGGCCCAGGTCCTTGGGTCCCTGCATCCGCATGGGAAACCAGGAGAAAGCTCCTGGCTTCTGATCGGCGCAGCTCTGGCTGTTGCGGCCAACGGGGAGTGAACCAGTGGATGGAAGACCCCCCCCCTCTCTCTCTGCCTCTCCTTCTTTCTCTGTGTAACTCTGAGTTTCACGTAAATAAATCTTAAAAAAATTATCACTCTCTAAATATGATCAGAGTCGGTGAACTCAGGGGGCTTCCATAGCCTTGCCAGCTCATGACAAGAGCCTAGGGTGATTACTGATGCCATAAATAAGAGTGTCAATTTGTTAAGTCAACAAGAGGAGTCACTGTGCACTTACTCCTCATGTAGGATCTTTGGCCTTAGTGTGCCGTACATTGAGATTTAATGCTATAACTAGTACTCAAACAGTATTTTTCACTTTATGTTTCTGTGTGGGAGCAAACTGTTGAAATCTTTACTTAATGTATGCTAACCTGATCTTCTGTATATAAAGAGAATTGAAAATGAATCTTGATGTGAATGGAAGAGGAGAGGGAGTGGGAAAGAGGAGGGTTGCGGGTAGGAGGGACATTATGGGCAGGAAGCCATTGTAATCTATAAGCTGTACTTTGGAAATTTGTATTCATTAAATAAAAGTTAAAAAAAAAGGAAAAAAATTATCAGTCTTGGTCTGGGGCAGAGTTCCACGAAGCCATCCTCAGACACACAGTGGCAGCACTCCTTCAGAGCTTATTAGGTTCAAATTCTCCCTGCCCAGACCACACCCCTGAGGCACAAATTCCAAGGTGGGACCTAGGGGTCTTGACATTAATAAGCTCTCCAGGTGACACTGACAAACACTGAAGCAAATGCAGAGATGCACTATTTTAGAGCAATCATTTTTTTTAAAGATTTATTCATTTATTTGTAAGTCAGAGAGAGAGATTTTCCATCTGCTGGTTCACTCTCCCAGATGGCTGAAATGGCCAGGGCTGGGCCAGCCAAACCCAGGAGTTTCTTCCAGGTCTCCTACATGGGTGGCAGGAGCCCAGACAACTTGGGCCATCTTTTGCTGTTTTTTCCAGGCTATTAGCACAGAGCTGCATCAGAAGTGGAGAAGTCAGGACACCATTCAGCACCCCTATGGGATGTTGGTCCCGAAGGTGGCGACTTTACCTGCTACGCCACGATGCAGGCTCCTAGAGCAATTATTTCAAGTCTGGGATAGACTTACCCTCTCACTTTGAGCATTATGAAGAACACATAGACAAGAATACATGGGTTTAAATCCTTTGAAGATTGATTTTGCTTGACAACCGTGAATTTCACTTTCTCCTCCTCCTTGAATTTTACATTTTTGGAGCTCAAGATAAACAATACTGATGCAGTATCTGAAGATTGCATTAGCCAAAACCCTACAGTCAGTGATCGATTTAAGTAACAGAATTATCATTTCAGAATAATACAATCATTATTAATAATGGGAATCTGGCAGAAAACTCTGACTTGATCCAGGTCTTGTAGTGCAATAACTTGACAGGTTCACAAAATTTTTGGTTTTGTCTGAAATTTACAAGTACAACATGTAGTTATTAAAAGTATGTTTCAATTGAATTGCACACCTGTGTTTCCACTTAGAATAATTTGATCTTCTGTATCTGAAGGTAATTGAAAATGAAACTTGGTGAAGGGTGGGATGGCACAGGGAGTGGGAGAGGGGAGGGCTGTGGGAGGGAGGGAGGTTGGGGGGGAAGCCACAACAATACAAAAGTTGCACTTTGTAAAATCACATTTATTAAATAAAAAAGAATTTTTAAAAATAAGTCCAAATAATAACAATTATATAACTCAGGTAATTTTAAAGAAATTAGGTATTTCACTTTAAAAACTTGTTGCAGGTCAGTTTATTGAGAAAACTCTATGCTGTATGTTAATTCTATTCATTTGATGACCTTGCATCATGTGAACTGGGACTCCAAAGGTCACAGCTGAGAAGTTTCTAAAATCACTTCCCCGTATTTGTTCAGGAACACAAAAATCAAATATCAAGAAATGTTCAAGAAATTCTGAAAATTGCCTCTTCTTATTTTTTCAAAAAGTGGTGATCAACGATCAGGAAGGAAACAGCTTGGAGAAAGGATGAAAATGATACATGTGCTAAACAAAATACAAATTTTGAAAATTTCCAATAAAACAATCTTTGGACCAAAACTATGTCGATACTTTTCCTTCCATTCCGGCCAACTTCAGCCCAAGGCTTCTGAGCTGCAGACATGTTGCATTGCAGCCTTTTCCATCTTCAGCTCTTCACGCTTAAACGTAATGCACTCTTTCGCTTCTGTGGCCTCATCTAAAACTTGATTTTCTTTGGTGGAGGGCTTCGCACTGACGCCGGCTCCAGGGCGCAAAGTCCGCGTCGCTATCTGCCTTGGCTCTGCGGCGTGGCGGCGTGGAGAAGGCCCAGTGGAGCTGACAGCTTGGTTAACCGCCAGTGGCGCTTTGTCTTGGGCACTTTGCCGCCAAGCATGGGCTGCTGTCCCACGATTAACAAATGGCTTCTTTCGCTGAAACGTGGCTGAGCCAGTGTTCAAGACATGGGCCCCGTTTTCCGTGAAGCATCTTTGAAGTAGCCTGGTCCTGGGCCGCGGACGAGGGGCTATGCCGGGCGCAGTACTGAGGGCCCCGCGGTGCCCCGAGGCGGTCCCGCAGGCCAGGGTCCTTGGGTTGGAGGCACCAGCCAGCCTTAGGCGAAACGTTTACAAATCCAGCGCCAGGCCCGCAGGGAGCCAGCAGCGCTGCTCTTTGTCCCTACCCCGTTCCCCCCGCTCCTCCCCAACCGTGATTCCTTTAAGTTAGCCATTTTATTTCAACAAAACCCAGAGCCTTGCTTGAATTAGCGTGACATGGCTGTCTGTCTATTCCTTATGGTGGTAAAATCTGGAAATCAGCCATTTTTCAAACTCCTCTCTAAGCAGTCTTTCAGAGGTTTTCTTTGCTTGTTTATTATTTATTTTTTATTTTTTGACAGGTAGAGTGGACAGTGAGAGAGAGAGACAGAGAGAAAGGTCTTCCTTTTCCTTTTTGCCGTTGGTTCACTCTCCAATGGCCACCGCGGCCGTCGCACTGCGGCCAGCGTACCGCATTGATCCGATGGCAGGAGCCAGGTGCTTCTCCTGGTCTCCCATGGGGTGCAGGGCCCAAGCACTTGGACCATCCTCCACTGCACTCCCGGGCCACAGCAGAGAGCTGGCCTGGAAGAGGGGCAACCGGGACAGAATCTGGCAACCCGCCCAGAACTAGAACCCAGTGTGCTGGAGCTGTTAGGTAGAGGATTAGCCTATTGAGCTGTGGCGCCGGCCGGCTGCTTCACTTCTGATCTAGCTCCCTCCTCTTAGGCCCCTGCACCCACGGAAGGCCTGGAAGAAGCTCCAGGCTCCTGGCTTGGGCCTGGCTCAGTGCTGGCGGTTGTGGACACTTGGGGAGTGAGTCAGTGCTTGGAAGATCACCGCACGCTCTCTATCCCTCTCTAACTCTGATTTTCAAATAAATGAATATTTTTTTAAACAGGATCCTAGTACTCAAGGGTTGTTTTTTTTTTTTTTGAAACCTTTTATATGCATGTGCCATTTGGTGAAGCAGGTTAAGCCATTGCTTAGCATAGATGCCAATTCTAGTCCCAGCGGCTCCACTTCCCATCCAGCTCCCTGCTAACACACCTGGGAAAACAGCAGAGGATGGCTCAAGTGCTTGGGCCCCCGTGCCCACGTGGGAGACCCGGATGAAGCTCCAGCCTCCGGGCTCCAGATCAGCACAGTGCCTGCTGTCTCAGCAACTTGGGGAGTGAACCAGCAAATGAAAGACCTTTCTCTTCGTCTCTCCTTCTCTCTATATAACTCTTTCAAATGAAGAAAGATACATTTTCCTTCCTTTCTTACAGATTTATTTATTTATTTCCAAGTCAGAGTTACAGAGAGAGAGAATGAGAGAGAGAGATCTTCCAATGCTGATTCACTTCCCAAATTGCCGCAGTGGCCAAGATGGGTCAGGCTGAAGAGAGAATCTTCTTCCAGGTCTCCCACACGGGTGCAGGGTCCAAACACGTGGGCCATCTTCCACTGCTTTCCCCAGTTCCCCAGGGAACTGGAGTGGAAGTAGAGTAACCGGGACCTGAACTCACGGGTATATGGAATACAGGTGTCTGTGGCGGCAGCTTTACACACTGCACCCCAGCGCCGCCTCGGCATTGCATTTCTTAGAGTGACCTGACCGAACCCACAGGATCCGACGCACAAAGTAATTTTGGTTAAGTCTGCCGCGGTCAAGGTGGTGGGCTCCACTGTCACTGAAGGGTTGATTGGTTTCAGAGGCTGTGGCCTTGAGTGTGTTTAAATAAGGATCAGAACATAGTAACAGAAAACGCTTGAGGTCAGCTCTGGTCTCTCCCACTTCCTGGTAAACCCTGTTTGCCAATCTTTGGTTCCCGCAGCGCAGGATGACTGCCACAACAAAACCCACTCCTGGGGCTGCAATGGGAGACTCACGGTGGGAGGTGGGGGAGGGGACGGAGCTCAAGGCCAGAGGTCAAGGCCAGGTAGATCTGCTTTGGCAAGTGACTTAACGACCAAGCCAGTGTCAGCTGGAAACTGAGTGGAAGCGAGGCGGCAGCACAGGGCTCCGCCCCTGGGAGGCGTAGCCGAGGCCCAGGAGCCAATCTGGGGCAGGTGTGCACACGGCCCGCCCCGCTAGTGCTATAAAAGGAGGGCCGCACCTCCTGCTGCTGACAGGATCAATTCTGGCTGCCTCGGTGGGTGGTCCGCTCCTGCTTCTCCACCCTGCCCTGCTGTGTTTCCGCCACATAGTGCACTGTTTGCTTCAGGGGCTCTTTCTGCGTCCGCTTTGGTGAGTCTGCGTCCACACTCGCCAGCCCAGGGTTCTAGCGTCACGGTGGGGAGGGGACTGGAAACGCTGCGGCTGGCATGTGGGGGGCCCAGCAGTGCAACGCTGCCTACGAAGTTGGGGGTCCTGCAGGGCGCTCGATTCGCGCCAGGCTCTCGGGCCATCCTTTCTGGGCACTTGCACGTACCGGTCCCGCCGAGGGCACACCTTCCTCCAGGCGAAGGCGGGCCAGCTGAGGGCAGTGGGGCTGGCGTCCCCTGGCTGCGGGGCCGGGGCCTGGCTGCTCGGCAGGAGTCTCCAGGCCACGCCTCGGCCCTGGGCTTCAGTGCGCTCCGCTGTGGACGGTGGAAGGACACTTCCAAGCCAGCTGCCTGCCGTGACTATTCCGTGAGGCCTGGCGGCGTGGGAGGCTGCTGGGTTAAGACACCCTTACTCAGGAGGCGCGGCAGTGACTGGGGAGGCAGCGACGGGAAAGCCTTTTGTTGTGGTTCCTCGGCTTTTTCTCTATTTTCCTCTTCTTTTTCCTTCTTTCCTGGCTCCCTTTCTTCTTTCCATTTGAAAGACAGGTACAGAGAGAGAGGGCGGGACAAAGACCTTCCGTCTGCTGGTTCACTCCCCAGATGGCTCTGTTGGCTCCATCCAGGGCTCCCACATGGGTGCAGGGGCCCAAGGACTTGGATCACCTTCCGCTGCCTTTGCCGGCTCATGAGCAGGGAGCTGGAGTGCTGCTGGCATTCGTTAGGTTGTTGATGTAGGAGTTGTCTTGCTTTTATTTTTTTTATTTTTATTTATTTCTATTTTTTTTGACAGGCAGAGTGGACAGTGAGAGAGAGAGAGACAGAGAGAAAGGTCTTCCTTTACTGTTGGTTCACCCTCCAATGGCTGCTGTGGCTGGCGCGCTGCGGCCAGCGCCCCGCACTGATCCAATGGCAGGAGCCAGGTACTTATCCTGGTCTCCCATGGGGTGCAGGGCCCAAGGACTTGGGCCATCCTCCACTGCACTCCCTGGCCATAGCAGAGAGCTGGCCTGGAAGAGGGGCAACCAGGACAGAATCCGGCACCCTGACCGGGACTAGAACCCAGTGTGCCAGCACTGCAAGGCAGAGGATTAGCCTAGTGAGCCGCGTCGCCGGTCGCCTTTATTTTGTTTATAGCTAGACATTTCCCTCTGGCGCAGCTTTTGTTGTATCCCATAATATTCGGCATGACGGGTTGTGGTTTCATTCACCGCTTAAGTTTTTTCCAAATTCTTGTGATTTCATCTTGCATTCATTACTTTGCATAAGAGAGTGTTCTTTGTTTTTTTTTTTATTAAATAAAACTCTGTATTAAGGGTTTTATTTTAATTGGCTTATAGATAAGAGTGTCCATAAATTTAAGCTGCTAAAATTAATCAAAGATACGTTTTAATTCTTGTGACCTGAATCTCTGTATCATGTTTTAAACTTGCTGGTAGAAAGAAATTAAAAACATTTTATGTGTGTGCTTAAGTTGACTGGTTCAACAAACTACACCATGTTAGATATTTAAGAGGCGTTTCCAAATACATGATTCTTAAAATTTATAGATGGCATTGGACCTTCTGGTAAATGTTTTCTTAAGTTGTTATCTAATGGTTGAAACTGTATGCTAAGTTTTCTTGTGGTATTGCTATTGTCATCAAGCGATCTAGGACTTGCTCCCTCATTTCTCTATTCTAAGCCCCACTTGTTCTTTCATTTCTCTATTCTCTCCAAGGTAGGAAACTAATTCTATTATGAAGGATTCTGTAGGATGAACAATTTAATCTTTAGACCTTATAAAAGAGATGGCTAGCATTTTTCTGTAATAGCGTAGCCAAAATAAGAGCTTAAATGATCATTTCCTAGCCAGATTGATTTCGCCAGCAGTGAAGTAAACAGTAAGTAGATAAAACCTCCCTTTCAGACCAGAGGGAAAGAAAGTTTTAAAGTGAGAATATAATTTTGCTCATGGGCATCATCTACCTTAGGAAAACTACTACAGAACATGCTTGTGACTTGTAGTTTAGGCCACCGAAGATTAGAGATGGGCCTTGGGCAGTCCCTTGACTTGCATCCTCTGGTCTGCTTTAACAAAACCCAGGAGGATAAGAAAGCCAGGCATCAGAAGCAATGGGTGGCAGGCCTATTAATGGCTGTTCTGTACAGTGATCTGCCCTCAAGGAGACCCACCAGGCCAGTCCACTGCAGTGGCTTTCAATGGGGTAAGCCTGGACTGCAGCAGAAGTCAGCTTGTGAAGAGCCCTGGCAGCTCTGCCAAGAGTTGGATCACTGGAAATGGACCTGCCCTGGAGTCGAAGGACACCCAGGTCAGAGCCGCAGATCTTATTGGCTCTAAGCTGAAAAACCCTTCACTCAGCCCAGCTTCCAAAGTGACCACCGCAGCTGAGGGGACGGCCAAGTAGGGTCAGCAACATTGCAGGCAGAACTGTAGATTTCCTGTTGGAGATGCCACCTGCCTTTACCTGGCCAGCTCTCCTCCCAGGCCAGCTAAGTAATGAAAGTCAACAGAGTGCCTTCCCCTAGGAGGTTCACACCTCCCTTAGGATGTCCCCATGTGGAGAGATTGATAGGTCTGGGCCTCTTAACTTCCAAGGCCTAAAGCCCACCAGATTACTCTCAAGCCCCTTCTGTCAGGTTCTAGTTCCTCTCAATCAGAAAACTTAATTGTAGGCTAGACAGCACCTTTCTTAGCTCCTCTAATAATGACTCTGTCCTTTGTTCTAGACCCTGTCTAGCGCACTTGGGCCTCATTTCTTTGTAATCATAACCTCTACTCTACCACCAATGGCTCTACTCCCAACCTGTGTGTACTGATGCTCCTCTTCCCCAGTTAATGCTGTGTAATTGTTCAAAACCTCTCTACATTCAAACCCCTCTACCTACAAAAGATGAGTGACTTTTCTTCAAGTCTTGGCTGGAATCAGCTTTCCGGTCTGTTGGGCGTTCCCCAACAAACCTTTCCCTTAAAAAAAAAGAGGGAGGTGCCTTTCTCTGAATGGAGGAGAGAACTTCCACTTTGACTATGAGCTTGTCTAAATATGATCAGAGTTGGTGAACTCGGAAGGCTTCCATAGACTTGGCAACTCATGACGGGAGCCTAGGGTGGTTACTGGCACCATAAACTAGAGTGTCAATTTGTTGGATCAATAGCAGGAGTCACTGTGTGCTTGCTCCTCATGTGGGATCTCTGTCCTTAATGTGCTATACATTGTGATTTCATGCTATAACTAGTAGTCAAACAGTATGTTTCACTTTGTGTTTCTGTGTGGGTGCACACTGTTGAAATCTTTACTTAATATATACTAAATTGATTTTCTGTATATAAAGAGAATTGAAAATGAATCTTGTTGTGAATGGATGGAGGAGAGGGAGTGGGAAAGGGTAGGGTTGTGGGTGGGAATGAAGTTATGGGGGAGGGGAAGCCATTGTAATCCATAAGCTGTACTTTGGAAATTTATATTCATTAAATAAAAGTTTAAAAAAAGATTTATTTATTTATTTGAAAGTCAGAGTTACACACAGAGAGAAGGAGAGGCAGAGAGAGAGAGAGAGAGGTCCCCTATCCACTAGTTCACTCCCCAATTGGCCACAACAGCTGGAGCCACGCCAATCCCTAGCCAGTAGCCAGACCTTCTTCCAGGTCTCACTACGCATATGCAGGGGCCCAAGGACTTGGGCCATCCTCCATTGCCTTCCCAGGCTGCAGTAGCGAGCGGGATGGGAAGTGGAGCAGCCAGGACCCCAACCAACGCCCATATGGGATGCCAGCACTGCAGGCAGCAGCTTTACCCGCTAAGCCACAGCAGCGGCCCCAAGAATGTGCTCTTTAATTTCCAGAGACTTGTGAATTTTCCAGCTTTATTTGCCTGTTGGAGTTCCAGCTGTCCACTTCCGGTCTAGCTCCCTGCTGATGGCCTGGGAAAGCCTCAGAATGATGGCTCAACTACGTGGGCCCCTGCTGCCCATGTGGGAGAACAGGATGGCATTCCTGGCCCCTGGCGTCCACCTGACCTAGCCCTGGCTGGTGCAGCCATGTAAGGTATGGGAGATTCTCTCTCTTTGTTCTGCTCTACCTTTCTTTTTTTTTTTTAACTTTTATTTAATGAATATAAATTTCCAAAGTACAGCTTATGGATTACAATGGCTTTCCCCCCATAACGTCCCTCCCACCCACAACCCTCCCCTTTCCAACTCCCTCTCCCCTTCCATTCACATCAAAATTCATTTTCGATTCTCTTTATATACAGAAGATCAGTTTAGCATACATTAAGTAAAGATTTCAACAGTTTGCTCCCACACAGAAACATAAAGTGAAAAATAATAGATGATTTTTTAAATGATGATGCAATCAGATCAGACCTGTTGTTATATTTAATCCCAGTGAGAGTCAAGTTGGGAATTGATGATTTCTTTTTTTTTTTTTTTACAGAAGATCAGTTTAGTATACATTAAGTAAAGATTTCAAAAGTTTGTACCCCCATAGAAACACAAAGTGAAATATACTGTTTTGGTACTCGTTATAGCATTAAATCTCAATGTACAGCACATTAAGGACAGAGATCCTACATGAGGAGTAAGTGCACAGTGACTCCTGTTGTTGACTTTACAAATTGACACTCCTGTTTATGGCATCAGTAATCTCCCTATGCTCCTGTCATGAGTTTCCAAGGCTATGGAAGCCTTTTGAGTTCTCTGACTCTTATCTTGTTTAGACAAGGTCATAGTCAAAGTGGAGGTTCTCTCCTCCCTTCAGAGAATGGTACCTCCTTCTTTGAAGACCTGTTCTTTCCACTGGGATCTCACTCACAGAGATCTTTCATTTAGGCTTCTTTTTTTTTTTTGCCAGAGTGTCTTGGCTTTCCATGCCTGAAGTACTTTCATGGGCTGTTCAGCCAGATCCGAAGGCCTTTAGGACTGATTCTGAGGCCAGAGTGCTGTTTAGGACATCTGCCATTCTATGAGTCTGCTGTGTATCTCGCTTCCCATGTTGGATCACTCTCCCCTTTATTTATTCCATCGGTTAGTGTTAGCAGGTACTAGACTTGTTTATGTGCTCCCTTTGACTCTTAGTCCTTTCATTATGATCAATTGTGAACTGAAATTGATCACTTGGACTAGTGAGATGGCATTGGTACATGCCTCCTTGATGGGATTGAATTGGAATCCCCTGGTATGTTTTTAACTCTACCATTTGGGGCAAGTCAGCTTGAGCATGTCCCAAATTATACATCTCTTCCCTCTCTTATTCCCACTCTTATGTTTAACAGGGATCACATTTCAGTAAATTTTTAACACTTAAGAATAACTGTGTATTAATTACAAAATTAAACCAGTCATATTAAGTAGAACAGACAAAAAAAACTACTAAGAGGGATAATGTATTAAGTTGTTCATTAACAGTCAGGGCTATGCTGATCAAGTCACCGTTTCCCATAGTGTCCGTTTCACTTCAGGAGGTTTCCTTTTTGGTGTTCAGTCAGTTGTCACCGATCAGGGAGAACATATGGTATTTGTCCCTTTGGGACTGGCTTATTTCACTGAGCACGATGTGTTCCAGATTCCACCATTTTGTTGCAAATGACTGGATTTCGTTGTTTATTCCTGCGGTATAGTATTCTAAAGAGTACATATCCCATAATTTCTTTATCCAGTCTACCATTCATGGGCATTTAGGTCGGTTCCAGGTCTTAGCTATTGTGAATTGAGCTGCAATAAACATTAGGCTGCAGACCGCTTTTTTGTTTGCCAATTTAAATTCCTTTGGGTAAATTCCAAGGAGTGGGATGGCTGGGTCGAACGGTAGGGTTATCTTCAGGTTTCTGAGGAATCTCCAGACTGACTTCCATAGTGGCTTGACCAGTTTGCATTCCCACCAACAGTGGGTTAGTGTCCCTTTTTCCCCACATCCTCGCCAGCATCTGTTGTTGGTAGATTTCTGAATGTGAGCCATTCCAACTGGGGTCAGGTGAAACCTCGTTGTGGTTTTGATTTGCATTTCCCTGATTACTAATGACCTTGAACATTTTTTCATGTGCCTGTTGGCCATTTGGATTTCCTCTTTTGAAAAATGTCTGTTGAGGTCCTTGGCCCATCTCTTAATTGGGTTGTTGGTTTTGTTTTTGTGGAGTTTCATGATCTCTTTGTAGATTCTGGTTATTAACCCTTTATCTGTTGCATAGTTTGCAAATATTTTTTCCCATTCTGTCGGTTGTTTCTTCACTCTCCTGACTGTTTCTTTTGCAGTACAGAAACTTCTCAATTTGATGCAATCCCAATAGTTGATTTTGGCTTTGACTGTCTGTGCCTCCCGGGTCTTTTCCAGAAACTCTTTGCCTGTGCCAATATCTTGAAGGGTTTCTCCAATGCTCTCTAATAACTTGATGGTGTCGGGTTGTAGATTTAGGTCTTTAATCCATGTTGAGTGGATTTTTGTGTAAGGTGTAAGGTAGGGATCTTGCTTCATGCTTCTGCACGTGGAAATCCAGTTTTCCCAGCACCATTTATTGAATGGACTGTCCTTGCTCCAGAATTGGTTTTAGATCCTTGATCAAATATAAGTTGGCTGTAGATGTTTGGGTTGATTTCTGGTGTTTCTATTCTGTTCCATTGGTCTATCCATCTGTTTCTGTACCAGTACCATGCTGTTTTGATTACAACTGCCCTGTAGTATGTCCTGAAATCTGGTATTGTGATGCCTCTGGCTTTGTTTTTGTTGTACAAGATTGCTTTAGCTATTCGAGGTCTCTTTTGCCTCCATATGAATTTCAGCATCATTTTTTCTAGATCTGAGAAGAATGTCTTTGGTATCTTGATTGGGATTGCATTGAATCTATAAATTGCTTTTGGGCGAATGGACATTTTGATGATGTTGATTCTTCCAATCCATGAGCATGGAAGATTTTTCCATTTTTTGGTATCCTCTTCTATTTCTTTCTTTAAGGTTTTGTAATTCTCATCGTAGAGATCTTGAATGTCCTTGGTTAAGTTTATTCCAAGGTATTTAATTGTTTTTGTAGCTTTTGTGAATGGGATTGATCTTAGCAGTTCTTTCTCAGCCATGGCATTGCCTGTGTATACAAAGGCTGTTGGTTTTTGTGCATTGATTTTATATCCTGCCACTTTGCCAAACTCCTCTATGAGTTCCAATAGTCTCTTAGTAGAGTTCTTTGGATCCTCTAAGTAAAGAATCATATCGTCTGCAAAGAGGGATAGTTTGACTTCTTCCTTCTCAATTTGTATTCCTTTGATTTCTTTTTCTTGTCTGATGGCTCTGGCTAAAACTTCCAGCACTATGTTAAATAGCAGTGGTGAGAGTGGGCATCCCTGTCTGGGGCCAGATCTCAGTGGAAATGCTTCCAACTTTTCCCCATTCAATAGGATGCTGGCCATGGGTTTTTCATCAATTGCTTTGATTGTATTGAGGAATGTTCCTTCTATACCCACTTTGCTTAGAGTTTTCATCATGAAAGGGTGTTGAATTTTATCGAATGCTTTCTCTGCCTCAATTGAGATAATCATATGGTTTTTCTTTTGCAGTCTGTTAATGTGGTGAATCACATTGATTGATTTGCGAATGTTGAACCATCCCTGCATACCAGGGATAAATCCCACTTGGTCTGGGTGGATGATTTTCCTGATGTGTTGTTGTATTCTATTGGTGAGAATTTTATTGAGGATTTTTGCGTCTATGTTCATCAGGGATATTGGTCTGTAATTTTCTTTCAGTGCTGCATCTTTCTCTGGCTTAGGGATTAAGGTGATGCTGGCTTCATAGAAAGAATTTGGGAGGATTCCCTCTTCTTCGATTGTTCTGAATAGTTTGAGAAGAAATGGGATTAGTTCTTCTTTAAATGTCTGGTAGAATTCAGCAGTGAATCCATCTGGTCCTGGGCTTTTCTTTGTTGGGAGGGCCTTAATTACTGTTTCAATTTCTGTTTCAGTTATGGGTCTATTTAGGTTTTCTATGTCTTCATGGTTCAATTTTGGTAGGTTGCATGTGTCCAGGAATCTATCCATTTCTGATTGATTTTCCTGTTTGCTGGCATACAAGTCCTTGTAGTAATTTCTGATGATTCTTTTTATTTCTGTGGTGTCTGTTGTTACGTTTCCTTTTTCATCTCTGATTTTATTGATTTGGGTCTTTTCTCTCTTTTTTAGTTAGTTGGGCCAATGGGGTGTCAATTTTGTTTATTTTTTCAAAAAACCAGCTCCTCGCTTGGCTGATTTTTTGTGATGCTTTTTTGGATTTAATCCTGTTAATTTCTTCTCTGTTTTTAATTATTTCTTTTCTACTAGATTTGGGTTTGGTTTGCTGCAGTTTTTCTAGGTCCTTGAGATGCACTGAAAGCTCATTTATTTGGTACCTTTCCAATTTCTTGATGTAGGTACCTATTGCTATAAACTTGCCTCTCAATACTGCTTTTGCTGTATCCCGTAAGTTTTGATATGTTGTGTTGTTATCCTCATTTACTTCCAGAAAGTTTTTGATTTCTCTTGATTTCTAAATGACCCAGTGTTCATTCAGGAGCATGTTGTTCAGTCTCCATGTGTTTGCATACTTTCTAGGTTTCCTGAGTTGCTAATTTCCAGCTTCATCCCGCTGTGGTCTGAGAAGCTGCATGGTATGATTCTAATTCTTTGAAATTTGCTGAGACTTGCTTTATGGCCTAGTATGTGATCAATCCTAGAGAAGGTTCCACGCACTGCTGAGAAGAATGTGAAGTCTTTAGATGTAGGATTGAAAGTTCTGTAGATATCTGTTAGATCCATTTGGGCAATAGTGTCGATTAAATCTGCTGTTTCCTTGTTGATCTTCTGTCCGGATGATCTGTCTATTTCTGAGAGTGGAGTATTGAAGTCCCCCAGTACTATTGTATTGGAATCTAAGTCTCCCTTTAAGTCCCTTAACATACCTTTTAAATCGACCGGTGCCCTGTAATTAGGTGCGTATACATTTATAATAGTTACATCTTGCTGTTGAATTGAACCCTTAATCATTATATAGTGCCCCTCTTTGTCTCTCTTAACAGTTTTTGTATTAAAGTTTATTTTGTCTGATATCAATATGGCTACACCTGCTTTTTTTTTTTTGGTTTCTGTTGGCATGGAATATCTTTTTCCAACCTTTCACTTTCAGTCTGCATGCATCTATGTTAGAGAGATGTGTTTCTTGTAGGCAACAAATAGTTGGGTTGTGTTCCTTGAGCCAATCAGCCAATCGGTGTCTTTTAACTGAAGAGTTCAGACCATTAATGTTTAATGTGGCTATTGATACGTAGTGACTTTGCCCTGCCATTTTCCCAAAGATATTTTCTAATATATGCTTTGAGCTTCCCATGCTCTTTTACTGGTAGGTGTTCTTCCTTTCCCTTCTTTCATATTGATGGCCGTGTTTCTGTGTTTCTGAGTGTAGCACATCTTTAAGTATCTTTTGCAGGGCCGGACCAGTGGCCACAAAGTCTTTCAATTTCTGTTTGCTATGCAAGGTCTTTATTTCACCTTCATTCACAAATGAGAGCTTGGCAGGATATAATATTCTGGGATGGCAATTTTTCTCTCTTAGCACCTGGGCTATGTCTCGCCATTCCCTCCTAGCCTGTAGGGTTTCTGATGAGAAGTCTGCTGTGTGTCTGATTGGAGATCCTCTGAGAGTAATCTGACGTTTCTCTCTTGCACATTTTAGGATCTTTTCTTTATGTTTCACTGTGGTAAGTTTAATTACCACGTGTCGTGGTGAGGATCTCTTTTGGTCATGTTTATTGGGGGTTCTATGAGCTTCCTGTACTAGGATGTCTCTGTCCTTCTCCAAACCCAGAAAGTTCTCTGCTAGTATCTCACTAAAAAGGCCTTCTAATCCTTTCTCTCTCTCCATGCCTTCAGGAACTCCTAGAACTCGAATGTTGGTTTTTTTAATAGTATCCTGTAGATTCCCAACAATATTTTTTAGATTTCTAATTTCCTCTTCTTTTCTTTGGTTTGACTGTATGCTTTCCTGTGCTCTGTCTTCCAAGTCCAATATTCTCTCTTCTGTTTCACTGACTCTGTTTTTAAGGCTCTCTGATGTGTTTGTCATCTGATCTATTGAGCTCTTCATTTCATTTTGATTTCTCTTCACTATCACACTTTCCTGTTCTACTAGTTTCTGCATTTCATTTTGATTCTTCCTTAAGATTTCATTTTCACGAGAGAGATTTTCAATCCAGTCCAATAAGGATTTCTGTAGTTCAAGGATTTGCTTTTGAAAACTTCTTATCATACATTTTTTTGAAATCCGTATCCTGCATTTCTTCTATCTCATCATCTTCATAACCTTGGCTTGGGGTGTTTGGTTTATTTGGAGGCATCATAGTGTCATCGTTGATCTTGTTCCCTCGATTTCTGTGTTTGTTGCTTGGCATAGTTAATTCTTCTGTCGTCACTGTGTGTTTGTTTTTAATTTTTTTTTTTATTTTATACTATGTGTTAAGTGGACTGCCTGCTGTTGGAGGAGCCTTGGAGGCTTGAGATGGGTGTGGCCTGAGAGCTCTGCTTGGTTCTTCCAGGTTACAGGTGTGCAAAGGTGACATCCTCAGGTTATGCCTGGTAAATCTCTTTTTATTTATTTATTTATTATTTATTTATTTATTTTATTCATTCAGGAGGTAAGTAATACCGCACCACACGGCTGTGCAGAATTGATGGTATTTAGCTTCCGATATCTGGCTCTACCAAAAGTGTCTGTGCGGGCTCTGTTTCTCCTCTGGACTCCCACTGGGTTGCCTAGGCTACTGAATCCTAGTGACTCAGTTCCTTAGCTCTCCCCTGTTGTTATGTAAATCCAGAGTGGGGCCTGCTCTTTGTCTCTTGGAAACCTTGCAAACTCTTGCAAAACTTGAAACCTTGCAACCTTTGCAAGGATGGCGGAGAGAGAAACTCGCCTGTACCAGTACCCCCCCATGTTTTTTCCTTTTCTCCTGTAGTCAGTCTGGTGAACTTTCCCCCTCCCCTCTAGATTCTGACCGCCGTTTCCCCGCCAATGTCTCGGGTTACTGAGCTCACCTCCCCTTCCAGCACCGATGTGTGGACTCGGAGCCCTGGGCGTCCCTGCTCTCCCCGCTGGTGTCTGTGTGACATCCACTCCCCTTCCTGCACTGGCGCGCAGACCCTGTGGCTCCCGCAGCTTGGCTTCCGCACGGTGGGCGACCTTGTTCTCCCAGTACATCCTCCGAGTCACAGCCACTAGATCCGGAAGAGTTTCCTCTGCAATTTTTTCCTGATCCTTTTTCTGAGGCTACCATAACTCCACTTTTATTAAACTAAATTTTCCCGGACTATTGGTGCGCGCCCTCACTATTCCGCCATCTTCCTGCTCTACCTTTCAAATCAATATTTTCAAAATTAAAAAAAAAAAGATTCTCTGGCTCCTGGTGGTGTGCCCCCATAGTAGCACTGGCCACACCTCTGAGTGAAAGTGGTTCCTGCTTCTTGAGTGCTCAATGGCAGTCCCATCACATGTTTTGCCTACAACCTGGGGTGGGGGTGGTGTTCTGATGCTGTCTCTGATCTGAGAGCCAGGACAGGGCAGGAGAACCTGGGTTGATGGCAGGGTTAGGAAAGGACATCTTAGATAGGCAATAACGTGGCCTTGGTGGGGTGGGCCAAGCAAGGCATAGACAGAGTTGTGGCAAAATTGAGTGGGCTGTTGTGGCCAGAGTAGGACAGGAACTGGGAAGAGGCAAGAAGAATGTGAAGCTACCAAGCTAGAGCCTTCTGGGAGCTGACTGTGAAGTTGGATAGCAGGTGTGCAGTGTAGGAAGCCTGGAAGTATATGATGGCCCCTTTGAACAGAAGTGTAAGCTTTGGCCAGGTGCACGGTTAGCTCAGCATCTGAAGCTGTTTCTTGGAATGTGTCTTAGTCTGTTGTGTTTCTGCTGCAGAAACAAAGTCCCATAAACTAGGTGGCTTATAAGTGACCGAAATTTATTCCTCCACAATTTTGGAGGGTGGGACATCCAAGGTCAAGGTGCCAGCAGATTCGCTGCCTGGTGAGGGCTTGCTGGCTGCCTTGTGGACAGCCATCTTCTCACTATACCTTCCTGTGGGGGAAGTAAAGAACTCTGGTCTCTGCCTCCCTGAAGGCACTCACTTCATTCATGAGAGCTCTCCTCTCGTGGCCTAATCTCCTCCCAAAGACCCAACACACTGGGGATCAGGGTTCAGCCTAGGAATCTGGGGGAGACATAGTTCAGTCCCTGCTAGGTTCTCAGGAAGCTCAAGCTGCTGGGTGCCAGAGAGGTGGTTAACAGTCTTCCACCTGGGCCAACTCACTTCACCTCCGTGGACCTCTGGATTCTTACATGAGATTAAGTTGTCTTCTGGAGTCATGATAGGAAAGAAAAGAAATGAGGTAAAAATCTTAGAAAGTGCATCCACTTCATTGAATCCCACGAAGACGTCTGGGGCGGTGGGCCATCTTTGGAAGAGTCCCTGGAGTGAGATCTCGGCAGGGCATAGTGGAGCATTCCTCTAGACTCCTAGCTGCACTGGTAGATAGAAATAGCTTAGGAAGAGCTTGCATTTTGAGGACAGGCAGAGTGCTGTGGGACCCCTGCATCCCACAGCACCATGCCTGGGTTGGAGTCCTGGCTCCACTTCCATTCCCAGCTCCTGCTCACGCACACCCTAGGAGGCAGCAGCGATGACTCCAGTGCTCGAGTCTTTGCCACACAGATGGGAGGTCCACCTTGAGTTCCAGGTTCCTGATTTTCACCTGACCTGGTCTCTGCTCTTGTGAGCATCTGGGGAGGAAATCAGCAGATGAAAAATGTGCTCTCTGAGTCTCTGTCCCTGTCTCTCTGTCTTTTAAATAAAACACGAGGCAACAATTTTAAAAGAATGTGTGCTTTAGAAATGTTACTCCCTGTGTGGAGGGTGCACTGGTTGGAGTCCATTCTAGTATCAGGCCAGTTGAGGCGATTGCAGGCTTCAAGGCGAGGGCTGGGGAAGAGCTGGACTAGGATGAGATCAGCAGGGAGGGAGATGGCTGTGAGGAATTTGAGTGGGGCTGGACTCTTGACCTTCTAATTTTTTTTGTGCAGGATCCTACAGCTGAATATCTATTCCAGTTACTAGACAACAACAGAGAGGTACACCCCTCCCACACTTGAGGAAATCGAGGAGTATTTGCAGGACCTCTGTGAGTCACATAAGGAAGAGGCAGAAACACCGGCAGTGCCTCTGCCTGCCTGTGGTGAGGGAAGCCAACATGAGTCAGCCCAGAGCCTGGCGATGCCGACCTTGACCCCACAGTGCCTTCTGAGCGTCTGAACATCCCCGGGACTGTCCTCATCCAGAACTCCACACAACCCTCGGTTACGGACCTTGATAGGCCTCTTGAGGACAAAGTAAGACTCTTCACAGACCAGGAAGTAACCTTTGATCAGACCAAACCCACAGCAGACTCCCAGATGACAGGTGTCACTGACATTCCAAAGATGACACCGACTGATGGTCAGAAGTCAGCTGGCACTGCCGGCAAGCTGACAGTGTCCAGTGAAGATGGCCAGTTGAAGACCCTCGGCATGATCCAGATGACATGGGATGATCAGATCAATACCCCCAGTGAGAACCAGACTCTCCATGGAGCTCAGATGACAACTCTTACAGAGCGGCATGGGAGGACTCCCGGTGGTGACCAGATCCTCGATGGGGCCCAGAAGAGCAACACCACTGGTGGCCAGAGTTTCTATAGGGGTCAGATAAGCAACTCGACTGGTGACCAGACCCACTATGAGGGTCAGATGAGTGCCCCAGCTGGGGACCAGACCCTCAATGGGGATCAGATGAGCGCCCCAGCTGGGGACCAGACCCTCTATGGGGGTCTGATGAGCACCCGAACTGCGGACCAGCCCTTGTATGGGGGCCAGATGAATGCCCCAAATGGTGACCATCAGACCCTCTATGGGGGCCAGATGAACACCTCAGCTAGTGACCAGACCCTGTATGTGCGCCAGATGAACTCACCAACTGGTGAACAGACCCTGTATGGGGGCCAAATGAACACCCCAGCTAGTGACCATACCCTGTATGTGCGCCAGATGAACTCACCAACTGGTGACCAGACTCTCTATGGGGGCCAGATGATGACCAATAGTCATTCTTTGGTTCAAGGGCAACTCTTAGAAAAGCAGAATTGGAACCTACAGACCCAGCGCTTTCAGCCTCCGAAGAATCCTTTGAATCCTTTGAAGCCTTACGTCTGTACATATCCTGACTGTGGGAAATCTTACTCAAAGTCTTCCTACCTCCAGATCCATAAGCGTAAACACACAGGTGAGTGAGGACCCAGACATAGGGGTAAGGGGCTTTGAGCCTTTTAAATTTATTTATTTATTTATTTATTAACAGTTACAGAGAGAGGGGGAAAGACTGCTATCTTCCATCTATTGGTTCACTCTGCTAGAAGGCTGCCACGACCAAGGCTGGGCCAGGCCAAAGCCAGGAGCTTCATCCAAGTCTCCCACATGGGTGCAGGGGCCACTGCCTTTTCTAGATCATTAGCAAGTGGCTGGATCGCAGTTGGAGCAGCTAGGATGCAAACTGGTGCCCATATGGGATGCTAGTGTCTCAGGCAGTGGCTTTACCCACTATGCCTCTGGCCATTGTGGCCAATTAGGGAGCAAACCAATGGTTGAAGACCTCTCTCTCTTTCTCTTGTGTAACTCTGACTTTCAAATAAATAAATAGCTCTTAAAAAAAAAAGAAAGAAAGGACAGGGTGAATAAAGTAGTCCTAGGACAGGCTCTGGTCCTGGGCCAGAGTTGTTCTGTGGCATGGATTGTATGCAGGTGATGGAACGAGGAAGGAATATGTTTGGCCCCTTCTGCAGGTTCTTGACCCTGCCTCTACGGGGACTGTGGCTTCATGGACCCCATTCTAGAACTAACAGCCCTGGACGCCCTCCGTTCACTCTTGTTCCTCTTCTTTCTTCTCCTCGTTTCCTTTCTTCCTCTCCTCCTTCATGGTTTTCCTCTGTCCCTCCGTCTCCTTTTTACTCACCCCCTCCAGGCATTTCTCCTCTGACTCTTCCTCCCAACGTGCCCCAAATCCTGTTATTCTTGGTCACTTCCCGCAGCGCTGCCCGCCATGACCCTGAGATAGGAGTCTCTCCTTGTCTCTCTTGCAGGGGAGAAGCCCTATGAATGCAGTGAGGAAGGATGCCCATGGAGATTCTCCCGCGTGGACGCGCTCAGCAGACACAAGAGGAAGCACTCTGGGGAGCGGCCCTACACGTGTACCAAGTGCGACAAGAGCTTTGCGCGATCTGATCACCTGCGACAGCATCAGAAAGTCCATAGATGATTTCCACCCAGAACTATGAACTCCTCAGCCCGAGAGGAAATACATAGGGCTGAAAATTTCTCCCTTATTATTTTTGCTTTCCTAATCATCCGCACTGTGCCAACACGGTGCATGCTTACTATTATTGGTAAGCTTTTTAAAACATTTGTTATTTTTTCTAAGATGTGTGGATTTTCATACAAAAACTGAATCAAACAGAACTTCATAGAATCAGAAGCAGTCTTCATTCGTTCCCCTCTTGCAGGGTAACTTAAAGCAGTGCTATGAATCCTTCTAGATCTTGGCTGTATTTGCGAAACTGTGCCATGAAAGCTGCCCGTGCCAAGATGCAGTCACATCAGACCCAAACCATGGAGGTCATGGAGGAGGGGACCTCGTGCTTCCGTGTCTGAGAGCAGAGCCGTGACTCCTGAAGGTCCTTACGCCTAGAAGAGCTCTAACAAGAACTCTGTAATTCCATGTAAGTTGCTTCTATGAAGATCTTTGTTTTTAATATTTATCTTTTTAAAAAAGATGTTATATACTTGAAAGGCAGAGTTACAAAAAGAGAAGCAGAGCACCCGAGCAGCGCTAGGCTCACGCCAGGGAGGAGCCCCAGCCACCAGCAGCGAGGCCGAGACCCGCATCCAATCGCACGCTGCCCCCGAAACCCAGCTCTCACAGCGGTGGACCCAGTGAACTGGTTCCATGTGGGAAACGGCTCTGGTTCATCCAGGGAAGAGCACGGAGGAAGCGTGTTTGTACCAGCCTGCGTAAAGCAGAATTACCCAGGGAGGGTCTCGGCAGTGTGGGGCGACACTGGGGTGTGGGCAGCAAAGGGTGCAGACCCTGGTGCAGCTCCAGGACAAGGCGGCCAACGTGCTGCGGCCAGGAACCCGTGTAGATACGGTCACCCCTTGGGGAGAACCCTTGTGGACACGGCCCCCGCCTTGTGGAGAACACTTGTGGACACATCCACCGCCACAGGGAGAACTCTTGTGAACTCGGCTTGCGCCGTGGGTGAGAACCCTTGTAAACACGGACCCCACCTTGGGAAGAACACTTTGGGACCCCCACCATGGGGAGAACTTTTGTAGACACTGCCCATGCTGCCACTGGGGAGAACCCTTGTGGATGCAGCCCTTGGCATGGGGCCCGTACTGTTGCACACAAGATCCACGCATAGGGGTTCTCGCTACCCTCTGCAGGTGCAGCCCCTAAGACATGGCCCAGGGTGTTCCCACCCTCCCGTGCAGAAGTGATGGAAGGTGCTGGCGGGCAGGTGGCGGGAGAAGGCGGAGCAACGAGACCATGGGCAAGGGATGGGGAGCAGGA